>NC_137465.1:167562410-168162410 GCF_964235325.1 Thermobia domestica | reverse complement strand
TATCCTTGCGATAGACCGTTCCAGATGCCCGTAGACACTAACGCACTAATTGCCGAATATCATCCAGTGTATCGTACCGTTGGTCTTGCACCTGTTCCTTCACAAAACCGAAAAGATGATAGTCGGAGTGTGCCATGTCGGGCTGTAGGAAGGATGTGGAAGTGTTTCAAACCAGGGTTGGAAAAATACAGTTTTTTTTTAAAAAAAAAAAGAACAAAACTTGTGTTTAAAACATGAAAGAGTGTTTAAAATGTTTTAAAACATGTTTTCAAACACACATGAAAAAAGTATATGTTTTAAACATTTTGAACAGTTTAAAACAATTTTAAACATATTTCAAAATCGTGTAATTTTGTATTTATTAAGACTTTTGTGTTCTTGCAACCGATCTTTTCATTTATTTTATTCTTGTTAAGACTACACTGTGTTGGGTACAGAATACTTCAGTATAGATTAGTACCTAGGTAATTCTCAACATATTTCATATCACGACCCCCTTTTATTGTATCTTCTTGTCAGTGACTCTCGTAAGTACTTTCTTGGTTCTAATAAGCTTTTTTAGGTAGATTTTAAAATCTACCTACTATAGAGATTCCACACAATCTATCAATATACATGATAAAACAGAAGTTATCACCATCCTTGTGTGTTGAGAATGGGTTGAGGGAGAACGATGAAACTTGGAAGTGGTCTGACACATCAGTTGGTGCTATCAATCATCGTGGCGAACATCTTTGCTCAGTATTCGAAATTTCCAATGCAAATGGTGTCATGTTACATGTTTTAAGGCTAGAATTTTACCAGAAATGCAGTTGTGCGGTTATTTTAGCCCTAAAGCAAGTCATTTCGAGTTACAGCTTCTGAACGTTTTGTAGTTATGCCTTTAGGGGCTAAGCTAGCGTTTCGTGGAGGTGGGTGAGATTTTTGTTGCAAAATTTGGTTACTATTTCAGAACACTGATGCTAATAAAATTATTTTAAAGTAATACGTTTTCGGAAAGTAATGTTTAAAGTACACTTCATATTGTGCTAACTGTAGAATATTTTCTGCAAGTCTATGTAATTGCTTGTTTCTTGAGTCAATAATTTATTAAAGAAAGGTAATATTTGGGACGTTCAGAGCACAATGTATCCAAATCCATTTTCAATAAAGTTCAGCTTTGTTCAGCAAATGAATTTTATTTTAAAACTTAATACTTCGCAGTGAAGAGTCCAAAACAAATGTAACTAAAACCGTACGAAACGGCATGGTAAAGTTTCATATGACAGACGTCAGACAGGGGCGACAGTTGGACAGGAAGGCAACCGCCTCCATCCCCAACCTGAATTTCAGATTTTGGAGGCAGTAAGGCAGTTTTAGAAATCTTTTGATAAGCAAAATCCAGCAGAATAAGCTTGAGGTCCTTACACCGAATATATACGGAAAACATACAGATGATTAAAACTGGACTGTTGTTTAGGCCCAATTTCCAGAATTTTATGTAAGCCCGAAAATCGAAAGCAGAGCCACCTTTGGAATCCTTGGGCCAAAAAATATACAAGAAAGCAATATAAGCCTGTAGCTTCTTACGCCAATGAGAATGGGTTATAACTTATCAAAATCCATATTTATTCGGTGTAAGGACTTCAAATTTTTTATGTTGGTCTTTCTTTAGCAAAAGGTTTCTAAATCCGCATTACTGCCCCCAAAATCTGAAATTCTAGACAGGGGACGGGTGACTTCTAAACGAACGCTCCTGTCTAATGGCAATCATATAAAATTCTAGATTGCATCTTTTCATGCAGTTTTTCTTTCTTTCATCTCCGATTCGTGGTTGTGAAGATACGACGTTTTCCGTCGGTGTATTCTTTTAGACACACCTTGCATTTATTTAACGCAATTATGTATCATTGACTATTGTAACGTATTTCTTCTGCTACGTTACATTCCCTAATTCGAAATGTATATATTGAATACTTATACAGTTCACGAGATTATCATGGATCACACGACAGAGTTATGCACTTTTAAATATGTATATTCACTTTTAACATATATCGTGTTTGTCACATTAAATTATTATACATTCGGTCTTTACAAGATGGTTCTTCGTTCTATCTATCTTTCTACAGGGTGCGGCACGTAAAACCGGCCCGTAAAGTGAACACATAAAATGAACTTCAGTCCCCTAAAAACACGTCTGCAACTTCTCTCACTCGCATGAACCTGTTGACTCAATCTCCTGGTTGACTTTCGAGGACTTCTTGTCATTATCTCCTCTACCTGCATCTTTAATTCAGGTGTGCAGACAGATGGTCGTCTGTTCCTGGGAGCATTTTGAACCGATCCTGTACGCCGCCATTTTTCAATCAATTCCTGAATGGTGCTTTTTCCTGACACAGAACGTCCTGGAAATTTCTCCCGAAACAAATTCTTTGTTTTCACAAAAGATCCAGTGAGAATGAACCCTTCAACAATGGCAACACGCTCGGGTATCGGATACGGCATTATCACACACTGACACTCACCCGGCTTAACAAAACGAGGCCTTTTTCTCAACTGGTTTCGACAAGTTTCACTGGCTGCGGCTGCACGTGACTGCTGCAGGTCACGTAAGTCGACCCGACCTCGACACGCCATCTCTTGGTAGGAAGGTAGATTATTTAAGTGTTGCCAAAAACACAATATACCAGAATATTACGACGGGCCGGTTTTACGTGCCGCACCCTATACATTACCATAACAACAACATCAAACAGATAAACAAGTCCTCATAGCAACGAAATTAAGAAATATTTTTATATGATACAAATATTTAAATTATTTCTTTATATTTTAGTTCTTCTTCTTAATTGCTTGTGCCTTTAAAATAGCACTTCTGACCGTAAATATAAACAATATTTATTAAGTACATACAAATTATAGATTATCGTTGTACTATGGCATTCGGAACTTGACTTGCTAATCATTCCCACGCTGCAGCGTACACAATATAATGTTAATATCTTAAATTCATGAGCAAGGAGGAGGGAGGAATTAGCCCTCCTCCCTATTCTACGAACGAACTTGTCTAGCGATTGTCCTATGAAACTCTAGTCCACACGCTTTCACGTGTTTTTTGTTTAATTTATTTCGTACCCTACCCTACGAAGATACTACGTTTGCTGAGCAAAAGTGAACCTTTCTGAGAATGGACTTGAATCCCTTGTGTTCTGAATGCCTTATATCTAAAAATATTTTATAAAAACTGAGTTGGAGCCAAACTTATCCGCCAACCCAAATTTGTTCGAAACGCATAAAATTAGTTTGTTTAGTTTGATTGATTACAGCCTTGCATCAGAAGCAAGGCTATATGAAACAGAGCTTTTTGTTTAAAGTTGAACCCGAACCACTAATGTTGAAATTTTATGTCGAATCACAGTCAAAATCTATACAGGAAATTACGATGACTGGTGCCTCTATCCTCAAAATGTAATGTTAAAAGACCAAAAATTACGCTCTGTAGCGTGGCGCATACATACAGACAGACGAACAAATTGAGATCATATTGTCCTAGACACTGACGTTCGGCACTAATGTTACAATAAGTATCACACTTTAATAGTTAGTTACGCGTGCGACTGCCATAATTGCGCTTTCTCGCCTGGTACCTTCATACAAGCTATGCCAAGTTGTAAAGTTTTAAGGAAATTTAGGAGTGAGGTGAGGAAGAGGGACGAAATAAAATTTTCATAATATAATGAAAAAGATATTGTTGATACAAAATTATTTCTTACCTGAAGTTTCCAGTTGCATCTCAGCCACATCACTGACGTTAGCATCATGAAAAGCAATTTTCGGATCCACACTTTTACCATTTGTTTGGGTTTCCAGCTTTTCACAGCATTGCATTTTTCATGATTCTTCATTCTTTGAACTAAACCAACGATTTCTTTCTGATACGTTTTGCAACGAGCTCGTATGATCGTTTTCTTATCTGATGGAGTTTGAGTTACTCTAATAAATTTACACCAAATCATGTCCTTTTTTCTTCCCGTAAAACTCATGTTAAACGATTCCAAGTTGTACCGAAACTGGGAACCAACCTGTATTGTATCAACGAATGCCTGCTATATTTTAATTTCAGAACCTCAATTTAGCAAATAACCTTTTGTTTGTTTTCTAAATACAACACAAAAATTTAAAAATAAGGAGGAAAAGAGACAAAATAAATTGTAGATGACCACATTGACCTGCTGTAGCCACGGGAAACCAAAACATTCACATGGGAAGAAAATAGTCTTCTGAATGGGGAGCACTTTTTGACAATTTTCTTGCTCTGACAGTTTTTTACAAAAATAAAATAAAATACAAATAAACATATGTTTAAAACAAGTCTTAAAAATACGAGTTTAAAACAAAATGTTTAAAACGTATATAAAATTTATTTTAAACAAAATCAATTGTTTAAAACAAGTTTTAATAATTTGTTTGAAATATTTTGTTTTAAACAAAACAAACCCTGTTTCCCACCCAAATCTCCTGATGTGCTCCATAGTGGCACGTGTAGTATACGAAAGCGCATTATACTGTTGAAGGATGATCTTCCCAGGACTGCTATGACGGAGCTTCAAAAGTGTCTGTATGTAGCGGGCAGAATTTATGGTTTGTCAGGCTGAAGAAAAATTTTCAAAGAATTTCAAAGAATTTCCATAGACACGCTGCAGTCTGCGGTGAATTTCAGAAGCAGATTGGTTCTCTTTAACCAGGAATTCAATCACAGCACGCTGTCCAAACGAAACATCGTTGCCTGTCATTTTAGAAATTCTGCCTGTGGTCAGGTGTTAGTAAAAAAACAGCGTAAACGTCTGGAAAGAAAGAAAGAAAGGTCTATAGATTGAGATGATATACTTGGTTTCACTTATAACTAAAGGTTACGGTTGTGAAAACATGTTGCTCACGACTTTCAGTATGTCTCGTACTTTGAAAAGATGACTATAAAAACACTATTACTGTAGAAACTCACAATAGTATTTTCCTTTCTTTCTTTTTTCTTTTCTTTTTTCTTTTTTTTTTTTGTAATTACACTGACAATTTAGATGAACAATATGAACAGTGTCATAAAATAATACACCTTGAAAATTTGAAAGTATTATTCCTGAAATAGGTTAGTTTGTACCAAATTAAGAACTTCCTACATTGATTCACTAGCCTATTGTGAATAAAATTTACATAAAATTTACGTAAAATTTGGTTATTAGAATGATTGCTCTCACCAAAAATATCTTTTAGTTCAGAATGATTTAATTATATATATATGGATGCTATGTGATATATGTAATAGAATTTATTGTAAAAGCTTTCGTTAGTCAAAGTGAATAATGTTGAGATCAGTTCGGTCCTTTGGTGCCCTCAACTTCCCTCCACTGAAATCCAATTTCCGTAAGGATTGTGCGCAGTCCTTTGTCATTTCGAAGAGAGCCATTGCCCCCGCAACCCTTTTCTCGCAAAAAAGATAAAACTCTTATTTCCTACTCTGAAGCCATCTTTGCATCGGCAGAGTTTCGTTTGTTTAATGTGTCCCTTTTAATCAAGGGGACCCTTTTTCTAAAAGGGACCGTTTGCCCCTCTTAACCTATTTTTCAAAAGAAACAAAAAATACGTGTCGATTTTTTTTCTGTCTAACATATATATGCCAAATTTGAAGAAAATCGGATGAAGAGAAGCCCTTATGTCTTTTACACTTCCAGTTTTTTGACTTGACGTGTTTTTGCCCCAAAGTCTTCAATTGTGAACGGTAGAGTTAACACAGTAATGACAGTGCACTGACTTCTAATACATTTCAAACGGTAAATTAAACAACATCGAGTGAAGTGCATTATCTCCTCATAAAAACACCCAAGCGCCGTAGTTCAAATTGTTATGATGCATGCTCACACCACTTATATACTGTATGGCGTTCTCAATAGAACGTTTTTTCTACAAAATCTTCTTATCTTTTAATGCCTACCGTATTTACTTACGTCAGAGTTATGTACACTTTCAAACTATAGCATTTCCTATTGGTTTAGTGGCTAGCATGTAATCTGCACTTTTGGTGCACGGAGTCCTGGATTTTGATTCTGAATGGGAGAGGTTTGAATGCATCAAGATGGTTCGAATTCCACCTTGAAAATGTAGATCCACGTCTCATATGGCTTTGGTGCTAAAAACGGAATATATTTTAACAAATAATAGCGACTTCCGTTGTATTGGAGTTTAACATCTCTTTTAGTATCAAGGCCATATGAAACATGGACCTATCGTTTAACGTGTGGTCTAAATGACATTAGTTCCCACTGACCATACTACAGAGATTCAACATGGAAAGCGGAGAGTCCGGATACCTGTATATTGGGCAAATATATGGATTCCGTTTGTTTTCTACGGAATTCTATACAAATCATACGTTATCCATACTGTAGGTACTGTTCTTTTAGACCCTAGATATTACATTATGCCCCTCCAGCATATCTGGCATCTAACTGTCTTCCGTTATGTTATATAAGTATACTTATGTTACATCAGTTATACGTTATATACGCCCATCTGTATGTAAAATTGTAATTGCCTGCATACAGGTCTTTTTTTCTAACAGAAAGTACGTATAAAACATGTTTTCAGTTATACGTTTCCTACAGGATGTTACATAGGGTTGTACGTTAAGTCCGAAAACTACAAGATTTACGCATGTAAATTACGCTTTTATGTCTGCCACATACGTTATTTTTTACAATGCACTTCCGGTCTAATAAAAATATCATGATGGACCTTTTGTTGCAGTGCTGAACCACATCTAGCTATTTCTGACCATTTCTACTCTATGGGGATCCAATGCTAAAACTTCCGGTTTCAACAGGGGAAGGGCGGAGACGAAATATATTCATGGAACACTAAATCCATATTGTTGAATCTTTTTCCACTATATCGTACCGCTTTTTGCTGTAATTAATGTCGACAGGAAAACAACATGTGGTGAATACAAAACAACATGGAATTAAACGAGATATTACAAGGACAAGACATAGTAAAGTATATAAAAGCAGTATGATTAAGGTGGCTCGGTGGAAAGGATGGAACGAGATAGGATGCCAAAGAGGATATTACAGGAGATAATACATGGAAGAATAAGAATAGGAAGAGAGCTCATCCGTGGCTAAGCGGTTAGCGTACGCGACTTTGGCGTGGGAGACCCGGGTTCGATTCCCGGCGGGAGCTCACGTGGTTCGGATTCCACGTTAATCAGTAGGTCCACGTCTCATATAGCCTCGCTGCTGTACGGGACGTACAACTCAAAATCAATCAATCAATAAGAATAGGAAGAGCGAAAGGATGGATAGATGACATAACATGAGATATGGCAGCAATGAGAGTGAAAGAAAGTAGGAGGAAAATATATGACAGAAAGGAATGGAGGCGTATCGTCGAGGAAGCCAAGGCCCACCACGAGCTGTAGAGCTACTTGGTAAGATAAGGTAAGGCTGCCGACAGACAGATAGACAGGCAAAGATGTTATGGAGGACTTTCCACGCTTTTGCATAACGTAGTTTGGAAATCTAACAACTTGCACTGAGATCTCTGCTACTACTTTAAGAAGCTGGATATGGTCTATAAAAAGAAGAAAATAACGACAAACCAGTGATTTTATACAGATCCATTACGACAATGTAAGTCCATATACGCAGTGATGATTTCAGTTGGTGGTCTGACCAAACATCCCCCCGGAGCCACGACATTTCCCCTGGGAACATGTATCCTATCGTGCTCAATGTCGTCTCCCAATATTTTCGTAATACTACTATTCACCATCAAATACTAGTGTAGTGTATTGAAGTTTCCCTCTAAGGGAAATCTTATGGAATTTATCACTACACACACGTCATTCTACACAATCGAAGCGACTTCCAAAGAGGATACAAGGTAACATCTCAATCCTTGATTTACGTCATCTGACCCCATCCGTAAATTGTTCACATAACTTCTTTTCTGTGTTTATCCGACACATAAGTTAATATCATTAGTGTGATATTTTAAAAACAATTCCGCTTTTATTAGTCACTAGTCTCTAGTGTAAATTTTCGTGTGTCACGGTTTTTAAGTCTAATCTGGGAGACCATAGTACGGTAGTTTCGCGTCGAATCATTCCTATCTGTTTAAACTATAAAGGCTATCTTTCACGGATTGTTATTCAAAGGTACGATTACAAACTTTCCTTTCAGACTGTGTTTCAAACTTAAGTCTAAAGATGGTGCTGAGTGTTTTCAACGAAATGACTGAACTGAATGGTAGTTTAGTGTTTAGGAAAACATTATCTGTAATTCGAGTAGATTTTGAATTGATTCTTTTCCTATTAACGTTATAAAAGCATGAATCACAACTACTGCAATCCAGTATCTACGTTTTGACTACTTCTTGCATGCGAAGATATATTACTCTTGATCTGAATCTTTCAAAAAGAACGTATCAGTTTGCGTGCATAGTTAGTTTCAGATTTAGACGTATGTAGAATTTCATTACGTAAATCAGCTTTACGAAATGAAATATAGAATGAAACAAGTTAAATATTCCGTCTTCCTTAAGCGTACTCGCTTAATATAACACTGCAACATTTTTTCTTATATATTCTAATCAAACACCTTTTTTTTGTTTCCTGTTCTTGCGATAGTGATGGCTAAATTGTTGTGACATGGGGACGCGATGGCTCAGTAATAGAGCGTTCACCTCTGGTGCATGGGATCCCGCCAAGTAAACTTCGTGGTGGACAAACACCGTGTGCGTGGGTTTTTCTTCTATTTCCTCCCACTTTCTTCATTCCACCGTTTTGTTCATTTGTCATTATCACCGTCTCCTGTAGCCTAAGATTTCATTTCATTCCATTCTTGTGGCATAGTCTAGCACAACAGTAAAATCATACGAACTAATCCGTCGAAACAATTCATAAATTACTTACGTATTGAACTTAAGTATGGAAAGATGGAAGCTTCCACAACTACAAGCTGTGTAAGCTATTACCTCCACTCTAATCTCTCTATTAACATTAGCAATGGTAGAAATCTACCACTACCTCCATTTTAAATATTGAGAAAAATCACCGCAATAGTAAATGTTAAATAAAATAAAAAGAACCTGTTGCCACGGCAGAACTAAAGTTTTTGATTGAGAGAAATGCATTGTTAAGTGGAGACTGTAACCGATGTATGACTGAAATTTGTTCTCCCGCCTCCAATCTCTCCCAAATGCATTATAGTTTTTTTTTTTTTTTTTTTTTTTTTTTTTTTTTTTTGAGTGTTGCCCTTTGAAGAATGGACAGCGGTATTGGCAAGTAGATGGTGGAATAGAGAATGTCCATTATTCAATCCAATTAAAAATTCAAACTCGGTTGGATATACTATGACATTGCTAGTTTGATAATACGACCAGTGTTGCCAACAACCTCTCAAGAAAAAAGGCTAGATGGCCTTCAGAAATAAGCATTTTTACGCAAAAAATAGCTAGATTATGGACTGTTAACCTATAACCTAGATTGTAGATATTAAAACCCCCTTTATTGTGTGCAGAACTATAAGTGAGGTATAGTAAATTTTGAAATCCTGAATTTTATTTACTGAAGATTTAGAAGTAATATATATAGCTTTAAATTACAATAAAATTCATCAACAACTTACCTGATTTGTGAAAGTCAACAGCCATAATTATCAGTTGAATTGAAATAAGTAATCGTCGATGTCATCGCAGCTAACTGATGTGCTAGAAGTGGATGCAACATCGTTGGGTTATGTAGGCTGCGATTTTCTCAATTTTCAGTAGTGCTTCTTTCGGCAGGTCAAAGACCTTACAACACTTTTCTCCGTAAGCACGCACGAATCGTCATGATTGCATTGAATGTTTGTAACTTCATGTGTTCAGAATTTACAGAAAATAAAATTCACATTTAATTTCTATTTCCAAGTGGTAAAACAACATAGTGGGATCATGCGAATTCTTTCAAGTCGTGAATTAAAATTTATAATTGGATCTCCTTGGTACCTAACTTATAAGTCCCAGACCTCTCCCTTCCTTCCCCAATTCTTTCTTCCTTTCCTTTCCTCGCAGTGTTTCTTTCAGAAATTATGTTCCGGGGGGTCACACTTAGTATTCCAGGAGGGCACTGCTGATACTATTATATTTATTATGTTATAGACGAATTATTTTCGTCTCCTCAGGGGGCACTCTCAGACCTCCGGGGGCGCAGTATCCCCAAAAAACAGGTCTGGAAGAAGCACTGTTCCCCGGATAGTGTGCTCGCCGAGAGACGTCATCCCTCAAATTTAACGGGCTAAATAGCCTTAGATGCCAAAAGCCCAGAAATCTAAATCCTAAATCCCTTATTTCCTTTAATAAACTAAAACAACCTACGTGGCTTGAAGAACCGAAGTTATTAAATTTGTATTGGAAAATTTTCATTCTTGCAGTGAAATGCGAAATTAAAATAATCAAAAAGTAACAAACGGAGGCACTACAGGAGCGTAAAATTCTTTCTAAGTTGACAAGTATTGTTGAGTATCTGTAAAGCTGAGTAAAGGGGAGAGAAAAGAAGAATTTAAGAGGGGTGGTTGTTCCGCAATAAAAACATCCTCCTGTCTTAAGAAATCAATTAATACGAAATTATATAATGACAGACTCATTTTTTAAAGTTTACACTTTATTTTCAAAGAAAAAAGGTATTTTGAGAATTTATTTAACAGCTAATAAAAAGGTTAAAACTGGCACAATAGTTTCACAAAATAAGCTATATTTAAGGCTATAAGCATTTCGTAAATTTGTATGGCGAAGTGCCTACCCTACCTATGTAAAATTTAGCCAAAAATAGGCCAAATCGCCATCACTGAATAAGACTGAACATAACGTAGTAGTTTACAACACGACAAAATGCAGAGTTCTGATGCTATATGGTCGATTAAAACCGTGGTTAATAGGAAAGATTATTTACGAATGCTTTTACGTAATTTCATGTTAATTATAAATGATAACTAGTATAAAAGAAATTTTTATGTAAAATAAGTCAGAAGTTACTTAACGATAATTAAGTTCTTTGTTTGAAATATCTGAATAACTCACTTCTTTTAGACAAAACTACATTTTGTCATGAATTTACATAGTTTGACAAACACTGACATCTGTAAGTAGTTTAAATTACAAGTAATTATTTCCTCAAACCCTCGGATCATGGACGCTATAGGTCAAAATTGTGCTCACTGCAAAATAATTCAACTGACTCACTGTTGCCACAGTCCTAGCTTCGGAGTGGGCTGAAAAATAGTACCAAATTGAAACAAAAAGGGCTGAATTCATTATTTTATACCAGTATAATGCGTGGCTCTATTCACGAAACTAAAAAGGTAAAGTTTTAGAACTTCCCTCTTTCATGAGTCCAAATCAAGAAAGTCTTTATCTTCGTCAATATGGCGTCACTAGTAAACAACTTATCCCAGTAAGCCGGCAACTACGTCTATGTATTTTTTCGTTGCTATTACTTTTTGGTGTAGAATCTTTGCAAGGACACATAAATTCTAGACGTACTTGAGCACACGCTGGTCTTCTTGAGAATTTCGAACACTTGATTCAACGCTTTCTCTTTTTTTAAGATTTCAAGCTAAAATTTCCACCACACTGCTTCTTTCTCGCCTCCTTCATGCACCCATCTAGCGTCATTTGTTTCCCGGTATAGTTCGAATTACGAATTTTCGTAGTGTTATGCGGTGCAACGTTACTGAATGAATGTTCAACAGCATTTTAAGAGTCCAACACAGTATGAGTAACGTGAGATGTAGGAAAAGTCTTAGTGACACTTCTGAAAATGTGACAAGTATTTCTTAAATGGTGCTGAATTGGGTAGAATTGTACCAAGTTTTTCACAAAAGGGGCTGAAAATACCAGCGTGGTACCAACGGGCCGATGAATGACAAAAAGAGCTGAATTTGGTACAATTGTACCAAGTGTGGCAACAGTGAACTGACTGCAGGTTTAAGTTCAAGGGCCACCTATTGGCGTCTAGCAGGTATGGAGCTCAAGTAGCGACATCTATTAGATCGACTGTGAACTATTAGAACCGTTACACATAGACTAAAACGTTCTTGCTCGGGCGCCAATCCTGGGGACGCCGAGGGCTTCTGGGCCTCATCGAATTTTGCTTAGGGCCCCTATATTTTTGTATTAAAATTCTCATTGATCACTTGCTCCTCGAGTTATATTAAAATCTCCACTACTTCGTCCTTGTGTTGTAGTTATAAGGATTATCAAGTCATTTTAGTTTTTTGCAAAATTTTCTCAGTGTCTTATAATCAGATTCAACAATTTCTTCTCAGATTATTCTCATCCTCAACATTTTGATGAATAGAAGCATTATTATATGACAACTAAACTTGTTCCGGTGACTATATATGAATCTGATCAAGCTTGTAAAATTTTATGATGTGAAGCAGTCGATTCCTTGGCTATGGGCTATCGAATTTTAGGCAACTCAACAGCAACCATAGAAGAAGAAAAAACCAATTTAATCGAAGTCATTCCATGAGGATCAAATTTGTCATCCTTGTGGACTTTGACGTGTTACACAAGCTTGTTAGACGGTATGGTGTGCAGGATTTTAGCTCCCGAGCTATGGGACATCAGGGGCGTCATTTAGGGGGGAAGGGAGGGGCATTTGAGATGTATATAGATTTTATCAATAGAATAGTAGTAAATCAGTGAGAAACGCGAAATTTTACTAATTTCAAGGGGTCTTGCCCCCCCCCCCCCAAGCAAAATCTGAAATGACGCTCCTGTTCTGGAGGTTTTGACTTAATGACAATTACTTGAAACAATTTTAATACAAATTTGATTCATAAAATAACATGAAGTACTTGAACCGAAGTATAAAATAATTTCAATACAAATTTGCTTAAAATACCAAAGAAGTATTTGCGTGAAACAATTTTGCAACATATTTCCTTTTAAACGATCAACGAAGGACGACTTTTTCGCGTAATTGAGAACTTCATATTAGTCCTTTAATATTCTTTGATGGACAAATTTTAAAGTTTTGTACTTATAGAAATGCTTTATTTGCTTTAAAATTGCATTTAATAAACGGACAAGTATGTTTTGTTTTGTATATACGCAACACACATAGTTACTTTTTTCTAAAAAAAAAAAAAAAAAAAAAAAAAAATCTGTTTTCCGCAAACGCCATTCTGTTACACACCATTTCGTCGGTTGTGAAATTTCTAATATTTTAATTTGTCCACAGGGATGTTATACAATTAATTCTCAACTATCAGGCCTAGTTCCAAAAATAAGAATAGAAAGAAAAGTAGAACTTCGTAATAAAATGAAGAATGATTTTTTTTTAACCATATTCACGAATTGTAACACCTTCATGAAATGCGACTTTGACCAGAAAAGGAAGTAATCTATCAAGGACACTTTTTAAAAAAATAAAAATTTTAAGTTTTTAAGTGTTTTTAGGCCTACCTTTTCACATTTGTGTTTTCATTTAGATATCAAAAATAAGCAATAAACCAATTTTAAATTATTTATTTAAGACTTAACCCTACATTTTATGATACTGTCTTTCACGAATTTCGTATTTCCCACAATTAAATCAGATATAAAATTTATCTTAAAATATGTAGAAGGTGTTTTTTTTTAATTCTTAGACTTATTTCTGTTGTAATGTCTTTTTTTAAAAAAATAAACGTACAATACAGCAGCGGCGCAAATCTGTCTTTAACATTGGGGGCGGGATGACGGGTAAGACCGTTCCAATAGTTTTTTAAACCGATGTTCAAAATATTCATGAAGTTGTAAAACAATGGTGTGGAGGATCAGGAAGCAGAGTTGTTTTCAACATTGGCAGGCGGGCAGATTTGAGGCTTATTCTGGGGGGACATCAACTTCTTTACTCTTTCCTTCGAGGCAATCAGACTCAAATCCAAAAACATCCATTTATTCCCAAAAACACACATTTCAAATCGGATTATTGGAGGGGACCTCCTCTTTACCAAGATTGGAGTGGACATGTCCCCCTCATCCGCCCGAGATTTGTGCCAGTGCAATAAAATAAAAAATCATTAATAAAGTATTGCCTGTACTAAAAGACTAGAAGGAGGGCTACGGTGGCTCAGTGGGACAGCGTTTACCTTTGGTGCAGGGGGTCCGTGATTCGATCCCAGTTCGTGCCAAGACAACTTTGTTGTGGACAAATACCGTGTGCGTGGGTTTCCTTGGGGTTCTCCCATTTTCCCCCACATTGTTCATTCCACTATTTCATTCATTTCTCATCATCACCGTCTCCTTTAGCCTAGCTGGCATAATAGTGGGACGTAAAACACAAAGATTTTATTTCATTTTTCATTTTAAAAGACTAGAAAATTCGAAAAAGTGGTTTTGGATTAAAAAGTGTTTTTAATGGTATAGATGAGGCAGAAAGTGAGTGATTAAAGAATTACGGAATTTTTAGCAATTTGTGTTATCGAACCTTGTCTTCCCCACATTAGACCGGGAAATATATAAAATATTATACAAATATATAGGGTTACAAAACTTCTATGATGTTGTTAACGTTAAACTGAATCCACAGATGAAATACAATAAATCCCATTACATTAAAAAAAAGTTTATGAATGAGTACAGGGGTAAAAATGGATCTGAAAAGGTAAGGGGATGACACGTAGCTCATTACAACGCGCCATCTCCCTGCCTATCTTTGCCCATTGTAATTTTTTTTAAGGAACTGGGGTACTCCGTACATTTTTTTAAAGGCGTGGTAAGGACGTCCTCCCGCGTTGCCTTTACTTTTACCCCTGAGTGAGTATACATGCTTATTCGTAGTTTACGAGATAAAATTGAGAAGAAATGAAGACTTGGTACAGTCCGCAGCAAAAAACCTACAACATGAGCATGTAAGTTAATTGTGAAACTACGCCTAGGGAATCAACATAACGTCTAAGTGGCATGAATCACGCCAGGAGAAACTCCGGCGTCCTCCCCTGCACACTTATTTTGGAGAAAAAGACTGTCGTTTCACAATAAACTTGCATGCTCATGTTGCAGGTTTTTTGCTGCGGACTGTGCTAATTGTAAAGCTAATAGTTAACGCTCTACGATAATTATGTTATGGGGTAAGATGATGTTGATATTGACGTAAACACTAATCAAGCTTTCCATTTTTGACACTAACAAGAGAACAGCACTCAGTATGATAAATGAGCTATATCTCAAAATTATAATTAAATTCATATTTATTTGTTTTCTGCATAACTACAATATTGTGAAAATATAAGACATATATATTATGGATGGTGTAAATGGACAAGCTTTGCCGGTAGATGTCACTACAGTCTTCGCATATATCTTATGTATCTTTTACCTTTCATGAAAATTCATGATTTCTCTTACAAATTTCAACCTAGAGACTATAAATCTTTCGAGATGGAACTTCATAACCTATTGAAAACAACAACGCGTGCCGATTTTTTTTATTTAGAATTTTCTTCGTTGTTGAAACAGTTACATTTTTAAAGGTTTGGATATCCATTTCAACAATCAAGCCGTTTCAACAATGAAGAAACTTCTATATGGAGCATTATATATTGGAATTTCCCGTAATTGTGCTTGAAAGAGATAATTCATAAACGTTCCCTTGAGGGTAGAGAAAATAACACAAAAGGCCACTCTGCGGCTCAATCTCCTACGGCGTCTAACAAGAACTTCTTGGGGTTTAAACGCACCTCTCTTAATCAACACATACAAAATGTTCCTCAGGCCCATTTTAACATTTGGCCATATTGCTTGGTGCAATGCTCCAACAAAGTTTTACGACCGATTATCGATACTAGAACGCCATGCTATTAGACTTGCGTACCGCATAAAATTACCATACCCGAACTTCATGACATACGAACACATCAACTTTCCTCACCTTATTCAACATCTTGCAGACCTCCGTTTGAAACATATACTCTCTCGCCTACCGGTCTCCCACCCATTACTCCTAGATACTTTACAAGCTGATACTGAAACGGATGCACCGCATAAATATCTGCATACACCGTTAAACGTTCTCCTCACGCTATACCTAAAATCTATACATCCTACAGCTGAAGACCACGACATATTTCATATATATCTTATACCAGATCATCTTCATCATTTGTTTCCATTTGAGCACTATGTCTCATTTCACTACTAACTTTGGGCTTTCCCCGTGTTTCCATCAGTCTCGAGTCGCCCCGAGACAGAAGAACTAACATGCATTCGTGTATCTAACACTATGTTTGTGATTGTGGCGTGTACGCACTGCATTTCATTTTATACTATCATGTTTATTTCATAACAATTCAACGCACTGCTTTCATGCCAAAGTTCCATTCTGTTTTCTACCTGCACCAATTCTATAATTATATATGTATCTTGTTTACTTATCTGCACATTTAAATTTATTCACTCACTTATTGTTTTGTTTATTGTTACTTTCAGCACTATTCGTTTATAAAACTGCACTTAGACCATCTTATATGCTAAAAACCCACCAGTGTCGTCAATTCTGTGCCAAAGAGAGGGCGTAACCCTCTAATGGCTAGGGTTAGGAGACACTCTACCAGCATACCTTTTGCAATGAAAATAGATGAATAAAGTTTAAAGTACCAATCCCTAACCCTGTAACCTTAACAAAATAAAAATAGAGGAGAGGTAAGCTACCTGACCGAGGTTCAAATTTGGAGCAGGTGCAATGTAATTGCGTGCTTCAATAATAGAAGATTTTAGTTTTTTTAAAATCAGAATCATCTTTTTTTTCAAATCAGGACCTAAATTGTAAAACATCCCACTTCCCCTTTTCTCATATTTTTTTATTCGTTGGCATCTATGTTCCAAAGGCTATTCACTTGAATAATATTACAGCCTAAGATCAACAACTCAAAATCTTTTTTTTTTTTTTTTTTTTTTTTTGTAAATACAAAATAGTTTCACCTGAATAGAATAACATTAATTACACTGGTCTACATATGGAAACCTTTTTTCTGCTGACTGAGATATTTGACTTTTTTTTTTTTTTTTTTTAATCGAGGTCGCTAATTCCAGTGGTGTAGTTAGATTTTGCCCATCACGTCAGAATTTTACACAATCCGATGATATTTACCCTGACAGAAGTTTCTTATTTGTTCCATATACCTATCTTAGTAAGAAACTTACATTAAATATTGCCTTAATATTAATATAAATACGGGACAAGTTACGATAAAGTTACTGACACCCACCCACTCGTATTATATATATATATATATAGAAAGAGAGAGAGAGAGAGAGAGAGAGTATACGATTTGATGTGCAATATGATGTTTATGGTTCCAGAATATTACGTATTGAATAGTTTTACGAACCTATTTGTCATAATGAATTCAGACTTGATAAAGGGTTAAGCAAATCCAATACATTTTTTAATTTCATTTGCGACTTCAAGCTGATAAATGCACACAACAAAATAACACAACGTGCTTACTTACTTAGGCAAAAATCTTCGTTTCTTTGATTTTCTGGAGTAAGTGGCCTCCGGAACGTCACGCAGCAAGCACCAGCAATAGTACCCCAACATGTTTTCGTTCCACCTTCCCTGGTACCGGTTCTCCATGGTTTTAATATCTTGGTGAAATCGTTCACCCTGTTCTTCACTAAGGGCATAAAGATTGGAAGGAAAATAGTCTAGATGGCTGTGTAGGTAGTGTAGCTTCACACTCATATTTACTCCTAACTTTTGAAATGTGGCCAACAAATTGTCAGCAAGTTGCTTGTAGAGGTCGGCTTTAAAGTTTCCAAGAAAGTTTGTAACAACGGCACAAAAAGCATCCCATGCAACTCTTTCTGTGGGGTTCATAATTTGTAAGAACTCTTAATCTTATCTGGGGACCGTCAAAAATACCACCTTTCACTTTCTTCTGCATTAATGCAGGAAATTTCAAGCAAATGTATTTAAAGCAAGCACCATCCTGATCCAGAGATTTTACACACTGTTTCATTAATCCCAGCTTTATGTGTAGTGGAGGGAGTAACATTTTCTTAGGGTTAACAAACGGTTCGTTCTGGATGTTTTTCTCTTCCACCTCTAAATCTACTCTGACAAGCCACAATCTTCGTACCAAGTGTTCATTCCTTGCACGGCTGTCCCATAAACAAATAAAGCAAGGACATTTCGTAAAATGTGCTTGTTGGTCCAGTAACATTGAAATTACCTTGAGGTCCCCCCCCCCCTCCACATAAGCCATTTATCATTCTCATAATTTATCTCCTCAAAGAGTATTTTCAATGTTTGGTAGCTTTCCTTCAAATGTGTGGAGTGACCAACAGGAATGGATGCCAACTTATTACCATTATATAGCAACACACACTTTAAACTCCTCTTCGAAGAGTCAATAAATAGCCTCCATTCTTTTGCATCATAATCACATCCCATAGCTTCAATTAGTCTTTTTACATCTGTACAATACACAAGTTCTTCATCGTCTTGAAAATATTGTAATAGATGTTTCTCTCTGTCTCGATATACGATAGTTGTTCCTGGTGTAACATATTCCTTTCTTTCAGTCTTGAACCCAGCAATTCTGCTGATGCTTTTGGTAGAGCAAGGTCGCGAATTAAATCATTTAATTCTAATTGAGTGAAGGGTTTGAATGAATTGCATTCATCAGACACCAGAAAATCCTCGTCACTACGTTCTGTATTTATGTTGACAGAGCAATCGCCATCATCACTGGAACTTGCAAACGTGCTGCATATAGGGATAGGAATTTCATTACTGTGAGGAACAGGTCTTCTAGCAGAGTAAAGATCAGGATACTGAATATATGCTTAGATTTTCTGCTCATACCAGATACATTTACCATACAGAAATAGCAGTAATTTACATGATTTTGCTGCTCTCGCCACACCATTGAGATTCCAAAACTAAGGCTTGATCATCGACCCTTGCTCCATTTTCTGAGATTTTCTACAAAGGTCCTGCATACTTTATGTGGTGCCCATAGTTTATTTTGGTCGCTCAATTTAATTTCGAAATATGTATGATACACTTTTCGTACAAATTCCGAAATATTTGTTCATTATTTCGGGATTCTGAAAGAACCACAAATACAGCAAAATATATCCGGCACTTTCTACGAATAGATGTCAAGTTATTTAAACTCGGTACAACTGCCAACTTGATTAGAATGTGTGTAGTCTACACTATAGTAGTTGTAATCCTGTAGATATCACTACACCAATACAGTGCACCAATAACCAGATCAGTAAATGTTCGCAAAACTTCCACAAAATTCTAGCACACTTTCGCAATCTATTAACTCGCCGTGGTTTCCATAAACAAAGAGCGCAGCGTAATTTGTCACCGTGTATAAACATTCAGCTACAAGTGCTCCCTTATTTCAACCGTTTACATACGTGATATCCCCTTCAATTTTAATTGAACATGATTTTGAATTATCTATACTTTATTTAATATAGTCTTTAATTCTTACGTAATAACTCGTAAAAATAAAATTAAACGTAACAGTGTATGTGGTACCATCTTGTGAAATCTTTTAGAACTACATTACGATTATTGGTTCTAAAGCATACATGAAATATTAGATAAAATTTCATAGAAAAACGGATTTCATTTTTATATTTAGCACACTCGAATTCTTAAGAATAGCTGGTAGCTTCCAGTCAGCAAAATTGATGTAGACCAGTGTTATCCTATTCTATTCAATTCAGTTTAGGGATTGGGTGCGCAGTGGCTCAGTGGTAAAGCGTTCACCTAAGATGCTTTGGGACCCTGGTTCGATCCCAGCTCGCGCCGTGTGGACTTTGTGGTGGACAAACATCGTGCTCGTGGGTTTTCTCGGGGTTCTCCCACTTTCTTCATTTCACTAATCTCCTATCAACACCGTCTCCTTTAGCCTAACCGGCATAAACGTGGGACATAAAACTTAAAGATTTCATTTCAGTTGAGGGATTTAGAACGGTTTGCCCTGCTTTTAAAGTCGGTGTGGCAGTACTTTTTTTTTAAAGCTGTTTGACTTCAGTAACACTTGGAACGTGTAAGAGTACTTAACAAACAAAAAGTTTCAATTCGAAGTCCTGAATTGAAAAATATTCCAGGTCCACAGACGATACATATTTTTCACTCGGTATACATATTTGTTTCACGCAGTTGGAAAATTAAGGAGGAACAAAAACGAACACAATTCTAAGACACTCCCCAAAAGCGCATTTCAAACAGAAAACATTCTATATTATAATGTTGTTGTTCCTCGCGGAAAAAAAAATACTCCAGTGGATTTTGGACGTTTTCCATTTCAGGTACTCCATTGAACTGTTTGTTCAAAAAAAAAAATCGTTATTTTTTACACGAATTTTTAGACAAATCTTTTAAGATAAAGAACGTTTGTTTTATTGCATTCACATTTTACAATTAGCTAAGTTTGGAAGCAACTAGATTTCTTGTAGGTCAGAAATTACAATTCACCCATTGTGTTTGAAGTTAACTCGTTAAGATTACATATGTCTATGTTATAGAACAATTGATAAACATTCACGTAAATATTAGGTGTTGCTAACTTACATGATTACTATACAGATATTCAGAATTCAAACCATTCACTCAGTACAACGTACGTGTATATCTCTTGTTTTGCAGTTATTTCAAAATGTTCATTACAATTTCAGATTTATCATAACAAATTAAATTTTTCATTTTCTGCAATATACAACATTACTCATATTTTGTTGAATACTTAGAGATAGGAATGTATATTGTAATTAACTTAACATGAATGCTGGAAGCGCTAGTATAACAAACAATGGAATTAATGATAAACAATGAAATATAAGTTTCTTTTTCACTTTGTATGGTCGTTTCTATTGTATTTGAGATAGTTTCTACCTCCTGAGTTTATCAATGGCTGGTCTGCCATTTATTCATGAATAGCACCCTTCCTTGAAAAATAATCTCATACTCAATCTACTCAAGCCAGACTGGTGGCGCGGTCCTGTAGTCCAGAGTTCTTGAAGATAAGATTGTGTGATGGGCAAACTACGGCCACGGGGAGAGGTGGACCCTTGAAAAGTTCTAATTTGATTACAACATGGTTCCTAATCTGACTCGTACCAAATTATGAGAAACTTTCTAGATACGTAATCACAATTTAACTCGTACATTTCTCTTCATAATATTTCAATTAGTAATAAAGCTCACTATTACATATAATTCCGTAAAATCTACTATTGTTGTTTTTAACAAACTATATTGGCCCCATCGAAAGCATTTTCTTTCTTGTTTGGTTCTCTTTTAAATACGATTTCCCATCCGATTTCTAAACTGTAAAATTTGGTCCTGAATGGTGGTCTGTGTATCTAGCAAACTGGTAGGGTTTTCAAATCCTGGTCGTGGTTCATAATAGTAGGTCCCGTCTTTCATAGCATCGACGTTTTATAAAGACACAAATTGCTAAAGTTCGAACTCAGAAACATGATCTGAAATCATTACTACCTGTAAATTTACTAAATATTTTTTTTTTTTGCACTAAATGTAATTCCTCGCTGAGTACACCACTGACTAAAATATTTCTTTTAAGTACTCGTAAAAAATTACTCAATTTATGATACTTACTAACACATGTGAATGCTACAACAATGCTTTATCATGGTCTCTAAAATTTCAATAACGCAATTCGCGTCACAACTCTGTTTCATACATGCTGTATGTAGAAAATAATAATATTTAAAATGCGATATTGAGTTGAACGAGCTTACCAACGCCTAGCGAGCATAAAACGCTATGTAATTAGCTGATGTTAGTAAATAGCCCTTAGTTTGATGCTCCAGTATGTGCGATAGAAGTCTACATGGGTTCGGGCAGAGGCCGCGGGCCGGACTTAGGCCTACAAAGCATATATTACTTCGAGCCCGGGCTGGGGTCGGGCAGTAAATTTTCAAATATACAGCCATATTTCTCGAGCCTTTTAGGACTTAACTATGTAAATATACTGTATAAATATATTTATTGGACCATTCTTTCTCAAGAACTTTCAAAGCACAACTACAAAACTGAACCTCTAATTGCTGTAAACAAAAATACAATTTTACGTTTCCCTGATTCAGGCTTCTTTCCGGCTCATTTGATTATAACAGTTGCTAGGGTCGGACTCAGGGCTAAATGCTAAAACATATTTTGGACTCAGATCGGGCCTCACATTATAAATTCACCGGCCGGTCCGGGCCCGGATTAAAAATTCCGGCCCGTGCAGACATCTAATCTGCGACCAAATTCAGCTCCTAAGTTTTCGCATCTTTTGACCCATTTGACTAAAATTCTACATTTCTTTGAATTTAAAAGATTGTTCCGTTGAATGTATATGCGTATATTTTATTGGTATGTTCACTCGTAACTTCAACACAACTGCACCATATGCTTCCCTGGTCGTCCTCTGTAAATTTCATCAGGATTTCAATTATATAGTCTTTGGAGCCAGACAATTAACTGAAAATAATGTTAGTGTTGTAATTGTATGTATGTCCACACATAACTTCGAAGCAGGGTCACCAATTTTTGCGATAGAGTGTGGTTCTGAGGTAGTTCCATGTAAATAATTTCATCAAGATCTAAGGATAATACTCAATGGTAGACTTTAAAACTCTTCAACTTCTGATAGTATTAACGTAAGACAAATCAATCCAACTTCTTGTATGTTCACACGTAACTTCAACGTATGTATTTTTTTTTTTTTTTTTTTTTTTGTAATTTACATTGTTTAATGTGCAAGAGTATTTCTTTGCAGCGGCCCCATGTAAATTTTATTGGAATATGATGGTAATCTTCGCAGCTACTCAAAGGGATAAGAGTGTTAATACCGTAATTGTGTATGTTCACTTAGAAACGTGTAGGCCAACTTGAAAAATATATTTCTTTAACTATCTTACGTAGCTGACTCATTTTGTAGAATGTTAGTGCTCTATCTTTAGAAATTGCTGGGGTAGGGAAAAAAATGAAATAATAAAACAAACGTTAAAGAAAAGTATACAGGGTGTCTCAAAAGTCCCCTCACATAGGGTAACTCACGCTAACGTGTCGATGACCAGCTCCCATTTCAAGCAGTAACTTCATTCACTTATGTTGTGTATCTAGAAAAATGGCTACGTTACATTTTCATTTAACATTGGACGCATAAAAAGTGTACAGCCCAAACGGCTCGTCCGATCAAAAAAATCCTTCACTTCAGATTGAAAACACTATAATTGGAGACTGTTTCCCCTCTTACATTTTGTTAATAGATATAGTTAACAAACAATAGATCTGTTTCCCCTCTTAAACAATAGCTCTAGTTATAAACCAGAAAATAAATTTTTTTAGAAAGCATAAACCGACTTCAAAAAGCGCTATATAGTAAAAAATAAGTGTTAAAGAAAAGAAGAAATATAAAGAGCTAAAAAGAAGAAAATAATACTAAAAGAGTTTAAAAACAGAAAATAAAAAATCGCTGGAAAAATTAAAATGATTTTAAAAAGTTACTTTTATCATCAAGAATTTTTGAAGTCTGTGCCAGGACTCACAACTGAAACTATAAACCTATATAAGACAATCATTTACTCGGTTTGGCTCAAATTGCAAAAAGGTTTAATACGATACAATAATTTCGTATTAACGATTTTTTATTTTCTGAATTTTGCATTTTTTTTACTTTCTCTATATTTTAGTACTTTTCGATATCAGTCATCAACCAAGAAGATGGGCATGCTATAGATGTGAGATATCATCTCCCATGTTGGACGAAGAACATAAACCATGTGTTAAGAACAGCACCAGATTCAACTTGTCCAAATTCATCAACTGCAGAAGCTGCCTTAGAAATTGAATTTATTAGTCTCGTAAGGGATTTCTTAAGAAGAGGTCCTCTCAACATGGCTGTCATCCAAACAACATATAAAAATATCTGAGTTATAAACAGTGTTTCCAATCCTTCTGTATCTCGGAAAAGAGTTAAAGAACTGTTATCTGTAAACATAAGTGAAATTAAATTCCATCGACCGAGACAGTTGTATTGACTCAGCTTACCAATTTAGTGATGAAGACGTCGATGTCGAAATGCAAGGTCTCTATGATGCAGTACAAATTCTCAGAAAGTATGTCTGCAGCGCCAAGAGGTGGGATTTTACAAGAACTATAGATGGAGCAGATGAACATATTCCCAAAGAAATATACACTTTCTTCAGATGGCTCGTGTGTGGAAGAGTAGACAGTATGTCGTCGGAGAAGGAAGAGGTATCAGCCAATAAACCTGCCCTCAGTTTGTCCCAAACAGCTTTGGCATTAGACTTGAGTGAAAGACAAGTGCGAAGTTCTTCTACCGGTAAAGCAGCAGACACGTGTTATGCCTCAACAAGTCGCTGTGGGTTTAGCAATTCATCAGGCCACTCGAAACGAGGAAATCATCCAGTTACTTCGTAGACTAGGAATGTCTGTTGAATACAATCGGCTTCTTCGTTATGAAATGCAAATAGTAGAGAATATAATCCGTGAAACAATGAAAAACAATGGAACATAGGTTCCTTCTGGTATTGTCAGAAACCGATACAATTTTTTCGCTACGGACAATGTGGACTTCTTGGAAGACACTTCAGCTGGTAAAAACACGACCCATGCCACAAAAATGAAATGAAATCTTTGAGTTTTACGTCCCACGTTTATGCCGGTTAGGCTAAAGGAGACGGTGATGATGAGAGATGAATGAAAATGGTGGAATGAAGAAAGTGGGAGGAAACGGGAGAACCCCGAGAAAACCCACGCACACGGTGTTTGTCCACCACAAAGTTCACTTGGCGGGAGCAGGGTTTGAACCCGATACCCCTAGCACCAGAGGTGAACGCTCTACCACTGAGCCACCGCGGCCCCTACTTGCAAAGAGTATCAATCAAATTGTAATGGACCCTGGAAAAGAAACTGTATTAACTTTGGATATGCCATTATATATAAAGGCGAAACAGTTACAAATTTATAGATCGGATCTGAATCACCTTATACTTCGTCCAGGTGAACTATACATAACAATGGCAGTGCTTAGATGCATCGGTGTTTTCATCAAAGGTAGTGAACTGGATATGGCATGGATTGAAAGTAATTTGTATGGTGCTAATGCCATCAGTTCCATACTAGCGCCGAAGCATTTTCGAAGAGGAATGGCAGCACATTTAGTAACAGTCCAGGCTTTGTTCATTTTGTACTTAGAAGCATTTAACACTAGAAATTCCAACTTACAAGACACCATTCAGCGTTCTGTTGATCGTCTGACATCAATTGCTGAAGAAACAAATTTTTCAGAAGCAAAACGTGCCATTGGAGAATCCCAGCAGACATAGGAAATCGACAACGTCTTCAAGGAAATTGATGCATTCGACCGTTCATTAGAGAATAAGCCAACCGCTAAAGCATTGGTGCTGTACATGCAAATGGTTCTAGAACTGTGTCATTTTATAAAGTTGGTGCGAGGTGAAAACTGGGAACTGCAATTGTCTTCCCTTGATTCACTCGTTAAATATGTCTTTGCACATGATAAGCATCATTATGTACGAATGTTCCGTTGTATCTGGCAGACATGGAAAGAATGCAGAGTAACTGTCCTGACGTATATTCAGAGATGTCAGAAGGTAACTGGGTGGTAAATAGAAACTCCGTTCCATTCTGTGCTATTGGTGCTGATCACCCTGTGGAGCATGTCTATCGAGTCATGAAAGTGAGTGGTGACATTGTGGGAATAACTAGAAAACAGTCCGCTCTCACGCGATTCTTTTTGATTGCACCTACTATTGCAATGCTTGCCACAGACTGCAAGAAAAAGACAGGAATCAGCGTAGTATATCGTCCTGTGCACCACGAAGATTCCAAATCTTTTTTGTCTTGACAGAAAGGTATGACAGCTAACTTGGTTGACCCTTTACGAAGACAGGGCAACATGTTCAGTGAAACAACAGATGATCTTTTGAATTGTATGGCAAAAGCTGTAATGGATGAAGCGGTGAAGAAAGATGTTTGTGAAAGAAATACTATAGGGCAAGCAGCTTATGAAGTTTTTGTAAAAGAGCGTTCAATGATTACGTACTATCCTGTGGTCTCCTATGAAGAAACTTAAGCTAAAAACATGGAGCAGAAGTGCAACAACAACGTCTGTTAAGTTACACTCAAAGTTGATCGAACTAAAAAAGAATCGGGCCTTGCTTATACGACTGCTATTGGTTTCAAAGTCTCGTCCCACTGTGAACCTTAAGGATGCAATCAGTAACTACGAACTTGGTGTTGTTCCACGTGTTTTCTTTACCACAGAAGGTAAAATGCTGTTACCACCAAAGGAGAGCGATCTTTTATGCATTCTGGAGAAATTGACTGCTGTAGACAAACACAAAACTCCTGTGCTTCATTCTGGAATGCGGGTTGGAATGGTACTCCTGCAAAGCGTTGATAATCCACCATCTATTAAGACCTGCAAAGATCTGGTTGATAACTTCATCAGTCGTGTGAAGAACTATTTTGACAAATATGATGAAGTTCGAATTTTGTTTCACAGATACGATTTACCAATGTCACTAAAGAACCTAACAAGAGTGAAGCGTTTAGCTGATGGTGTGAGAACCGCTTACCATATTACTGATTCAACCAGAATTAACAGCGTTCATATGAAGATGCTTTTGTCACATGAAGAAACAAAATCTGAAATGACGGGGTATTTAGCACATAAGATGGTAGCATGGTGCGGTAAGAACAATCTAAAAACTATTGTTGGGTGGAGTAACAAAGTGGCTTCTGCACACTGTGATGTAAAGCACCTCTTGTTCCCAAGAAGAAGCAGATAGGCAGATCATATTTCATGCTGTTGATGCAACAAACCGAGGTGCAGCTTCTATTGACATCTACTCATCTGATAACGATGTTGTAATTCTTGCTCTACGGCGCTACCCTATGCTTTGTCCTGATGTTTCGTGTGTTGTTGGAACTGGTCAGAAGAAACGAAGAATTTGCCTAGGGCTAATGTATGATGCTCTAGGTTTAGAGAAAGTCAATGCCCTTCCAGGATTCCTTGCCTTTATTGGCTGTGATACAACGGGTGGTTTTGCAGAAAAAGGCAAAATCTCTTACTGGAAGACTTTCGAAAAGTGCGACTCCACATATTTCAATGCTTTTAGGGAAATGGGATTGACACAAAAACCATCTCAATCCATTTTCAGTGTCTTGTAAAAATTTGTGTGTATGTTGTACGTCCCCAATGCAAAGAAATCAACTGCTAATGATGCACGATGGACTATGTTTCAGAAGAAGTGTTTGGAAACCGAGAAAATGCCTCCAACACAGTCAGCTCTTTATTTTGCTATACTACGAGTACATTACCAATGTATGGTGTGGCAAAATGATATTGTGAAAAATCATAAACTTCCTTCACCTGACAACGATTATGGCTGGGCTATTCAGAACGGTGTTTTCGTTATTCTAATGACTACAGCTCCCCCTGATAGATCAACTGTACTTGAACTAGTGAAATGTTCATGTCATAAAATACAATGTTTGACTAAATTGAGTTCCTGTCGGCAAAACATGCTTCCCTGCACTGATTTGTGGATGTGTGAAGACGATGACATTTACATTTGTGAGAATAGTAAATGCGCTGAACATTCATCAGATGATGGCAGTGATGAAGAGGAGTTTTAGCTCCTCTCAGTAACGTATCTGAAATTATGTTGTATGTGAGCAGTAGTGCACAGTTGCTGAAATATTCTGCGGTAGAGAGTTTGAAGCTGAAGAATGAACATATGATTAATATGAAAATATACTGTACATTCTATCATTCTATGGGTTTTCTTTGTATTTGTTCCATTAGGGATCATTGCTTTGTAAACGTTCATACTGTACCCTTTAAAATTCGAAAAGTAATACTATATTTAAAGTGAAATGTATAGAATAGTGGCAATAAGTATGTTCTACAACATACATGTAATTTATAAAAATAGAGATACCAACATACATAAAATAAATCAGGGAATCCAAAGGGAATTTTACAGTTAAAAAATGTTTTCTTTTAAAACTAGAAAACTACTACAGATAGAGCAAAAGTGTAATAACTAAAAATATTATTTCAATGTAGACTTGGAATTTTAAAAAACATTATCTAAATCTTTTGAAAAATAGCCGAAATCCAGGCAGTTTTATATATAGCTCAGCTGCCATTTTGAAATGGTCGACATATTGGCCTGCGAAATTTTTTCACTTGGCAATACCTAAATTTATCACAGCTAATGAATAACAAGACAGAAAAAATATCTCTCTTAATTGTACCATTAAAATCGCACGGATGTGCTATATTAAACTACTTGCGCACCGACTATCTTCAGCCTTATGAACCGGAAGTACGAACTTACTACCATTGTTGCCAACCTCGGAGAACAAAATTATCGATTTCTGTCTTTAAAATTATCGTATATTACACAAAATTATCGTACATTGGTTTTGAACGTGATAATTCTAGAAACAAATATAATACTATTAATAACAGCAATAAAATGTAATAAACTTACCTAGTAATCTTCAGTTTTGAACTCCAAATCGGTGTGTAGTGCCACACTAAGTGGGTTACAACAGTTAATTCTATGGATTGACGTGCAATCCGCAGTTCACTTTAATGTTATGAAAGTTTGTTGTAAACAGTTGAGAAATTTCTATTAAGTTTAATTAATTTTATCAGTAGCACTCGAATTACATATCTGTACATAAGTTCATCTGAAAACATCATTATAAGTAGACCATGAACACTCTTTAAGAAATTTATTCTCGGAATAAAAAAAAAAAGAAAACATATTATTCTGTTATTGAATTGAATACGTATTATATTCTGGAATTATCCAACTTCATCGAAAATTATAAAATTTCTGCAGATAAAGGATTGGAACGAAATAAATTATTGAGGAAATTCTATCTTCAATGTGGAGTGAATCAGACAACATTGCCTGACTAAGAATTGAGTGCTTATGTAATAGAAAAATATACCAAACACAATGATAGTTTAATTTCTTAGGCTTGAGGTTCCCATTCCCTCAACACCAGCGGAGCCTTCGAACATGCCTTAATCTCCAGTTGCATAATTGTATCAAAATTATCAGTATTAAATATACAATAAGAGATTATAGACTTCTCTATTTCAATAAGTATTGTAGTATACATTTTGAATTGATAGTACGTTTTTAATTATCACTGAATACCTCTATCCTTGATATAGATCTCTTACAGTTTAGGTCAGGTCAGGAAATAATGGGTATGGTGGGGTGAGGTTTACGTTAAAACGAAAACCACGAAGATTTATGGGTTTCGAAGCGAGTATATATAAGTACATATAGAAATGAATTACGTACAGGTAGCTACTCTCTAGATTTTCTCGACATTCTTTAAGGCTGTCTAAAGAAACACAAATATGTCTTCTTCGAATCTGAAATATATATTGAAATGAATATAGGAAGTATAGCTTAATAATATATATAATAAATATGAAGTAAGAGTGAATTACTTGAATATGAGCGCAGAGGCATATCGCATCATATGTGACTAATGGGTACTTACTTGTGTTTTTGTGGAAATAGTCATGCTTATTAAATTAGGGAGAATAGGAACTGATTCACTTACGATGTGTATCTTATTGTTCTACCATCGTACTTTTGTTCGCTATCGACTTTAACAGCCTACTTGGATCAACAATGATAAACTTACCATCACTCATCATCGCACTTCTGCTACTAATAAGATCTACCATCCTACTTTAACCGCTTATGTAAAACAACTTACTTCACATAATCTACGTTTACTTCTCTACTACTAATATTAATAAATTAAATAATAATTATAGAAATTTTATACAAAATTAAGACTCGCCATAGAAGATACCTATCGAAGATGTTTATAGCCAAAATTACATCAGAAATCCTTGATTATTTTCATTTGTTTTCCTTTGTATATGTTACTTATATCAATATTAATTTGGTAATAATATAATGTCAATCATTTTCTAAATTGTGGTTATTGTCTATTAGTATTATTGTTAATAATTTGTCAATAACATATCATGCAGCCCTCTGGATGATGGCTGCAGTATATGTCTTCTGTAAGTCCCAATCCCACGTGTCACACTCGATATCAACGAATCAGGAGTGAAATAATTTACTGATGCGTATTCTTATGATTGCTGTCAAACAGAAATTTTTCCGTTGCGCAATACTAGATAATTGAAGGACAGAAGCTACATAGTGTGATGACCAGTAATATTACAGTTATCATTATCCTTATCATAATTTTACCCTTATTTGTACAGTTATATATGTTTGACATATTCATGGACCCTATTATTAATTCATTGGGTTCAAATTCGACATAGTTTCTTATACGCTGGGCAATGGGCATTATATCACTAACTGTACTTGACTGCAATTTGTTTCTTAACGGTGTTTCTATAAAGTTCTTTTTTTTTTTTTTAATATACGCTCACAATCAGCACTAGTTTGTGGCAAAGTTACCCAATCTAACACAACCCTTTCCAACTCTAAAAATTTATGATTTCCGTGGATGTCTTTAGAATTTTTGACAAAAGTCAAAAATTGGGCCACTTCCTTAGATCGCAGATTTTCAGAAGCACCGCGTAAGTTAGTGCTCTCCATTGATTGTCTAAGACTTGTACGTCATGATTGTTTTTCGAGGTACCGGTAATTCTCTGTAGAGCTCTTATTTGTGGAACAAATGTTTGTGATCTTGCAGCGCTTTTTGACAATGCTACTTCAGGTGTTAGCCAATGTAAACTTTGCAAAACAGTATTACCAAAATTGCATTGTTTTTTGTGTTCCACAGGAACAAACTTGAAGAAACTGCTGTGCCTTGCAGTAAAAGTTATTTTTTGATTTTTCTGCTGTATTTACCTCTTATTGATTTATTTTAGAGATTTAAAAACTTCACTCTGTGTGTTTTATAATTCTTTAATGCAAACCTTCAATTTATTTGCACATTCAAAAGTTGCAAAAACAAGTGTACGTTCTAAAATTGTCATATATTCACCTTATCGCAAGGGCATTATCGTATATCACGATAAATTATCGTATAGTTGGCAACCGTGCATACTACGTCCACTAGATATCCTGTATATTTTAATTTCTTTTGGTATTTTAATGTTATTCAATAGCCTTATTATCGTGCCCACTTGAGCAGATTTAGTTTTATATTGTGATCTATCCGTTCGGAAGTATTAACATGGAAACGCAATACAATAGAAGACATTTATTACGATCTTTTAGTACGAACAATAATGTCCGAAATTATGTTTTAGTAGATAGAAAAGGTACAAGCTATGTATGGGATTTCACCATATGTGAGACATTAAATCAAAGAACATTAAATGCGGTGAGGCAGACATCTCTTTTTAGGAATATACTTAACTTTATTAAGAAATGTAGAATGCGTTTTTATGAGTGATCCCTGAAAGAACTAAGGGATAGTTGATTTATCTTAGCAGCGTTATTTAGGAAGTGCGAAAGATACAATTACCGCTTGAGGTTTATATATATATATATATATATATATATATATATATATATATATATATATATATATATATATATATATATATATATAATGGCGTATTTAGGGGGGTGGCTTCCGGGCTTAATCCCCCCCCGAAATCTTACTTAGTATAGTAAAATAAATGAAATATCTTGTAGAATTTTCACATTTCCAGGTAAATACCCCCCGAAAGTTAGCAAAGCCCCTCCCGAAACAAAATCGTAAATACGCCACTGTATATATATATAATCAATAATAAAGGAATCCACTAATGAGAAACGTAAAACCCCACTACTCAATTTTGGGATGTCCTGTCACTCATGTACCTACCCTAGTAGCAACAAAGCTTTCGGGCAGTTGGCGCATGCTTACACTTGAAACGCATGCTTTCATATAATCTTCCTTTTGTTGTACTTGCAACTGATGCTTTAGATCCTTTGCAGAGCGTCATAGTATCACTGGCCATTCATTGGCTATTTTATTGAATTGACTTGTAAAACGCTTGCGTCAAGCTTGAATGGAACACTGAATGCAAGGTTGTCCCCATGTAACTTCGTTACTGGAATCCAGCTTGCGGCATGCTTGCACGGTTTCCAATCAAGCTGGATGCAAGACTGGCGTACTTGCAATTCAAGCTTACAGCAAGCGGTTTGCAAGTTGTCTCTGCTACTAGAGAACGGATCTGTCTCGGACATTTGTATTGTAATGTAAGTTAAGAAATATAAAACTAAGCATTTATTCCGAAGTTTATCATCCGCTTTGTTTTCGACAAAAGCGTAATAAGAGCTACGAAGATTAAAAAGCATTAATTTTTACGACTACTTTAAAAGGATATAATAGAGTAGGGTAGGGTGAGTAGAGTAAGGTAGAAATAAGAAGTAGGGTAGGACAACTAGGTGCTTGATTACCTTAGGATTATGGAAGTTTGGACCTATTTTGTTAAAATCAATAAAGCATAAGATCTCGTCTCTGCGTAAGCATACCAACTGGAGTGTCTCTGTACATCTGAAGCCACGTTCAGAATACAAGTGCTAATTACTTTTCCACAATCCAAATATGCGGTAACCTTGCAGGAAATAGTTCCCTCCGCTTGCCAAATAGTTCTATGATTATATCCGCTTATATAAAAAAAATAAACACAAGTTCCACTCTTAATACATATTCCAGAATTAAGCACACAAACGAGCAAATTATCCATTTCTTCCAGGTAAATTTTCAAAATTTTTGCTAGAAACGGACGACAAACTTTGAAACCTAACCCTAAAACTATTACTTTCGGTACCATATAAAAAAAATTTGCCACCCACCCAAAAAATATATATCTGCCCCTCCGCATGCCCCCGCAAGAAGTAAAAGTTGGTTTCGTCACTAGACGAAGGTTTGAAATATCTCGTTAAATACGTGTTACGAGTTTATCAGGAGTGCATGAGTAGATGGACTTATACATCCGTGATATTTCGAAATGACAAAGAAGGTCCTGGAACGTTTGTGAGGTGGCAGAAACGCATTGTCTTTTGCCTTGGAAGCATTGTTGGTGAGGTACCATTGCGGGATACGATTGAAAGATTCCTGTAAGATGATATTGATATGGCTGATGGTACGACCAAGACCAAGGAGGGCTGTATCATCGGTATATGGAAAAGGATAGAAGAGAAATCAGAAACAAAAAATAAATAGAGCAAAGACAGAAATAAATGTTGAGAGATACCCAATTTCAGGAAGATGGGATGTGATTATTGTTAATATTTCAGTACAGCATGATAGGACAGGCCATAAAGTACACCATAAATGCGGAATATAGCTTTCATAGGAAAGAGTTATTACCTTTTCTGTGAGCCACTTTATGTAACTTTCATTTAATAAATACTTGTATGTTATTAATTTGATCACTATTTCTCACTTTTTTCCTAATTTAAATGTGAGAAAAATCATTTCTTTAATCTCTGTTACCATTCTCTACAGCAGCATCGCAATACTTTACATCTAGGTTCGCAGCATTTTATATCTAGGTTTCTCTGCGATCTGTTGGACGTATTTAAACTATAATGTAAAATTCCTAGTAGGTTATTCATTTTTCAAGTCTATACACAGGTATTTGTAAACCTTGCCGCCTAGCCTACTTTCTGAAAAGACCTGGCCTTAGTTTCCGCAAATGTGAGGCAGGAATTTTAACGTTAAAAATTGCCTATAAAATCTATTTTTGTCCTTTAGGTACTTTTACTCATTTACGTTAGGTTCTGGCTCATATCTGCGGAAAGCTCAGACATAAGACTAAGATCGTCTGTACAAAGAAAAATAGTATTAGAATGCTAATTAAATCAGTGCTAATAAGCCAGTATTTTTTAAAATGCAATTTCATTCCTATCTGAGGCTCAGGCAAGAAGTTAACGCTTTACCTTGGGTCAGATAAGTCACTTTTTTTCCAAGTTGCGCATAAATAGCACCTTTCCAAAAGAAATGGCATTTTTCAGTTTTATATACCACGCTTATGCCATGATGGCTAAAAGACATGATGAGTAGAAAAAAAGAAGTGGTGGAATGAACAAAGTAGGAGGAATTGGGAGAACCTCGAGAAAACCCACATACATGGTGTTTGTCCACCATAATCCCTCCAAAAGGTCACGACCTTTCTTTAAATATATCGTGTAGGAAGAAGGAAAATATAGATAATGGAAACGAGATTTCATATATTTATGATAGCTTTTTTCACATAAAACTACTCTAACCTTATTGATGGAAGCATCAATTTGCAGCACTGGGACTGTCTTTTAAGCTAGAAGGATATTACGGCCTTTACTTATGGCTTTAACCATAGAATGATATGGAATGAAAATGAGGTGCAGTAGGCATCGCAACATCAGGTATACGGTTACTTTTGTCACATGCAGGATATCGTCTGACCTAGGACTAGTCTCGCTCATGATAAAGATAGTGGGAGAGCCAGAGGAAAATGGAAGTTGAATTGAGGTAGGTAGTGATATCAGCCACGAGATGAATGTCAATACTATCGGGTGGGGTGAGTGATAGTAATAAGTAATAATACAATGCAAAGAGCAATATATATATATATATATATATATATATCAACACAAACTTATTATAATCCAGAAATTATAAGCGGATCACTGCAAGAGTATGTGATAAAATGGGGGTCGCAATTGGAATTAGGTTAAGAACCACTGTTGTAGACTATTCAGAACTTACTGGTTACATGTATGCTGGATTTTCTTTGCGTGAATTTTTGGGTTTACAATTTATTTTTCTTCCATTCTTTTAAAAAGTACAAAATCAAGTTTCATAATTGCAGATATTAAAATTAGTAATAATGTGAAATTTACAAATAATAATACTCATGTACACGACATAACAGCTTATTAAACCGATAATTAGACATTTTCTGTTAAAAATATTTTCTTTTTCCCTATCCGTGCTTAAATTGGGGTTCCGATACCCCAGCTTTGTCTATAAATTTCGTTGCTTCGGTACGACCTAACTCTGAAACATAAATATTCCAACGATAGCCTATGTAAGTGTAGTTGAGGACAATGGCCCGGTATGTAAGATACAATTTTTTGGTGGCGAGAGCTGCACTTATGCTATTTGTACTTTAATGCTGTTAATATGTAATAAGCAGAGACGCCATCAATTTTAGATGTGTTTTTGAGATATACGACGAAGAAATAATAAGTATTAAGGAAATACAAAATTTTAGTGGAACAAAAATAGTTTAATTTCAAGCAATAATTATCAAAATAAACTTTGGTAGGTTACAATACGTAGGTAGAGAGTATACTAGTTCCTTTGATATTTCTTTAACCGCCATTAATATGTATTTTAGATTTCGAGTTAAGCAGCCTCAAAATTACACTTTCCTCGTTTTCGGCATCGCGTAGCTTTCAAAACAACGCGGTTTTCGCTCTATGTACACATGAGCTTGTTTGTATGTGTGTTTAGATGAGGGGTATTTCACCAGAAAATTTTGATTACATAATAAAAGAACACCCTGTATACTCTCACATTCTTTTATCAATTAAATAGATTCGCTCTTCACTAGAAGTACCTATATTACATTAGTACGAAAGAATGACCATTGGTACATTTCTTACATCCCCTCTCTTTCTCCTAATTCAGGGCTGCCAAATTTTCAAACTTGTTTAGCTGTTCCTTCACAGCTTGAGTCCTCCAAATTCCATTTCGTTGAATTAGAATTTTATTTCAGTTAAACACATCCATGGAGGTTTTGTTTTTAAAAAATCTATGTTTAGCAATATTTTTTAGAGAAACAAAATAAAGTTGAATTGAAATTGTAATTAACATTTATTTTTGAACAGACTTTGTGATTCTGATCACAGCAGGGTAGGCAAATAAGACTATTGTTTTTATTTTATTTATTTATTGTGCTAAATGATAACAATAATGATCGAATTGTTGCTTTTAACCAATAAAAGAAAACCCGTGTCAAAATTATTAATTCACCGTACATTTCGAAAAGTAACCCGTACACCCGTTTCTGAGTTATTAAATCCGTACATTAACAGCCGTGTCCCAATTGCTGCATGAAGGATCCATGCTTTTATATTTTCTGAAATATGCCAACTCTAACACAGACCGCAGTAAAGAAAGTACATTGGGTTGCTTATTGGAACAATTAATACATAGAAAAACAATCATCTTGTCAATAATAATATTAATTAAAAGAAGTTTCTCATCCAATTTCATTTAATAGAGTACGGACATACTACCTCCATTTTGTACTCCTTCAAAAATTAATTTTATTATCTCAAATCACAGAGTAATAATATAATCATAGAGCTGCTCTTCCCGCTGAAACTGTGGAGTCTGTAGCGCCGCCACTCAAGGAAGTTAGGTACTACGAACTACTAAAAGCAAGAATGAACCAAATCATTCAGAGCACGTGAGTCTGATAAAATCAGCCAATGATACAGTTAGCTACTGCCAGTAGTAGACGATGCAGTTAGTTACAACTCTAGCCAGTAGTGTCGCTGAGTCGCTATTGTTGCACCGTGGGAACGATTTGGATTTCCATTAGGAATATACGGAGTGGTTCATCAGGGTGATCAATTGATCTTGAGTAAGAGAGATAATAAGAGATCTTAAGTATGGTAATGAAGTTTGGTAGAAAATGATAGCCGAACGATATAATAATTAAGTATCTCTAATCTGTTATAAAACTTCTGGGGAGCTGATCACCGTGCTACATGATCAAAAGTGAAGATACTCCTCATAAATGCTTTATTAGCAGTAACAATGTCGAGTTGAAACACCAGGTTTGACCCCCCAAGGCGGACAAGAAGTTGAAGTCTATTTTCCGCTTTTATAAAGGTTTCTCGACTTATTGTGCTGGCCACATTAACTGACCGTCGAAACTGGCAACTAAATAAATACCAATTTTAGTTGGTGGGAGATGATCACAGCCACGTATCTAGAGTGAATTCGTATTACGTTCGGGACGATGGCGTCGATTGAGTGGTAACATAACTAAAATTTGTTTTATCTTCAATTACACTATATCTCCATCTATTATATCAGCGAAAGAAGGCTTTCTCATGTAGCCGTTTTAAACAATGTTGTAATCTCAGCAGTAAGCTCATATTGGAGTTGCTTAGTCACATTTCAATTCGTTCAGTAATGGTAATAAGTAGCAAAAACAGTGCGGACAGATGAATGTGGAATACTGTGTGGCCAACATTGATTCCTTTTCGCAAAGCTATTAGCGTTTGAAGTTGGTCTGCCTTTCGAATTGATGCTTTGCACACTTTCTTGTTGTCCAACGTCTTTTGTATTCTTGCGCCAACATCTTCAGCGTCATCACAATTAATCCCACCTCCCAAAACATCACGAGTACTTGATAAATTTCGAAGTGACTCGTCATTGATGTCAAATGGGTTGTGAACATCAAACCACTCAGATACGTTATTTAGATCAGCTGCAGCCCTCATTTCATAATGTTGTTCGGAAATGTGACGATTTCCAGTTAGCGAAGTCATAGCTTCGTGGACAGCGGATCATATAATCATAGTGTGGACCCAGAGCAATCTCACATTGTCAGAGAATCCCCTTCCTTGAGTCATACCACCTCTTGGTTTGATGCTTTGCATTGGCGTTTGTTCAATGACAAGATCTGCCCATAATCCAGTCCATTTGCTACTCGATCAACGTATTGTGCAGTCATTTGATATGAACTGTTCATATAACAACGGATGAGATGTCGGAAGTTTGTACATGGTTTGCAAATACAGACGAGCACTTTTTGCGTATTGTACGTGACTAGTTGCTGCAGAGATTGAGCATACGACTGACAGCAAACAAGTTCAAATGCTAATCACCAATACGCTCAGCATGAACAAATAATTTCACAGTTTCCATGTAGTTGAGATACTGCAACCACAATCGTCCGGGAATTTTTTGCAAGAAATTGTTTGTACTTCTGGAGACGCTATTCCACTACAAGTACATTACTGGTCTCCATATGCATCTCTGTAGATTGTCTGCGAACATACTACCTTTAATTCAATTATGCTTGGTCCAAATACGGTTGATTGTAGTTGAGAGTCAGGAGGTTCAAAGCTCTCTCTTCGTGGAGATGTTTCAACTGAAGTACTTGTAGTACCGAATTCTTACACAAATTAGTGTTAATAAATTTACACTTCATTGAAAATTTTTCAAGAGTACCAACAATCCAAGCCATCTACCGACTAACTTTTCAACATTCTCATATTCACTTAATACTTTAAACGACAATATACGTCTTGCACTATAAAACAGGTTATATCTTTGTCATCTTAACGCATTCAGTACTGGTACTGAGCAAGCTTGAATGTTCATGGTATACTCAAATCCTGATGTAAACATATTTGTGCATATATAGTATATATAGTAGTTTTAAAGTTATTTACCATTAAACACTGTAATCCACACTATGAAAATCGATTTGTTTTATTGTTAGACTCCATATTTAAAAATGGCGCCAATATGTGCACGGTATTCTTCACAGAAATTATTTTCTAATGTTTACTTGAATCTAAGAAATGAATCGCAAATTAAACTTTTCTGATGAACGGTAGATGTTTCATGCACTTGTCAATGTACTGATACGAAATTCATGGCGCCCATATTGATGGCGTCATATCTTTATATTTCCGAGAGGGATTTTGGTGGCTTTTGGTTATGTCAAAGTACCAACATAAAGCTTTCAAACAAGACAAAGATCATTTCTATACTATGTTTCTCCGGGTTTCATCTAAAGGAAGGGTTCTGCTACTGTACTAAAAGGGAGGAGAAAAACTTCATGTATGTTGAGTATTACACTTGCGTTTAGTCCCCAACTGGTTGCAGCAAGACTGTTCAGAAGATTCCGACAAAAGTACGTTTTCTCGGAGATATCTTTCAGTTGTTCTGACTAGGTTAGTTGAGATCGAAATTTAGGTCAAGTGTTTTTACACTACGAGTGGATTTTAATGGTACCTTTTGCACGGTTATTTTCAAAAGTTTTGTGTTGCCGTGTGCGTAGAAGAGGTGCTTCGGAGCACCAAATACAATAGATCAGGATTTCGCTGGGTTTAAGTTTACTCTTCAGCGCTAGTAACAGTCAACAAAGGCATTGATAGCATCCTCTAGAGACATATTGAATACAACGGTTTTAACTGTCGCACAAAAGTTGAATGTCGTCGGTATAAGCAAGAAAGTTGAAAGCATAGAATATGTGATACACAATGAGGTTATTAAAAAATCAATTGTTGGCAACTGCAACGTAAGACAACAACCAGAACCGAAGAAAAACTCATTTGATCGGATCACAGGAAATCGATGTGTAAGGAACGTATCATGAAATTGCCTGTGAGTACCTTTACTTAGTGTTAATTTAGTAAATATTTGTACCAAAATTAATTACAGAATTATCACTATTGGTTACACTTTAATATTTAAAAGTAAAAGAGTCGTGTATTTCTTCTCTATTGCTATTCTGTACAGCAAATTTACAATATTTTATATTTTAATTCTTGTGTCACCTGTTGAACATATAGAATGTAAAATTCCAACTACGTTTTTTTTCAGATTTCAAGGTTTTAAATAGGTTTTGATAGCCTAGCCATCTAGTCTACTTTCTCCAAAAACCTGGTCCTAGTTTCCGCAAACATGAGCCAAAACGTTTAAGGCTACGAATTACCTATAAAATTTAATATTTCCTCTTTGCTGTTCGTATTCAGTTACTTAGGTTCAGACTCACCTCTGAGGCCCATCGCTTTTATACAAAAATAAAATGTTTAAGAATGCTAATCAAATTAGTGTTATTCGGCCAATTTTTTACAGTGCAACTTGATTCCCATCCGTGGCTGATTGGAGCACAGAAGATTAACTTCTGATCTTGGACCAGCTAGATTTGTTTGTTGTAAATTGATCGCAAAGAGTCGAAAAGCTTAATATTAATCTACCAATTTCACTATCTAATAGAGTGCGACGGTATGTCTCTGTCGTCAACCCCCATCCATGAAATTTTCCCAATCTCTCACACACTACAGAAAACATCTCCTGACGGTGCAGTGTTTTCGGATTCCCGTTAAGTCTCGTTTTTAATTTTTGTTGGTAATGTGGTTGCGATTGTTTTATATTTTTGCTATTATTATGGTTAACGAATAATTGTTAGTATTCGTATTATAGTTCTTTAAGAAATGACTTTTTTGTCACTCGTTCGATATGCTTTCTATGTTTGACAACATTGATGGTCACTTCTGCTATTCCCTCAAGTATTCGTTCGGAAGGCAGCTCCACGAATAGTACCGAATTCTTTGGAAGCTTCATACGTGAGGCACAGGATTTGTATGATTGGTGCAGAGCCCAGGATTCACGAGTCGGCACGATGACCATAGCTCCACACGACTAACACAGTCCAAAGGAAAAGAAATCTTTAAGTTTTACGTCAAAGAGTTATGCCATGTTGGCTAAAGGAGATGGTGATAAGAATGAACGAAATGGAATGAAGAAAGTGGAAGGAAACAGGAGAACTCCAAGAAAAACCCTCCTACACGGTGTTTATCTACCACAATCTGTACAATGAGTCAAGTCCTTTATTTAGAGATATAGGAGAAAGGGAAATTTTACAGGAAAGAAAAAGAATAAATGTTAGAAACCAGATTTCATATACATACATTTTTTAACAAACAAATTTTAAACATATTCACCTCCTCGAAATTCACAAAGAAGGTTCCTTTCGAATTTCCGTTATACTTCACAAAATATTTTTTTACTCTAAAATAACTAACTAACTGTATGGCCTATGGAACCCGGAGGTTCAATGCTGTGCTCATAAAGCCTCTACAATGACTTCTATCCTTTCCCATCTGGATCCAGTTTCTACTTTATATTACTTTTTTCGCAAGATCCATCTTAATATTGTCCTCCCATCTGGGCCTAGGCCTTCCTAATGGACGTTTTCCTAATGGATTTCCAGTCAAAACTTTGAAAGCGTTCCTAGTTTCTTCCATTCTCACTACATGACCTAGATTTGATGACTCTAACAATGTTTGGTTTGGTACCCTTTACCAAATTCTCGCATATTTGAACCAATTATGCAATTTTTCGTTTATGAAGTTTTCGCCATTGCCCATTCCCGTTCCTTTTAGGTTCGAATATTCGTCTCAGGATTTTATGCTCAAATACTGTCAGTCTGCATTATTCCCTTAAAGTAAGTGAGCATGTTTCGCAACCATACAGAACAACAGATATGATTATCGTTTTATATATTGTAAGATTCAAATTCCTCAACATAATTCCCGACAACAAAAGATTTTGAACTGAATAATAACACGAATTCCCTGCTTTCAGTCGAAATTTAATTTCTTCGTAGATATGATTTCTGTCCTAGATACTTAAAAGTGAATACCATTTAGCTCTAGATCTTAGTTATTATATTTGATTTTCTTTATTGCGTACTCCAGAATAAAGTTGAATAATAATGTCAACAACGCATCTCTTAGTTTCATGCCATTCTCGACGTGGAATCTCGTGGACAAGAATTTTAATACTCGAACTTTATTTAGAATTCATTTAAACATATCTTAATTATTCTATCTAGCTTTTTCCGATATTCCAAATTCTGCAAAAATGTTGTAAATATTCTTTCCTAAAAGATTGTAAGCCTTTCTAAATCAATAAATAGTTGATGTACCGGGATATTGCATTCGCATTTCCTTTCGAGTATTTGTCAAATGGTAAATATGTAGTCAACAGTCAGGCACGTAGCCAAGGGAGGGGGGCGGCCCCCTTCGAGACTAGAAATGAAAAAAATAAGGAAGAATGAAACAAAATGAAATGAGAAAAAGAAGCATCAGCGTTAAAAATAAAAGGCTACAGAAAGCTTTTGGTTACTTTTTTTTAGGAGATTTGTATTACTTGCAATACATGGTGGCGAAGTGACCGAGATAACCTGGAAGAGTCAGGGAATTTGAAATTTCTAGAGAAGTTACGGAATTCTCAGAATTTCTGCTAGTAGTCAGAGAGAGTGCAGTTGTGTAACAGCGTGGACATTTTTTACATAATATTTCGTCATCGCATCCTTGCAGTATCAAACATGTTATTTCAAAAACAATTTTCTACTGCTCCTTTAACCTGTCATTTGGAACAGATAGAAGTTGACGGAATAATAAAAGCAAACATTTATGTGGAAAAAGGGTTTTAACAGTTGATTCAACAGAGAAAGGAACGCAGGTATTGTAAAATTTTTACAAGACATTATTGAGTATGTACTTTTTATAATAGTTGAGGTCATAATGAAAGGAAAAGTGTTATATTTGAATAAAGAGAGGAAGGACGTAAATATTGTAAAACCTTTTTCAATACCGGTACGTTTTTGATTATTTTACTCGAGATTTCTTCATAGTTTGTTATTCAAATACTTACCAACATATCCTCATTTTATTGTCCTAACTAACCAATATTTGTTAATAGTAAAGTAGTTTAGATTGATCGAGCTTTTGGGCCTTCAGAATTTCATGTCTCGCCCCCCTCCACCGTTACGAAATCCTGGCTAAACGAACCAATATATGTTACAGTAAAATAGTTTAGAATGATCTAGTCCCTGGTGTGATGACCACAGTATTTCATGTCACGAACACCCCTTCATGTCACGAACACCCCCACCCCTTCACGAAACCCTGGCTACGTGCCTGCGATAGTTCATCTATTTCGTCTAAATCTGCACTGATAATCTCAAATAACTTCATCTGCGTATGGGGTCAGTCTTGCTAACAGAATCTTTAAGGGGATTTTATAGAACGTTGAAAGAAGAGAAATGCCTCGATAATTATTACAATCTGCTTTGTCACCTTTCTTGTGAATTGGAACAAAGATTCATTCTTTCTACTCTTGTGTAATTCCTCCTTGTTCCAGATAAGGAGAGCGGGTTTATGTAACTTGTTCCATGATTTTTCGCCTACAACTAAAATTAAGTCAGCTGGAGTTTCGTCTATACCAGGAGATTTGTGTTTCTTTAATTTCTTTATAGCTATGGTTCTGCTGTGTGCATTTCCCTTCCCCAGGAACATTAGTTTCTGGCTGAATGTTAAGAAAACCGTCAAAGAAATCTTTCCATCTGTTCAAGATACCATCTTTATTAGTGAGAATGTTCGGTCATCTCTCTTTAAATTATACTCGTGAGGTTGATACCCTTTCTTAAATTAAGTGATGTCCTTATATATGTCTCCACTTTTTTACTATTATTTTAAAGTTCATTAACTTTAGCCTTCAAAAAATCGGGTTTCCTATACATTTTGAAAGTTTTTCATTTGATGTCAACAAAATTTTTGTGTAGTTATATCGTTCGAATTTTGTACCCAAAGAAGTTTCACTTGTTTTCCCTTCTCCTCTAGTTTAATACATTCCTGGTCGAACCATGATTTGTTCCTACGTATTTCCGCTTGCGAAACTGCAACCAACTTTGCATTTTTTCTTGCTGAAAGCTTACTGCTATCAACAATTTGAACCCAAATATACTAAACACTAGTACTTTTAAAATCTTCTAAAACCGAGAATCTATTCGACACCTCAGTCTGGTATTCCTCTCTAGCCTGGGTCTCCTCTAATTTCTTTAAACTAAACCTCTTCGCTTTTAGATGTTGAATATTTCCTTTATTCAACGATAATCTCTCTCTAATTATGTCTTCTACCAAATAGTGATCAGTGTCACAGTTCTCCAAAGATCTGAACGAGCGAACATCAATTATGCTAGACTGTCTTTTTCTATCTACTAAAACATGATCAATTTGATTGTATGTTCTTCCATCTAGCGAGGGCCATGTGTATTTATGAACATTGTAATATGAGAATGTTGTACTCTTAACCATAAGTTTTTTGATATTGCTAAGGTCACGATTCTAAAGCCGTTGTCATTACTTTCGATATGCAGACTTTCTTTTCCTTTCGCATTGAAATCCCCTAATAGAATTTTCATATGGTATCGCGGACCGTTTTACTACTTCGTAAACACTGTCTTTTATATTGTCATCCTTATCTTTTGTTGTGGCATGCACATTTAAAGCGACAATATTACACTTACAACCCCTAAGAGTAATAAAAGAAAGTTTGCCATTAACAAATTCAACCCGTTTAATTGCTGGTATTAAACGAGTCAAAATTAAAATGCTATTTGTGTGGTCGTATACAGAATAAAATTACAAAAGTTCACAATTATTACTAGAAATCAATGCTGTCACCTATTTCGAATATTTTAAAAGCACATAATATCTAGCGTACTGAAATTTCATTTCTTATAGATAATATGAAACCTTGTAAATAGCTGTAAATTTTCATGACTGTTCTCCAAGTGGATTTGTATACAACCAAAGATAGTTTTGTCAGGTTTAACAAAAAGTCCAAAATACGCCTCTTGAAGACAGTTCTTATTTGTAAAAGAATACATAATGATCGTTTTTGGATATTACGATAGTGTATTGAAGCAGCTTGATTAAAAAAATCAGCATATCATAACAACAAAAGGTGCTTCTCTTATATTAAAAGAAAAGGAGGCGGCAAAATTTTGGTATGGTAAATATAGGGGGCACCGAAATTTACTTCGTCCCGAGAGACGAAATCTCTAGCTACTGCTCTTTGCTCTGCTGCTTTGGCTATGAACTCGTTTGTCACAACTCAATAAGGCTGACCTAGACGGGGAGCATCACTTAAGAAAGTCGTTACTTTTGTCAATTTCTTGCACCACTCATAGACTCGACACTTTAACAGACAGATGTATCCATAGTTCGTCTTCATTCTCCGATGGATATCAACCTGATCCATAGCTTCACTCCTTAAAAATCTAATAACTCCACCCTGTTCTTCATTAGTGCAACTTCATTGTGGTGCCACCATATTGAATCAGCTGTTACTCAACTCCAACCTCATCTACCGGCAATGCTTCGTACCTACCAGCTCGGAAAAGCATCGAGTGTGTCTCCAAATTTCCAAACGCCTAGATTTTATTTTTTAAATGGGACTTTTGTTGTTTTCGTTGATCTGCCTCGTGATATTGTAGAATATCCAGTACAGGTTACATGAATACGGTATTTTCCTTTGCAATTGAACCTATCAAATAGTTAGGAATTTCAAGATATATTTTGTTCATTCCTCATAAAGTACAGCTTCTTTGACTTAGTTTGTGAATCAGAATCTAAAATCATATTTCTACAGTGAAACTCAGAAATTAAAACATTTAAAGGAAAGTACACATCAAATTCTTGTTTGATAGTATTTTTTGTGATCGGCTACCAAATGAAATAAAATGTATAGATAATGCCCGTTCCTTTACAAAGGCTTTCTCCCTGAGACGATACTACTTAAATAATATGATATTATTTCTTGTTAATGTCATTTACCTAGGTAGTGTATGTATATTCCATGTTAAATATTTAGTTCTTTTCAAAAGTGTTATTCTGTAGATTTCTCTAATAACACTAGCCTGCAATAAAAAAGTGTTTAGAAACTAGTAAGTGATTCTTATATAAAGATTCGGGGTGCTTATTTCAATGGAATAATCGAAAAAGCACTATCACGTAAGTTTATTTCTTTACAAAGCCACATCTTGCTCTTCGCTTTGGAACATTTTTTAAACGCTGTTTAGAGGGTATATTAAATACATTCCCGCTAAATGGCAGGAAGACCAGTGATAATATAGTTTCAAATTTACAAAGTAAACGTATAAGAAACGAATACAATATACTTTCTACTAATTTGACTTACTTTTGTTAAGCAAAATTCAAGCATCGCTCTTTGTTAAATTAAAATTTGTGAAATTCTAATGACAAGGAACGCTATTTCTTATTATAGGACAGTTAGTTTGTTTATAGGTATATCTATGCTACGGCTGAAATGACTTACCTTTGAATATAGACACTAATTGGTTTGCGCTATAAATTCTCCATAGTGTTTTTGAAGTGATTTAAATGGCTCCAAGAGGTTGTCGAAATTCTTCAGATTCGTTTTCTTACATTTATGGAGAAAATATAGTAAAGAAATCTCAACACAACATAACAAACTTTGTCACAAAACACGCTGTATTTCGCTTATTTTGGTGTAACACTAAGTGGCCAAGATAAATCCTAGGCTCCCCACAAAGTGTTATCCATGTGTACAAGTGGAAGTGCACAAAACAATCTTTAATTTTGGTGTGTCCACGATCTGAAAATAACCCCGAAATCATATTGGTGACTTATTTTTGTTCGTACAACATAAGAGATTAAAAATTATAATATTAATAACAATGAGAAGAATCACATTGTTTATCCAAATATACTTCCAGCAAGATACTCAGCTTTGGATTGCTCAGAAATACCTGTTCCAACCCGTCCAAAAACATTCGAGGATACCAACTTAAATTTTGAGAAAGATGATAATCAGGATACAGACGAATTTGAAGCTATTGCAGGTTACAATGAGCCTGAGCTATGTTCGCAGGCAGAACTTAAAGATTTAGTTCGTGATTTGGGTCTTACAAAGCAATGAGCAGAGCTACTGGATTCTCGACTGAAGGAAAAAATATCTTGGCATCCTATATTTCTTTTCCTTTGTTTAGAAAAAGATTTCATTCCTTACTTTTGTGAAGAAGAAATCCTATTCTGTTCTTGCTCATATGAGATTAAGGACTTGAGATTTTTCGCCGACTCCCCGAAAAGAAGCATAAAAATCGTTGCTACATAATGGGAGTGGATACGCCACAGTTCCCGTTGCTCGCTGTGTTTCTGAAAGAAAGTTATGAAAATCTATCTTTAATCCTCACAAAGGATTTAATCACGATGATGCGATGGCCGTACCTGAGCAAGAGACTTGAAATCTGTTTTCAAAAGTTGCTCACAATTTTTTTGGTAACTTTAAGGGTTTTAAATTCAAGCTCATTGTGGAAAACATATTAGTAAAATTCAAAGATTTGGGATTGTGTACAAAGAACACTGTGTACGTTCTACATCATACACTTCAATGGTAAGTATGTTTCATATTTATATTCGTCCCCCCTCTCTATTTCTTGACGTTCCCCTATCCTGTCTTTGCATCTTTCACTTATCCCCCTTTCTCTCTCTCACGCACACACTTACTTGATGTTCCAAAGTTAAAACGAAGCAAGAGTGCGATAAACCTGGTCTGGAGAATCTAATTAACTGGGAACTTCGGCGTCGTATTTTTCATGTTCTGGGAATAACATCCCCAATCCTGGTCACCTCTGACAGAAATACTGTTTAAACGCAAGGGAACAAGTAAAATTTCTTTTATATCCTCTGGGTTACCGAGTCTCAGTCGAATTACCGGGTCACTACGGATTTGAATCCTCGACCCAGTGGTGGTCTACATCATCCGACTGACACGATGATCCGTTTGAGCTCTTAACGTGTTCATTCTATCTGTGCAAATTACGTTATATCTGGAAGAGATGAAATCAATACTGAATGTTCGGAACAGATAAATCTTCGGAAAAGACTAGAAAATGGTAACCTCTTGGGTTATTCGAAAACAGAATTTTATTTATACAAGTTCGACACAACATTTGTTTCCATCCTATAATTGAATGTGTTTTATTCACGATGAAATTTGAAACATGCTACATCTAGGAGGAACATAAACTTTTGCTTTCGGACATTTGTAACTTTTCAATATGATACAGTTTGGACTTTTAATATAGGGTATTTCTGATAGAAATTTAGCAGTAAAATAGCACTCTTCAATTTCCTCTTTCTTTCTTTCTTTTTTTTTTTCGTTTTTTTTCTTTTAGTTTGCATTAGTAGTCTGAAATGAAGGATATGATCAACGCTAGCTACTGGGTATATTAGAGTGTGTTTTTGGATCAGTATGTCCAATGGACACTACTGAATTTGCAATCGAACCACGCAGAAACAAAGCATGTGTGTTGTTTTGACATTATCCTAAATGTGTATCGGAGATACACAGTTCTACTGGAAATTGAGTATGTTATCCATTATGAAAGTGACATAACGAATGTTTAAGCCATCCTCTATAGCGAATAGTTCTGAAAAAAGTATGTAAAAATAAACGTTATTTCTATATCACTGTTGGATTACTGGAAACGGAACTTTATAATGTTAGGTTCTTTTCTTACTATGTTTGAATTCCACAGTTTTATCGGTTCTCCCTTTTCTTTTCTTCTTCTTCTTCTTTTTTCTTTCTCTCTCTCTGCTTCATTTTTGAGTCTCTGTGTAATAGACATCCATTGGTTTCAACTTTTGATTGTGTATATTTCAGTTTCTCCCTACATCAACTTATGAATTTTGTTTCGTTTTGGTTTTGTTATTTCATTTTATCGAAACTAATACATGTGTAATTTGAAATCAGAACTGCACTCATGTTGTTAGATAATTTTAGTATGGGAGAGAAAGAGAGTCTCTTTACCTGACACGATTATGGGATAAGAAGGTGTATATTGGGTGGTCTAACTGCACGGCGTTAGCTGTCGCATTTTTTAATGCGGAGTGTACCAGAGAAGTTGGAACATCAACATGGTAACAGAATACTGTTGGATGCTGCAGAGAAACATTCCACAGTCAGACGGAGTTCTCACGCAAAATGCAACATGAGGACATGTAAAGGCATTTGATCGAGTTTTATTTGTGATATGAAAAGTAAACTGTAAACTTTTCATAAAGTTTGTTTCTAAAGTAAGAATATAAAAGCTGTTTTGCATTGCAGCTATAACTCTCTTTTCAGAAACCTTACGTGGTACTAGCGTACCAACATACATAAAGATCGTCAATTATATTTTAAACACTTTCTAGTGACCTTAATTTTGCAGGCTAGTGTAATTTATCGCTTTCAGTACGTACTCTGTCTATTGAATTTATGTCGTTATATTGGAATTTAGGTTACATACATATTTTTGAAGGAATAAAATTTGTTGGATAGTTTAAATTTCCATCTACCTACATTATGAAAATTTACTTTGTTTACTTGTTATTTTTGTCTGTTATTTCTAGTTTTGACAAAAAGTACACGAACATTGGTGAAAATCGAATTACTACAGCATATTCAATTGTTGCAACATGTTAAAATAGTATCTATGTAACTCTTACGGGGATGTGTCTCAGTGGGAAGAGTGTTTGTACCAGTGATAAGAAAAGATACTATCTTATAGTTAACAGAGTATTTTTATATTTTATATACAGTACCTAAATACAGGGTGTTTCAAAACAACACCGACAACGTTTGTGGGGTGATTCCTGACACCAAGATATGACAAAAAGTATAGACCAACCTGGGTGCACAAATGCTTCCTTTTGGAATTATAGGCATCCGAAAACATGAAAAACTGAAATTTAAAGATCCATAGCTACAAAACTATGAGACATACCGTAGTCGGGTCAAGACTTTACTTAGGAGCTAATATGTGCGCTATCGAAAAATACGTGTTTCAGAATCCTAAGGTACTCATGCAACAATTTTTGTAGAGGGAGTTTGGCTACGGGAATATAATGGAAGCACTCACCAACTACCTCTATAGAAATTGTTGCAGAAGTACTGCAGGATACTGAAACTTGGATATTTGAAGAGGGCACATACTAGTTCCTAAGTGAAGCTTTGACCCGACTACGGTAGGTCCCATAGTTTTGGAGCTATGGACCTTTAAAGTTCTTTTTTTCATGTTTTCGGCAGCCTATAACTCCGAAAGGAAGCATTTGTGCAACCAGGTTGGTCTATACTTTTCGTATTATCTTGGTGTCAGGAATCACCTCCTAAACGTTGTCGGTGTTGTTTCACAACACACTGTATACTTATAGAGAATCTGTTCAGACACAGTTATAAATTGTTATTGGCAACGAATTATATACTTTCTTTACCACAAAGGTTCGTTTTCTTCGATTTTCTCAGAAACTGCGTTAGAATTTATTCTTAAGAATGCCACTTTAAAAAAAATCTTCATGTGATCTATTGACCAGTATATGTCTTATCTTTGGACAATATTTTAGTTACATAGAAAACAAAGATTAAGAGTTAATTATAAATTTGGGTTATATCTTACACTATGTACTGTCAAATGAAGAGCTTCACATGAGGGCGTACTTCACCGCCGCCCTTCACCTTAATGAATTGTCTGGTTTTTGTTCATCATCAATTTTTGGATTAAAATATTCAATATATTTAAATCAAAAATGGTCTTGTTAGCCTTATATCTGGAGAACTACTATAGTGTAGCCGAACCCTAACTATCAGTTAAATCAATATGATGTGTTTATTCCGTAGAAAATACGAAAACTCGATTTAAGGGTTGTTTAAAAAATATGTGGCCCCTGATCGAATTGACCCAAAAGATCCAAGTATTTCAATCAAGAATTTTTTTGTAGGTTTTATATATGGAGAACTCCAAATAGTGTTTCCGTACCCAAAGTGTCAGTTAAGTAACAAATGGTTTATCCAAACACAAACTGTCAGTTAACTCAGTATGATTTGCTTATTCCGTAATAAAAAAAGGAAAGAAAAAAGAAAACCGAAAACTTGATTTAGGGGACGTTCAAAAAAATTGTATCCTCTGATTCAAAAACTAATTATTGGAAAAGAGTACAATCTTTTGATCTATTTTTTGGTTTTCTTAAATTTGTTGTTATACATTTTCTTTTAAATTTCTCGAAAATTAGGTATGAGGTTTTACACTCAAAAATATAATTTTTGTGGTACCTACCGATATTTATTAATTGGTGTTTATGTTTTATCTTTGAATGTTTTGTTTTTATTAAATGGTTAATAATTAAATGGTAATTAAATGGTATCGGCGAAACGAACTGTAAAAAGAAAATTGAGGTATAGGGATACTCCTTTAAGTAGTAATAATGCTTTCGTTTCGCTGATAACGGAGGATGGTAAAACATGGATATTTAGATAGTTCGCATACTAGTTCCTGTGTAATTCCTTAAACCGCTTGTTATAGGTCCTATAGTTTCTAATGCGGGGCGTTTCGAAACATTATTTTTCGAATTTTCGGCGGTTTATAACTCTGAAATGAGACGTTTTTCGATCTATGTTTATAAGAACTTTTTTTTCATTTCATATAAGCAATCACCTCCCAAATTTTGACGGTGGAGTTACCTACCATCATATATATATATATATATATATATATATATATATATATTAAATGTTATAATTTAAATTGTCTAATTTCCATTCATCAATTCATCAATGAAATAAATATGATTCGCTTAGCACTAACAATATCTGTATTACGTTATTATGTAAAAATTTTCGCTGATTTCTTTCTTCTCATCATTAGCTGCCTGTAGGATCCCTGCTTTTCTTGCTTTGAAATGGTGGCAAACATTTTGGATTCAATGTTGAAACAAAACACAAATGTACGAAACAAGTATCTTGTCAATAATAATAAGTTTCTTCTTGAATTTAGTTTGATAGAGTAGAGACATGATATGTCTACTTTGTTCGCCTTCAAAAATATATCATGTATTAATATTTCTGTTCGTATTCATATTAAACATCCGTTATTATATTCCGTTCGGCAGTATTTAAAATACTGAATAAAGTTTGCCAAATCGGAGTGATGATATTAAAATAAAATAATTTTAAACCACTCTGCCTTTCTAACATGATCAAATCACCTGTAAATTACCTCCTTTAGTAGTAATTAACAGGTATTGTTATACTTAAGGCAACGACAGAGACATCACTTTTGTTAAATAAGAAATGTGTATTTTATTATAAAAATTGGAAATGTATGTCTCTGTATAATGTCCATGTAACTTAGGTCGCCTTATCGTCGTACTGATCTCACCTACTAGTCTCTTCGTTGTACAATTCGTCTGTCTAAAATAGTGAAAGCTTTTGCTTAAACTAGGATCAAGAACGAGCGTGAGGGTGTGGGTCTTGGGAGTCCGAACCCCCAAAGTCCGACCATTCTGTAAATTTAGTCGGATTTTAGGAGTAATTTTACAAATTTTAATATAACACTGTTCGTCAAAGTTTGAAGTCCAGAAATTCCTACATCTACGAATTCCGATCCAATTTTTCACTCTCTGCATCTTGGCCAAAATGATCCATCAGCTACTTCTTGAGCTTTGATGTCTCTCAGACAGACAGACATACTAATTATATTAAAGGAGTTTTGGTGAACCAATCTCCCTAAAAATATTTTAAGAATGCATGAAAGTTGATTGTAAATATATCTGAATCCTAAAGCTATTACAGGTTTGTCAACTGAATTAGGAGAAAACCTACTGAATTCTAACCACAATTACACACATACACCTACAGAATGAAATTCCTGACTGGCCTCGTATAAACTAACTTTTTTTCTTGATTGGTTGATTTTAAGTTTAGCATCCGAGCACCGAAACTATATGAGACATACACCTACAGTTTATTGTGAAATCCGAACGATATGAGTTTCCACTTGTATTCAAACACGGGTCTCTCGCGCCGAAGCCTGTAGATTAAACTACTTTTGAATCAAAGTTACTTCGAATGTGTAATGATAAGAAGTGGAGAGAAATATGCCTTCACATCCCATTAGGTGAATATCTCATCAGTAGAGAGTTCTGATATTTTCACCAGAATGGAAATAGAAACACCTCAAAAGATTTGTTTTATTTTAATATTCTCTCATCCACGCTATTTAATGTAATGGTTAAGATTTATCCCGTGGTAGAAAATAAGTAAATTAATGCCGGGAATGATTAGTTGTTTGGTTAATTTGAAATTAAACGCCTCTTTCAGCATCGAGGCAGTATGACATGTGGAATTTAAGCATACAAGGAATCCTAATCACACGAGTTTCCACCAGCAACAGTATCCGGGCGTATCCTACCGGGTTTCTTACACTACGAGTAGGTTTTAATGGTACATCTTGCACGGTGGAAATATCAGTATTGGGTTGCGTTGTACGTCAGAGCGATGCTTCGTACCAAGAAATATAATAGGAAAGTTTTTCGCTGAGTTTACGTTTAGTCTCCAGGTGTGAGCAACAGTTAACAACGCATCCCGTAGAGACAGATTGAGTTGATTGAAAGTTTTAACTGTTCCAAAAAGTACAGTGTCGTTTGCATACGTAAACAGTTTCACTGTAGCCAATGTAGCCAATCCAATATATTGCAAAATCCTATCTTGAGAGGTAAACATTCCCATTTTGCCCTTGAATTTCCCACGTTATACCTTCTTAATTACAAACAACCAACATTTATAAGTATATATCATAACTGAAGCTACCTGATATCACTTATTTTCATCAATATATGAGTGAATTATCTGTAAATTCCGATCTTATACGAAGGGTAAGGGGAAAAAAAAGAAGGAATGTCAAAAAACTACATTTTCGAGAGAACAGCTTTTTAATACTGAAAACCGTGTACAAAATGAATATGGTTGGATTACACGAATGATCACTTAATAAATTTAAAGGTTATTGTCTATCCGTTATTGTACGCAGTGAAATAGAATCAAGAGTCACCAAGAGTTAGGCCAAAGCACTCGTTAAAGCACACACATGAATATTCCTTATTTCTTCCCACGTTAATAAATAGTGTATGGATAAGTATATTCCTTAACTGAAAATGTTGACGAAAACAAATGTTGTCAGAACTTCATATTTTAAGCACATTCTGTGCTGTATTCTTCTACGGAATGTAACGAAGCTAGACAACTTTCATTCTCGAGTTATTAAGTATCAAACGTTTTGGAAGTTTGTTGTTTCTTGTTTAGTTCTTTACTTTATTCTTGTTTCTTTTCCATTTTTTAAATATCAACTCATAATTTACATTCCTTTAAACTTGTTTCTTGATATTCTCAAGCAACGACGTAAATCACTTTCATACTAGCATTTTGTTTTACAATAACAAAATTTGACAATTAGAATGTTGAACACACATTAGTCTACTTGCTGCTCATTAAGAATTTCTGTCGGTGTGTCGAAAATTTCCACCAAACGGAATTTTTCCGTCGGATTGGCATTACTGACTGTAGCTAGAATCAAATAAAGTGGAAAATAAAAATATCATGTAATAAGAGTAACAAATCCAATCCTTGAGAAGTATTAAAGAACATGAGATTGCCTCCTGTTTGAACTGAAACTCAGAAAGTAGTTGTTATAATAAAAATGTCACAAAATTATCTTTGACCACCTTTATTTAATGTCAAATTTTGTAAATAGTTGTTTACCTGTTAATTACAGAATTATCATTACTTACTACCGTTTAATATTCAAATGTAAGAGTCCCTTTTTTATCTCTATTTCCATTCTCTACAGCAACTTTACAATGCTTTACATCGTAATTCCTCTGTCATCTGTTGGCCATATTCAGTGGCGTATTTAGGGGGGGGCTTCCGGGCTTAAGCCCCCCGAAATCTTACTTACTATAGTAAAGTATATGAAATATCTTGCAGAATTTTCACATTTTCAGGCAAAGCCCCCCCCCGAAAGAGGAAAAGCCCCTCCCGAAACAAAATCGTAAATACGCCACTGGCCATATTGAATGTGAAATTCAATTTCAAGTTTTAAATGTTTTTTTGTAGACGTAGCCTTGTTTCTTCAAAAACTTAGTTTCCTCAAATATGAGAGTGTTATCCCTGGTGTGAGAGGCTACGTCAATCTCACCTATACATTAAAATAAAGACATAAGATACATATGTAGTTCCCAATCATGTTTCCAAACATCTCTCTCACCAGGACACCATATCGTGCATTGCCAATCGTCACTCATACTTCGAGATTTGAATGAAGATTAATAGCAACATGGTCGGTCACGTCTAAGCTATCAGTTATTAAAGTTAGATACTTACTTTTTTCTCTTTATCTTTTAATGCGAGTAATAGCTCACTATTTCAACTACAATCAGGAAATACGTTTCGCGACCTGTACTCTTGCAATACTAGGTATTTAAATATAGACTTAAATAATAATTATAAATGCATTCATAAAAATTACAATATAGATCACAATCGTATTCATTCAAATATTTTATTATTTTTCTAAATTTATCCTTCCTCATTTTTTTTCTTTCCTATTAGCCAGTAAACTTACGTCCGGCGTGCTGATGTTCCTTCCTTGCACTAGCGTCGAAAACTCGATTCTCGGAGAAAGTAAGATCGAATCTTTTACTCTTCTTATAAAATATCAAAAAAATATTTTACTTACAAATGTCCGTCCTTTGCCACTATGCACAACCAAATCACTTGTTCATGAACCAATGGGAGGACTTTAATACTTCCTTGTTTAACTACTGCCAAGGTTCCAGACCAAATGCTATCCAAATCACTTATTAACTTGTCTACGAGAGAAATCTCATACTTTGTGGCAGTGTTGTCACAGTCCTAGCTCTGGAGTGGGTTGAAAAATAATACCAAATTGAAACAAAAAGGGCTGAATTCATTTTTTGTCACAAAGTAAAATATTTTTGCCCACTTATGATCGTCCCTGATCTAACTTTAGGCCCATATATAAAGTTTGTTACAACGCGGCGATATAGGTCTATAAAACTCAAGAAATGTTTGTGTATCTTTACATTCGTCAATATGGCGTCAATAGTAAACAACTTAGCCGGGTAAGCCGCCAATTACATCAATGTATTTTTCCGTGCTATTCAGTACCGTGCCGTTGGGGGTGCCCTGGGCGCTGAAGTAAAGGAGCAGAAAATTCGAAAGGAAAAAAGAAAAGATATATATATATATATATATATATATATATATATATATATATATATATATATATATATATATATATATATATATATATAAAATGGAAGGAAAAGTAATAAAAAGTGCCCCAAATCAAGGAAAGGCAGGGTTTATTTTTAAAAAGTTTATTACGCTTCGCGCCAACCATGGTGGTGCTTCGCGGCTGGTCTATCGACCTCCCTCATATGTACAGGGCCGCCGTCATATATTCTCGCCCCAGGCGCTGATTTTCCACGGCACGACACTGATGCTGTTATCGTTTTGGTGTAGAATCTTTGCAACGATACATAAATTATAGACTCACTTGAGCACACGCTGGTCTTCTTCAGAATATGCAACACTTGATTCAACGTGTGTGCTTTTTTTTTTTTTTTTTTAAAAAAAAAAGATTTCAAGCTAATATTTCCACTACATTGCTTGTTTCTCGTGTCCTTCATGCGTGGCGTGGATGCGCCCATCTAGCTTCATTTGTTTCCCGGTATAGTTCGAATTACGAATTTTCAACAAAAAGAGTTCGTTGTGTTATGCGGTGCAACGTTACGGAATGAATGTTCAACAGCATTTCTTAAGAGTCCAACACACAGTATGAGTAACGTGAGATGTTGGAAACGTTTTACTGACACTTCTGAAAATGTGACAAGTATTTGTTAAATGGTGCTGAATTGGGTAGAATTGTACCAACCTTTTCACAAAAGGGGCTGAAAATGCCAGCGTGGTACCAACGGGCCGATGATTGATAAAAAGGGCTGAATCTGGTACAATTGTACCAAGTGTGGCAACACTGCTTTGTGGTCCTGATAACGTTTCCCTCCCGGACCAGATGATTGCTGGGTCCTCGCACCATTTGAGTTCCGGACCAAGGTGTTGTTCAGTCTTTGCACTGTTCACCTTCCAGACCGATTGAATTGCGTCTTCCTTCCGATAGTACGTCACCTGTCAAAATGTATTCTTGAAGTAAAAGTGTCTATAATTTGGCTGGTTAAAACGAACTGTCTAATCAGAGATGAGCTTTGAAGCCTTTTTGGTAACTACAAGTGACTTGCTACTTTCAAAGTCCGTGAGAAACTACGTAGAAATTAATTCTCACAAGTGCTTGCACGAGGATTTATTGTTCTAAATACGAACACAAATGAGGAAAAGGTTCGTTTTCGGTGCTGACTGTTCAAAGTAGTAGAAGCGCAAACATCAATGTTGCTAACTTATGTTCATTTTCCCCAAATTGAATGAAAAGAACTAATTAAATAAAGGTTTTTATTTTCTTGTGTAGATGGGAGTGTCTCTATCAATAGCAAGACTAAAGTTTTAACGCTACTAATTGCTTATAACATTTTTCCCCTTCCGGTAACAAACCCGAAATTATTAAAGCTTAGACATAAGACGACCATCGTTTCGACAAAATAAAATGTATTAGCGTGCTAACTAAATCTGTGCTAGTACACCAGTCTTTTTAAAAGTACAATTTTATTCCCATCCTAGACTGAGTGGTGCCCAGAAGATAACAAGATCAAAGTCTTACCTTGGCCCAGACAGACCTTTTTATTCTTGCTATAAAGTGATCACAAGGAATCGTAAAGCTCATTTTAGATCTAACGATTTCACCATCCAATAAAATGCGAAGCTCTGTCCCTGTCATCAATATTCACCTATGAAATTGTGCCAATCTCGTGTCTCACACTTTACAGAGAATGTCTCCAGAAGGTACAGTGTTGTCAGATTGCTGCTGAACTTGGATTTTTTAATTTTTATCATTGTTTTATAATTTTGATATTACTATTTGATTCAAATAATTCTTAGTGTTCGTGTTAGTATTATAATTCTTTAAGTGATGTTTTTGTGACTCATTCGCTGTGGCTTCTAAGTTTGGAAACATTGTTGGTGCATTTCTGCAGTTTGACGTTTTCTCAAGTGCTTTCGGAAGGCAGCTCCACGAACAGTATCGAATTATTCAATTGCGTCATACGTGAGGCAGAGCATTTCTACGATTGGTGTAGAGCCCAGGCTTCACGACTTGGTATAGTCATTATAGCTACACGCGATAAGCACCCGTCCGAAGGAAATGAAAACTATTAGTTTTACGTCCCATTGTTATATCATGTTAACTAAATCAGTTACTGATGAAACTAAATGTAACAGTGGAATGAAGAAAGAAGGAGGAAACAGGAGAACTGCTAGAAAAACCCAGGTACACGGTGTTTGTCCAACATAACCCGTCCAAATGGTCCCGCCCTTTATTTAGAGATATTGGACAAAGTTAAATCTCATGGGAAGAAAAAAAGTATATGATGGTGGAAATCAGATTTCATATATTTAAACTTTTTCCACATAAAATCACTGTATCATTATGGAGGAAATCCTTAATTTGCTGTATGAGGCTGTCTTTAAAGCTGCAATAAAATTATGACTCTTAAGCATAATAATCGTGTAAGTATTAATACATAGCATGACAATGAGGTGCAGTAGACATCACTACATTGGGATTTGGTTAATTTTGTCACATGCAGGTTATCTTCTGACCCAGGACTAATATGGATCATGATGAAAAGTGTGAATGACCTAGAGGAAGCAGGACTATTGCGTAATAGATGGGAATATGCATTTTGAATTAAGTTAGGTGGTGAAATCAGCCATCTAAGGAATGTCAATCCTATCAAGTGTGTTAGTTGCGCGCGCACTAAAACCAAGGAAATTGTGATGAACGTGTTAACACCCTATGCTACATCTGAACTTCAATCTGACCTACAAAACTTGAACTTCATCTCAGTGATGACGGATGTATCAAGCTGTAAGATCATTAAAATCTTTCCAGTGTTACAGAGATATTTTCATAGTGAAAAAGGTATGGAGGTAAAACAATTAGAAATTAAATAATTAACTAAGAAAACAGCTGATATTGTGAGTATATACTTAATCAAGTGCTTGAAAAGTGTCCATACAGGTGAGAAAACTGTTGCTCTTTGTGCTGATAACACCAATTGTAATTTTGGAGGCGTCTCTATGGAAGGTGTTAACAACGTGTTCAAGAAACTGCAAGAGAACTTGGGCCATAATATACTCGGTGTGGGATGTTCAGCTCAATTATTCATAACACATTTCGAACAGCTCCTGACATGCTTCCAGTTGATACTAAGTGCATCGTTTCCAAAGCTATTCTTATTTCTATGTATACAACGTGCAAGTAAAAAAAAAAATCTGTCAATTTGTCTAACACCAATACGAAAATATTTTAGAACACAGCAAAATAAGATGACTTGCCCTTCTTGCTGCTGTGGAGCGACTACTAAAAATGTTTGAGTCATTGAAGTTGTATTTTTAGTTTCAACATAAATGCCCATTTATCGTGAAGTTATTTTTCGAAGGGGGATCGGTGGCTCAGTGGTAGAGCGTTCACCTCATGTTCTTGGGGTCCCTGGTTTGATCCCAGCTCGCGCCGTGTGGACTTTGTGGTGGACAAACACCGTGCTCGTGGGTTTTCTCGGGGTTCCCCCGTTTCCTCCCACTTCCTTCGTTCCACCATTTCACCCATCTCTCATCATCACCGTCTCCTTTAGCCTAACCAGCACAACCGTGGGACGTAAAACTTAGAAACAAAGACTTATTTTTCGAAAATCCTTTGTCCGAGGCTTAGCTATTTTTCGTTCACAACCAGGCATTCACTTTTCAAGCTGCAATTAAAAAGGCGAATTGTCAGTGTGTCACTGTTTTTGAAGTTATTGAAGCAATAGATAATTTGAAATCAATCCTCCTTTCTAAGTGTGAAGATTGCTTTCCCTTGTCGTCAGTGAGAACAATATCTACTTGGTAAGTTACAGAAGGAGGGGATTCAGTCCGAAGTTCACAAGTTTCGCAAATACCGGTACATCACTGTATTTTATCAAACTGCACTATATTGTTTGAACAAATGGACTGATCCTTTAGAAATTTTGCAAGATTTCAACTGGGGAAGTCGTAGAGTTGTTCTTAGGCGGAAAACAAAGAAAATACAGTGAATTTCCTTCAAACACTTCTGCCTTCACTGAAGATTGATGAATGCGCGCCGTAAAATGAAATATCCTATTCAAATTTCATGAAGTTCGTCTTGTTTCTCCTGTATCTGCCAGGAACGAACTCATGCACCGAAAGAGCGAGTGTTTTCCATCATGAATTATACTTGGACAAGTGAGAAATCTAATCTCTCAATCGAAACTTTAAGATCTGTCTTAATTACAATTATAAACTTTGATTACACTCTTGTGAACTTTTATAAACATGTTATGAACCAAGAGAGACTTGTTAAAGAGAATCCACAACTCACACATATGTTAAATGCTGTATGTTTGTGTGTGTGTGATAGTGCGAACTTATCAGAACGGAACATATATATATAAGTACGTATTAAATGATATAGGACCTAATTTAAATACTCTCACTTTATTTTATCAATTTAAATAAATAAGATTCCTTTTCAATAGAAACACTATATTATTAAAGAACAGTGGTTTAACTAATTTTACAGAGCCATGGATCGATCAATCATCGATTTACCCGTATCCGGCCTTTGCCCCACACATTTCAGCTGCTGCGTTTTATATATATATAACATATATACTAACAATATACAAAGTTATTTTTATTAAGAAACCTAAAGTTTTTACTTGTGTTTTTCCAAAGCTATCACTACATGCTTAATATGAATTGAGTTCATAGAAAATTAAATTAGAAATAGTTTACTGTACTTAATCCCAACTGCTACTTTTATGCTTTATAGGTAGAATGATATCATTGCTTATAATAAGTATAAAGAAATGAGTAAAAGTTAACGTGAGAACAATACTTCAGAGCAAAGAATACAATTGGATAGTTTTCACTGGGTTTATCTTAGTCTCAACCAGAACCAACAGTCAAGAAAGTCATTGATAACACTCTGTACAGACAAAATGAGTCGAAGGGTTTTAAACATTGCAAAAGATACAGCGTTGTTGTGAAAACCAAGAAAAGTGGAAACATAACAGAAAGCGTAATAATTCTAGTACTTCAAAGCACCCATATGATTACAAGACTAAGAAAGTAGAGAAAATATAGACTTAATACAGGTGATGGTCAACTTTATTTAGTGTTAATTTAATAAATACCTGTGGGTTCATTAAAATCAAAAGTATATTTCACTATTGTTTAATATTCAAAAGTAGAATCGGCCATTCTTTTAATCTCTGTTACTATTCTCTAAACAACTTTAAAATACTTTTACATCTTAATTTTTCTGTCATCTGTTGGACATATAGAATGTAAAATTCCAACAACGTTATTTAATTTTCAGATTTTAAATAGGTTTTTATTGATGTATCCGTCTAGCCAACTTTCTCCAAAACTCTGGTCTTACTTTCGCGCAGATGTAAGCCAAAACATTTAACGCTACGAATTGCCTATAAAATTTAATTTTCTCCTCTTTCGTATTCGTACTGTTACCTTTCTGACACATCTGCTGTAACTAACCTGAAGTTACTAAAGTTTAGAAGTAAGATGACCATCGCTTCTGCAAAGCTAATAATGTATTAGTATTAATTAAATCAGTGCTAGTAGTCCAATCTTTTTTACAATGCAATTTCATTCTCATCCGAGGATGATTGGGGAACAGAAAATAAATTCTGACCTTTCGCCAGATAGATTTTATTGCTCTACAGTGATCACAGGGAGTCCTGAAGCTTGATCTAGTCCTACTGATCTCACCATCATATAGAATGTGAGTGTGTGTTCTGTTCGGCAACCCCCATCTATGAAATTTTGCCAGTCTCGTTTCTTGCACTTTACAGTCAACATCTCATGAGGATACAGTGTTCTCGGATTGATGCTAAGTTTCATGTTTTATTTTTGTTAGTATTGTCGTTGTCATTGTTTTAAATTTTTGCTATTATTGTGGTTGCCATCTGATTTGAATAATTCTTAGTATTCCTATTAATTTTTAAGTGTCTTTTTGTCACTTTGAAACGCCTTCTTATTTTGGCCACATTGCTGGTGCACTTCTGCTGTTACGTCCAATGTGCGTTCTAAAGTAGAAAGGCAGTTCCATAAATAGTACAGAATTCTTCCAATGCATCGCACATAAGGCACAGCATTTGTATGATTGGTGTAGAGCCCAGAATTCACGAGTTGGCGCGATCACCACAGCTTCACACGACTATCACCCGTTCAAAGGAAATGAATTATGGTTATGTCAATGGTTATGCCATATTAGCTGAAGTAGATGGTGATCAGAATGAATGAAATGGTGGGACGAAGAAAATGCGAGGAAACGGGAGAAAACCCCACATACACGGTGTTTGTCTATCGCAACCCATCAAAAGGTTCACGCCATTTATTTAGAGATAGAAGAGAAATGGAATCTTATGGAAAGAGAGAACATATAGAGGCTAGGAACCTGATTTGATATACTTATTATTCAAAACTTTACATTTTCGGAACGTAAATTGTCAAAATGTATTTGGGTCCTTTTCTGAGACTCTCGAGAATACTGAAACTAACCTATTTTCACTAGATAAGCAGGAGTTCCCAAAGGGGTTTATACATACAAACTCATATTAACACCAATAAATAATTTATATATCGCCAGCGTTTCTTAACCCTAATACACAAACCACTAATCTAACTACTTACCCAGATTACCTAACAAATTTTGGATATATTTTGGAAAGAGGGGGAAGTCACTGGGGGGGCAAGAATCTCCAAATATTCGTTTTTGCTGATCACTTGTAAAAACAAAATATTCACTATTTCATAGGACCTATTCTTCCTTAATTCCTGTTCTTAAATTAGGGGCTCTCCAACAGATATTAAGATTTTCAAATTTATCCTGCTTTTGGGGTTAGTATTCTTGTTTTCTTTTTAAGTCCAGAATCGCTGCTGAAGTTTTGATTTTAATTTTTTCAATCCTAGATTGCCTTATTTTTGGACAATCCTTCAATTTTCTGTATATTTTCTCGGAGCACCATTTCCCGAGCTAGGTTCGATGTTATTATAACAAAAAGCACTACGGTTATGGTGCCAAGTACTGAGGCCAGGTTAGATTGCGAATAGTTATTTTCGATCTTTTGCGCGGAAATAAATTAAATCGAATAAAAAAATACTATAAACTGGATCAAACTGGTTTTAGTCGAAGTATAGATATCTCATGGGGTTGAGGGCTAACGTGAATATCCTATTTGACACGGTATTGGCAAATAATTTAAGAAAATTTACTTCGAATTCTTGAAATGTGATTTAACTTAGAAAACAAAACATAAATCATTATTTCGTAATTAAAATACCTTACAGAAATACTAAACAAATAAAAAGAAATTATTTTTAACAGCTTACAAGTTTCGCAATCCTACAATCCCAAAAATTCATTGTTTAAATTAAAGATGTATAATTAGAATACAAACAACTAATGCTTTTACACGTTACCAACATATACGAACGTTATACAGGATGTTCAAAATGTTTATGGTAAGGGAACCATTACAAAAGAAAAAAAATAGACGGTATCTCTGTTAAAACCGTATGGTTATAATATACATGTATAGTACCAGCCAGAAGTATGTTCCATCTTTCGCGCAGAAATAAATTAAATCGAATAAAAAATACTATAAACTGGATCAAACTGGTTTTGGTCGAAGTGAGCATCGCCACCGATATCAGTAAAAAACGACATGAATGGACATAATTATGAACACAAATAGAACAAGTTTGTATTTGCGAAACAAAACGACAAAGGGTAGGACAAAACCAAAACAAAAATGTCATAATATGAAACGAAATCATTCAAATTTGGGATTCATCAAAATATCAACCCTTAGCTTTCAATACAGCTAAGTAATTTCCGTGATGTTTGGGCTTGAAGTTCATTCCAACACGTTTGTAAATGTACCCACAACTACCTTTTATTAACTGGTCGACGTTTTCGAACGTTTCTGTCTAACTCATTCCACAATAACTCGATCGGATTTAAGTCCGAGCTTTGCGGTGAGCATCGCATGTTTACGAATTCTTTGGTCTTTCTTTTCTAAGTAAGACTTACAAAATTGAGATGTGTGTTTGGGGTCATTGTAGTGCGGGAAAATAGTTCCCTGACCGACAAACTTTTTGCCACTGGGTAGAGCGTTTCTCTGTAAAATGCGATGATAATCTTTTTCATTGTACTCTCAATTTTCACTAAATCACCAATCTTTTCACCCGTGAAACAACCCTATACCATGACAGATCCACCACTATGTTTAACACTTGGATTAATGCATTAGTCGAGCATGCGTTCTCCAGGAAGTAGACGAGCAAACTTTCTGCGTTTAGTTCCAAAAATTTCGAATTTACTTTCGTCACTAAAGAACACTTTATACCGCTGCTGTACTGATCAATTCTTATGTTCTTAAGCCCATTGCAATAGTTCACGTTTGGTTTCTTGACATTTTTTTTAAATGCATTCCCTTAAACCGTGTTCTCGAGTAGGCGTTTCACTGTTTTAACAGATACGACTGTTTCTCGGGTGGCATTAAGTTGTTCTCGAATTTCTGGGGCAGTTAGTGTTCGTGATATTCATTTTGTGATGTTACTCGCGGTCTTCCAGGTCGTCGACGATTAACATTTGACAGAGTTTCATTGAAACGTTTAATAGTACGAACAACTGTAGATTGATGTATGTTCACTTTTTTAGCAATTTGTCGCGTAGAAGACTTGGGTCATACCTGGTTAACGGAAAATATCATGATGCGTGAAGCATATAGTCTAAAGGAAGCTGATTTACGTAGACAATTTAGTACTACAAATATTACAGCAACGTTTGTTATTTACTGTCTATTTACTCGAAATTATACAGAGTTATATTTTGACAGAGCACGATTACTATACCAACGTTAGCTCCGGCCCAAGCGGAATGCTATAGACGAAGAAAATAGCGCCGAAAAGAAAGAAAAAAAATCACTGCATCGAAGCCACAATGCATGAATAGCAGTGATGTCATATTTTTTTCGTTATCTGTTATTCTTATGTCCTAGTACATAAGATTAACAGATGTCAAGACAAAAGATTAACAGATGTCAAGACAAATCCAATCATCCTTGAGAACACCAAGAAAATAATCAAAACTAGAAGGGAGAAAATCTGAACTTGATGCAAATGCCCTCGAAGTAACTAATAACTAACTCTATGGACTATAGAACTCGGAAGTTCAATGCCGCGTTCACAAAAGCTCTCCACTGACTTCTATCCTTAACCAACTGGATCCAGTTTCTACTTTGTATTCCTATTTCTGCGAGATCCATCTTAATATTGTCCTCCCATCTGCACCTAGGTCTTCCTAATGGTCGTTTTCCGATTGTTCTCCTAGTCAAGACTTTGAAAGTAGCTGTTACAATAAAGACATCAAAAAACTATATGGGAGCAGGTTTATTTAATGTTAATTTAGTAAATACTTGTACATCCATTAATCATTGTCATCAACAACAGAATCATAGTTATTTGCTACTCTTTAACATTCGAAAGTAAAGTGGGTTATTTCTTTAATATATACTGGCATTCTCTAAAGTTCCAGGAAGTTGTATCTTAATTCTTCTGTTATCTGTTGGACATAATTTATAGAGTATGAAATTTTAACTACGTTATTCTATTTTAAGTTTTAAGTAGGTTTTCGTAGATCTATGTAAATGTTGTAGACTATTTACAAGTTAAAAAACTATTGTTGTGATCAGTGTTAGAAAGGCAGAACGTTATTTGTTACTTGGCATAAATGCCAAATATACTGCGAAAAGCATTGTAATAGCTACTTACTGGCTGCGAGCAATGCAAATACTCAAAAGCGAGTACGTATTTGTTTCTGGTATGCTCAAAACGCGATATGCTGGGTGTTGAGTATAAACTCAAATAACACTAAAGTGGTAATCATTTTGTGTGTAGTGTTGGGTTATTTTTGTGAGAAAACCTTGTGACGTTGACTTTTTAAACGTATTATTTCCTCATGTTTTAAACTCCACCGTAGTCAATTTTACCTCATTGTGGGGTTATATGCAGTCCCTCCTGTTTCCAAGCGACCCCACAATGTGATCATTTCTTATCTCATGCTTGTTCACTTTTAACTACACGTTTGGTCAAACACATAACAGGGTTAATGGAATTTACACCTTGTTAGATCATATTGTACACCAAGTTGGGTTAAACGAATTAACCGGTTATGCGATTTCACACCAATTGGGTCGTTGGGTTGGACTATTACACAGTCGTTCTTTCAGAAAAAAATTTCCGGGGGGCACACTTAGTATTCCGGGGGGCACTGCTAGTACTTTTCTATTTATTATCACATTATAGACCTATTATTTTGGTCTCTTCCGGGGGTGCACTCTCAGAGCTCCGGGGGGCAGTGCCCCCCCCACAAACATGTCTGGAAGAAACCTTGATATTACATTTAACTATACGTTTGGTTGAACTTATTTCAACCCAATTTAACTAAAGGCTTTGGCCCTATTTGGATCGGAGCAGTTTTAGCCACCTGGTTTGGTTAAAATATGAACAATAGGATCAATTTCAACCCAATTATTTTTCTCAGTGTAGACATAACATCCAGTAAAGGCACGTATGGGCGTAACTCGCAAAAAATTGTGAATTTGAGTTATGAGCAAGATGCATGCTTGATTAGCCTGCTCTATCAACTATAAAACTGAATAATTGTACCAACTCTTTTAATGTATGTGCCCAAACATGTAGCAATCCTTTCAGCTGATATTCGACAATCTTCCATGTACTGGATGGCTTGCACATTTTCGGGAACAGACACAAAAACAGCCCCTCCCCCACTGGGTTTCGCATCTTCAAAATGACCAGTTCTGAAGTTCGCCAACCACAGTTTGATAGTTGCATATGACGGCCCACGGTCCTCCAAAGATTGTTTCGTTTTATCGTAGATCTGCGTCGCATCTCTCTCTTGGAGGAAGAAAAAGTTCATGACCATCCTATCCTCTTCTGGACTGATGCTTAATGAAGGTGCTGCCATGTTCAATTCTCAAATGAAAAAGAAAAGGATGTTGGTATCATAGAACATTGCGTTTTGGAATATAGTACATACAGATCCCACCCTATATAGGCCTACGCTGCTAATTTCAGCTTCCTAGCTCAATTTTTCTTGTTAAGGATCAGTCTTTATCAAGATACCCTCGTAACGACAGATCATAACCCAAGTTCATTTTGAGAGGAAGATGGCATTATCTCTTAGTTTCTAATGTTCATTTACACTACGTGTGAATTTTAGAGGTGGGATATGAGAGTGTATGAGAGGTGAAATATGGGATTCTACTTTTCTATTAAAAGATAGTAAGAGACCTAAAAGAAGCAGGAGGATTACTATGGAGTATGACGTATGGCGAAGTGGGCGTATGGCGAAGTAATTCTGTTTTAAATAAGATAGCGCACGTAAATGTATGGTGTCAAGGAGAAGCGTATGATGGTCCTATAAGCGATGAGAGATGTACCGTGAGCGGAGAGGCGTCAGTTCTCAACAAAGTGCTTAAAATCTTTAAACAACTTGAATTGACATCAAGATAGTTTTCGAATGTCCTTTTCAAAACTCAAAAAAATAAATAGTATAATTATAGGACATTTCGATAGTGTCACGTTATATATACAGGTATATCAGAACAGCGTCTCAGCATCCCAATGGCATCGAACGACGTAAACATCGAAAAAGCATGTTTCTGTGTAATGTGGATGTAACTCAGGTCACCTTATCGTCGTACTAATCTCATCTGCTAGTCGCACAACGTTCTTCAGGTCGTCTGTATAACATAATGAAAGCTTTTGCTTAAGTTATGGTCAGGGGTGAGTCCCCGAAATCCAGACTGCAAATTCCAATGCCCGAAATACAGACTTTTCTGTAAACGTAAGTCCGGAAATTCCTACATCTAAGAACTCCAACCCAAGATTTGATCCTCTACATTTGGGCCAAAATTGATAGTAATTCATTAACTAGTTCTTGAGGTTTTTATGTCTTTTGGACTTGACAGACTAAATATATATAGGTGTTCTGGTGAACCACCTCCCGTTATAAATATTTAAAAATGCAGAAAAGTCGGTCATAAATGTACCTGAATCCTAAAGCTGTTACAGGTTTGTCAACTGAATTCATAGAAAAAAGTACTTAAATCCTAACCACATCTACACACGCGCGTACAGAATAAATTTTCTGCCTGGTCTCGTATAAACTACTTCTTAAGCTTGATTGATTAAATTGAAATTTAGCGTCCTGAGCACCGAGGCTGTATGAGACGTCGATATACAGCTTAACGTGAAATCCGTATTATATGCGTTTCTTCTTGTAATCGAACACGTGTTCCCCGCGCCGAAAGCCTGTAGATTGAACTACTTTTGAATCAAAGTTATTTCGAAAGTGCAGTGATAAGTAGAGAGAACATGCCTTTGCATCCCATCAGATGAATATCTGAATCAGTGGAGACTTTTGATATTTTTACTAAGACGAAAATAGGAACACCTCAGGAGATTTCTTTTATTAAATATTCTTTCGTCCATGCTATTCAATGTAATTGTCAAAATTTATTCCGTGCGAGAAATTTAATTAAATTAATTCCGGAAATGATAGGTTGTTTTGTTGATTTGAAATTTAACGTCCCTTCCAACAGCGAGGCTACATGAAACGTGTAACTTCAGCTTAACAGGGAATCCTAACCACATGATTTTCCACGGCCAATGGAACCCGGATGCCTCGTACCAGGTTTCTAAGATTATTATAGTAGGTTTTAATGGTACATCTTGCACGGTCAGTTTCAAGAAGTGTTCGGTCCAGTGTTGCCAACAACCTGTCAAGAAAAAATCAAGAAAAAAAGGCTAGATAGCCTTCAGAAATAAGCATTGTCACGCAAAAATAGTTAGATTTTGGATTACTAACCTATAAATCAGATTGTAGATTTTAAACTCCCCTTTTTGTGTGCAAGACTATAAGTGAAGGCTATAAGTGAAATTTGCAATGCCGAATTTTATTTACTAAAGACTTACAAGTAACATATGACTATACAATTACAATAAAATTCATCAACATCTCACCTGACTTGTGAAAGTCAACAGCTTTGATTCACAGCTAGAGTGATAGATCGTACCTCTAGCCTTTATGTCGTACTTGCAAAACTACATCTGGCTTTTGATGGATCTAATCCTTCTATTCATTTTCCACTAGCCATTGTTTTCGAAACCTCTGTTGAAGCGGCATTTTTTTATTTACACAAAAAATCCACAATATCCAAAATATATTAACTAGAAATATATGTTTATAACTTATTCAGGCGCACAATTATTATTTACGACTCGGAAGATTTTAAGTAAAAGCATAGAAAACACATAAACACGTTCTCACTTGCAACATATTCAAAAGAAACTGGAATGCAGTGTTACCGCAGTTCTAGCGATGGAGTGGGCTGAAAAATAGTACAAAATTGAAACAAAAAGTGCTGAATTCATTATTTTATATTACTGTAATACATGGCTCTACAACACGAAACAAAAATTGGTAAAGTTCTAGAACTTCCCCCTTCCAAGAGTCCAAATCAAGAAAGTGCTCTTTAAAAAAAAATACATTTTAAAAACATGCAAATAGGACCCCGAACAAGCGTGGAAGTAGACGAAACTTATCTCGCACGTAGGAGGTATACCAGAGGCCGCAAATTAAAATTTCCACCATACTGCTTTCTCGACTCCTTCATGTGCGACGCAGATGACCCCATCTAGCGTCATTTGCTTCCCGATATAGTTCGAATTACGAATTTTCCACACAACGATCTTAGCATTTTGCGGTGCAACGTCACAGAATGAATCACATCTTGAGAGGCAAAAATGCCCATTTTGCCCTTGAATTTCCCACATTATGCCAACTTAACCCACAAACGCCCAAGACCAGTTTTATTCGTTAGCAACTGCCTTGAACAATGCCGTGTTACATCGAAAACCTGAGAAGAAAACTGAACGAAATTCGTACAACAAGAGAACGGGTAGTGTGCCTAAACTGGAACAACGGTGGTTTGGCTAAATGAATGATATAGCCCGTGTAACGTAGTGAAAAATAAAGTGGGTCACTGGTGGCACAAGGGGCGTTTGTGGGTTAATCACAAAAATCCAAACTTTATAAATATATGAAAACGAAAGCAACTTGATGTAACTCATTTTCTTCAATATATGAGTGAATTGTCTATAAATTCCGATCTTATACGTTAACAAATAGTGTATGGGTAAGCATCTTCCTTCACTGAAAAAATAACTGAAAATGTTGATGAATACAATTACTTTTCGTTGAGGGAAAGTCATAGTTTAAGCACACTTTTGTGCTGTAGTCTTCTGCGGAACGTAACGAAGCTAGACAAGTTTCACTCTCGATTCATTAAGTATTGAACGTTTTGAAAGTTGTTTCTTGTTTAGTACTTTACTTTCATCATGGTTCTTTTTCTTTTTTAAAATATCAACTTACAATTTACGTAGATTCTCTAGCAATTACCTAAATCACTTTTTTACTAGCATGTGCTTTATAATAACAAAATTTAACAATTAGCCTCTTCCACATACATTAGTCTACTTCCCGCTGATTAAAACTTTTTGTTGTGTGAAAAAATGCCCACTAACTGATATTTTCCCCTCGGGTTGACACCACTGTCTGTAGCGAGAGAGAAAAATTAGAAAGTAACAGATCATAATGGTAACATCTTTCGAACACCAAGTTTCCAAAGGACAGCCGAAAATATGAACTTAATACAACCACCCCAAAATAGCTGTTATAAGAAAAGCGTTAAAAATTATCTACGAGTAGCTTTATTTAACGGTAATTTAATAAAAACATTTGAGTCCATTAATTTCAGTGTTATTATTATTCAGTGCCCTCTAATATTCTAATATGAAATCGGTCATTTCTCTCATCCCTATTGCCTTTCTCTATAGCAAATTTACAATATTTTACATCTTAATTCTTCTGTCATCTGTTGGACATATAGAATGTGAAATTCCAGTTTCAAGTTTTAAATAGGTTTTTCTGTAGATCTATCCATCTAGCCTATTTTCTCCAAAAATCTGGTGTTACAAGGAAGGGTCATGAAGTAACTCCGCTAAGATCCGAATGAGACAACTGTTTTTGCATTTGATATGTTACGACTAGACGAATCTCAGTCGAATGACTAGACGAAGTTGTACGTGCCACCAGGCGGGATATCGTGAGTTGCCACATATTTTGTAATCTAAAAGCTGCAGAAAATTACCAGGCAGAATAGTTTGAATCGGATCATATGTTCGGAAACGGTTGGGTAAATGGAAATCTCGTCGAACACGTATCCCATCATTTCCAAGATAAAAAAAGTTTACCTCAGGGTCCCAGACGGAATCCAAGTCAAAAGTTTCAAATGGCAAGGGGGTTAAGTAGCACCTCGTTTGAAAGATGGTAAGAAATAAAAGAAAATGGAGCAAGTCTCGACTCTCTACAACAATCCTGTGCAAAATGGCGGCGGGTCAAAATGTAAACAAAAGCATAATTGGAAAATCCGTGTGCACCCCTATAAATCGGAAACGATGGGACAAATGTGAAAACAGGAAACGACGTGTGGCATTACTTTCAAAGTACAACGATTTAAGTTAAAACGTTTTGTTTGAGGTCCCCCACGGGATCCCAGTTTGGGTCCAACTCAAAAGTTTCAAATGGCAAGGGAGTTAGGTAGCACATCGTTTGAAAGCTGTTGTTAAATGGAAGAAGATGAAGCAAGTCTCGACTCACTATGACAACCATATGCAAGATGACTGCTTAAAACCTATGTCAAAAGGATAGGCATGCCAAACTGCTGAAGCTAGGAAAACCAAAATTGGCATGAATGTTGATCAGTAGGTGACGAAAAGATACGGAGTTTTAAAAAACGCGACATCTTGAGATAAAAAAAAAGTCGCACCTTGTACCGAACATACATCCAGCTCAAACCACTGGAGTTTTAGAAGCGAAATGTGGTATTTACATTTACAGATAATAGTAGATACCCATAACATATCAAAGACGTATCATCTGTAATCCAATATGGCTGAAAGCGTAAAAAAATATACTTTATAAGTTTGTGTATAAATATGCTATTTGTTGGAACATTGTGACTAAACCAACAAAGTTGGACGAAGCTCGATGTACTGAAATGATTTACAGGTGGTATGACACAGCTCGCCAATCTTGTAGATGAACGTTTTTTCTATATTTGGTATTGCTTGAAATTTTGAGATCGAACCAACGAATAGATAGCACACAAATGTAACTATCACGAATACGTTACAATAGAGCCCCAACCTGATGGTGCAGCCAGTCTTTTATGTATGAACTACGTATGATAAAATTAGAAAAGTGTCGAAGGTATTCAACTTTTGTTTAGCGGTATGAATAGGAAGTCATAGTTGTGTATTCATTCAATATTCATTTATATTCACGTAAATGATATCGAGAGAACCTTAACGAAGGTGGATTAGGAACAAAACATATAGATATGTATAAATGGATCACCATTAGAGTTTCAAAAAATTTTGCGCCCTTAGTTTTCAAGATGCAAGATTGAAATTTTGCACACGCATTGTGTACATAACTGCGTATTGTTCAAGAGATTTTCAGATACATAGATGAACCGAGGTCTGAACCAGAGGGTCCTAAAAATGTTTAATTTTTTTTCGAAAAAACTCCCGGTTTTCCCCGATTTTCCGGTTTTTGCTATATAGTACGGATGAACGAATGGTACCGTTGGAGAAGATGCTCTGTTCCTAAAATAACGAGGTATGAAACAGTAGCTGTTTGAGTGGAAGTCTAAAATTTACCTCAAAAAGTGGAAATCCCAAAAGGGTAAAGCTAGGATCAGTTACGTGCATGGGGTGTGGGTGCTGGGAGTCCGAACTCCCATATTCCGCTTTTTTTTGTAACTTTAATATAATTTTAGAAGTAATTTTACAAATTTTAATGTAACATTATTCAACAAACTTTGAAGTCCAGAAATTCCTGAATTACGAATTCCAATCGAACTAGTGACCTTTTACATTTTGGCTAAAATTGATAATGACCCATCAAAAAGTTCTTGGGATTTTATGTCTCTTCGACAGACAGACAGACTAGATATATAAACGACACAATCTCCTTAAAAAAATATTTAAGAATGCAGAGAAGCCTATTATAATTATAAATGTGTCTGTGTCTTAAAGCGATTACAGATTTGTCAACTGAATTCAGAGAAAAAACTACCGAATCCTAACCACAATTACACAGACATCTAGTATCTGAGCATGGAGGCTGAGCACTGAGGTCTACAGTTTAACGTTAAATCCGAACCATATCAGTTTCCACTTTTAGTCGAACATGCGCATATAATACGGGTTTCACGTTAAGCTGTATATCGACGTCTCATACAGCCTCGGTGCTCAGGACGCTAAATTTCAATTTAATCAATCAAGCTTAAGAAGTAGTTTATACGAGACCAGGCAGAAAATTTATTCTGTACGCGTGTGTGTAGATGTGGTTAGGATTTAGGTACTTTTTTCTATGAATTCAGTTGACAAACCTGTAACAGCTTTAGGATTCAGGTACATTTATGACCGACTTTTCTGCATTTTTAAATATTTATAACGGGAGGTGGTTCACCAGAACACTCATATATATTTCGTCGGTTTAGTCCGAGAGATATAAAAACCTCAAGAACTAGTTAACGAATTACTATCAATTTTGGCCCAAATGTAGAGGATCAAATCTTGGGTTGGCGTTCTTAGATGTAGGAATTTTTTAGATGTAGGAATTTACTGAAAAGTCTGTATTTCGGGCATTGGAATTTGCAGTCCGGATTTCGGAGACCCACCCTTGGCGTACGTCTCTGACCATAACTTAAGCAAAAGCTTTCATTATGCTATACAGACGAACTGAAGAATGTTGTGTCACCAGTGTTACAGCTGGCACATTTTGTTGGAGGGGGTCAGAACCCTGAATGGGAGAGATGTCTGTGCAAGATGCCACACCAGCATTCATCCAGTGGAACTACTTCTCATTCCGTTACACGTTCCAAACATTCTTCTTGGTGTTCCAGAGTTCGATTCTATCTCTGTTGTTTTCCTCGTGCATACAACGTGCTCATGGACCGTACTACAGAGTCTCTAGTTAATAATTATCGTTACCTTTATGATAGAATGATACATTACCATAGCGTGGAACGGCTCCTGTTACAGAGGTCTCAAACTATATTGACCACTATTGATTTCAATAGATGGTGTGCTTCAAGAGCCATATCTCACATAACCCCTTTTCCGTATATTCAATGGAGCTCTACATGTATTCCTCATTTCCAACATTTGACCTCAATCCCTCTACTCGTTTCAAAATTAACATGGCATTTTTAGACATATTCTGCGCTCTATCTTCGCACTTTGCCCTCATTTATTTTCCACCCTGTATACAGTCTGCCACTAAACACATTCTTTTTCTCGGTTTCTTTTGGTGCTGAATCCAGTGCTAGTAAAAATTTTCAGCAATTGAATTCACCAAATCGGAATGTTTCCTTGTCAGAACCTCACTTAATTCTTGGAGTTGAACAATACATTGCAAAGCACGACTGAAGAAAGGTCACCAGAAAATTCTCATTTCGCTTCGATAATATAATATATGATGTGTTCGTTTTCTTTTCTTTTTCTTTTGTTTTCTTTCCGTTACTTTTCTTTTGTTTTGTTTCGTTTTCTTTGTAGAAAGAAGATAAGCCAGTTTACTCATTCACAAATAAAAAGCATAAAGGAACTAGTCAACGGGCGAGTTGTTAGTCTTCATGTTAGTCACACCTCTTCGTAGTTTTTTTTAGACGCTTATTTTCAAAACGAGCCTTTTGCAGATAGTTCATATCTCCATTCATATAAAGAATTCAGCTCTGAAAGTTTTATGGTTGATAGAGCAGGCTAAACAAGTATGCATCGTGTTCATAACTCAAATTCATAATTTTTTGCGAGTTACGCCCATACATGCCTTTACCGATGTTATGTCCACATTGAGAAAAATACTTCTGTTGAAATTAATCCTATTGGTGCATATTTTAACCAAACCAGGTGGCTAAAACTGCTCCGATCCAAATAGGGTCAAACCTTTAGTTAAATTGGGTTGAAATAAGTTCAACCAAACGTGTAGTTAAATCTAATAGCAATGTTTCTTCCAGACATGTTTTTTGGGGGGCACTGCCCTTCCGGAGCTCTGAGGGTGCACCCCCGGAAGAGACCAAAATAATAGGTCTCTAATGTGATAATAAATAGAAAAGTACTAGCAGTGCCCCCGAAATACTAAGTGTGCCCCCCGGATTTTTTTTTCTGAAAGAATGACTGTGCAATAGTCCAACCCAACGACCCAATTGGTGTGAAATCCCATAACCGGTTAATTAGTTTAATCCAACTTGGTGTATAATATGACGTAAAGAAGTATAAATTCCATTAACCCTGTTATGTATTTGATCAAACGTGTAGTTAAAAGTGAACAAGCGTGAGATAAGAAATGATCTCATTGTGGGGTCGCTTGGAAACACGAGGGACTGCATATAACCCCATAATGAGGTAAAATTGACCACGGTGGAATTAAAACATGATGAAATAATAGGTTTAAAAAGTCAACGCCACAAGGTTTTCTCACAAAAATGACCCAACGCTACATACAAAATGATTACCACTTTAGAGTGTTATTTGAGTTTATACTCAACACAGCCAGCATATTGCGTTCTAAGCATACCAGAAACAAATGTACTCGCTTTGAGTATTTGCATTGCTCGCAGCCAGTAAGTAGCTTTTACAATGCTTTCCGCAGTATATTTGGCATTTATACCAAGTAACAAATAACGTTCTGCCTTTCTAACACTGATCACAATAATAGTTTTTTTAACTTGTGAATAGTCTACAACATTTACACAAGTACCGGTCTTGACATCTGTTGATCTTATGTACTAGGACATAAGATTAACAAATAAGGAAAAAATATGACATCACTGCTATTCATGCATTGTGGCTTCGATGCAGTGTTTTTTTTTCTTTCTTTTCGGCGCTATTTTCTTCTAATTTTCGCTAATTTCATATATTACTGTTAAATATTTTGGACTTAATATTTTAACGTAAATTATTCTTTATTCAGAATATCATACAATCATGTTAATATATATTTAAGTTTTGTAACCTAATTAAAAAGAAAACAAGTCAAGAATGTCGCAGAGCTCTCTCCTCTGGATTGACACCTAAACCAGAGGAATTCGTGAATTCGTGGAAAGTAACATCGCTCCGTAGACTTTTTTTTCGGGATTCTTTTATTTCTCCCCACATTTTCATTCCATTAATTTCTTCATAATCCGACACTTTCATTCTTTAATATACAGATCTAAAAGAGAGAGTTGAATAGTTGAAAGTTCATAAAAGTATGACTTACAACGTATTTTTAATGCAGGGGATATATAAATTTGTATAAAAAATATCCAAAATCCTAAATATGCGTATTTGTTAATAATCTCATTAATGCATTTTTCTCCTTTTTTTTTCGCTTTAGGTAAAGATATGCTAAGACGCTGTCCTTATTCTGACTCAAAGTATTGTAATGTTAAGAACACAAACGAGGGATGAAATCGTAAGTAAAAATTTACTTTAATATTTTAATTCACCTTATTCATGAGTACAGTTATCGGGTATAATTTACTTACTTCCTATTTGAAATATTTTAGTTTAACGTTCTACTGTTATGTCCTTTAGGATAAAGGAGACGGATGATTAAGACAAGTCAATGATGATGGAATGATTGGTGGAATGAGAATGTGGGAGGAAACAGGAGTCCACCATGAAAACCCACGGAGTTCATGATAATCTTACTTTTGTGGGGATCAAACCAGACTCCACACATCAGAGGTTACTAACCCATCATGTCACCCTTACTTCTTATCTGAATTTGTTGCTTAGTTCTTAATTTATAAACTATAATATCATCAGCATAAGCATTACCACATAATAAGCGAGACTCGTGCTTTCAACTAAGAAATATTACTTAAGTTTCCCGTCAATCATTTCGTTTTGACGTAAGGATTATACCCTATAATATTTCCCATTGATTGTAATGGTTTTCTCCCCATCTTCTACTTTTTAACACACTCTCTCTTCCTCACTAAAAATATATATAAGATATTTTTTCTTAAACAGAACGAATATCCTGGCCAGTTTATTTTCCTCCTTTTTTAAATATTTGTTCGTATTGCTCAACTTTTAGTAATTTTAGCTAATATTTTGTGAACTTCGTTCCTCTTTCAACTCACATAATTTTCTCTATACTTCCACTTACTCTACTTCTACATTTTTAACGATTTACAGTCGTTTTTTTCTTTTTTTAGTAACGTAAAGAATTCTGACTACTCACTTCTCTTTGACGAGCCTTGTACCCTACCTAATAGTTTTTTTGTAATTAAATTAATGAAATGTGCACTTTTTTTGGGTCAATCGAGACCTTTATTTAAAGTCAAGATATTACAATTTCCTAAGTAAGGTTACCAGAATAGGACCTTCCAAAATGAGGCAGATACTCAAGATTTTTTGAGCAAGATTGTTCACACTTCTGCTCCGTACAGTACAATAATCCATATAAAACACTTAATAAGCTTTTCCTTTTTATTCACAATACTAGCTGAAATGGTCATTCTTCGTACAGATGGAGCAGGTTTGTGGAAAGTATTTGAACCCCTTTCTCTATTACATACGCATACAAATGAATTCTGACTTAAACAAAATCTAGAGTGTAACTATTCACTTCAGCGATCCCAAAAACTATGGATTAGATACTAATATCGGTCATTTTCGATTATTTTTACATGTCACCACTTCCCACTCCCACCCGTCACCTCCATACCAAAAGACATGCATTTGGACTTAACAACATTGGGGGTATCACTATTCACATCAACGTTCCTAAAAATAACAATTGGGCACTAATATTGGTCATTTTCGATTATTTTTTAATGTTCTCTTTATCCTTTCATCCCTTGCCAAAAATATGCTAAACACCTAAGTTACGCCAGTATCCAATAACGTACCAAAATTCTTCAAAATCATTGTAGCGGTCTAGGAGTAGTTAACTGTCAAGGGATGTTTTGTATAAACTGCAAATGTATACAGGTATATATGATGGAAGAAATGTTGTCTTTTGGTCAAAGGAAAACCCTTATTTTTATGAAGAGATTCAGAATAACCCACTCCACCTCATGATATGGACTTGTGCAGACAGAAAGCAAATCCACGGTCCTTTATTATTATTATTATTATTATTATTATTATTATTATTATTATTATTATTATTATTATTATTATTATTATTATTATTATTATTATCTAAATCTGTTAACCAACATCGATCTATTGATATGCTAAGTAAATTGTTCATTCCTCTTTTAGAAACCTAAGGGAACAAGAGGGCATGTTGCTTCAGCATTATGTGGGGAAATATGCGCTCTCTGTTACCTCTAAATAGGGAATGAAAAATTTAAAAATTTGTTAACTTTCCAGCGCGCCACAGAGAATCAATTCTGCAATTTTTGTGATATTATAACTTTTTTTTTTCAGTATTACTCCCTGGTCTGCTCTTTAATTTTTGGCGGAAGAGCTAATTTCGCTCCAATCGTCTCAGTCCTAGGTAAACCAAAGACCCGAAACGTAACCGACATCATTTTCACATGAATCGGTGGGGTTGGGGGCTTGACGTCCAAAAGAGATAGATCAACATCTCACATTCATTTTGTACACAAACGACCACTTTGTTTTCACAAACGTAAACAAACGATGCACTATCAACTGAGACCATTTTGGCGCCAATCGGCGTTGGTTGAGAGGCTGGTACCTCAACTAGATTCTACAATATATCATAGTTCCAGTTGTGCACAAACGAAACTTTTGCGTGCACAGAAGTGAATTAACGATGCACTAATGATTAAAAAAATTATGTCAATCGCTGAGGGGGGCGGGGCTGCCGTTTAGACATAGCTCTATTTTTTTCGGAATACCATAGAATAGTTTTGCGGACACAAACGTTTCATAAAATTCGGAACAGGTGGGAGGTCCTGTCTAAATGGACTGCGAAATCCTGTAAAAATAACGCCCTGGAAGCTGCGGGCAGGATAACGTAGCATGACCTTAACATGAGTTCGCTTCTTAGACTTTAGCTAAATCATACTATAAATGGGTTCTAATGAGAGCTCCATAGATTGTCTTTCAACTCGGGAACCATTTAATTAGTAGCGACTCAATACTTTCGTCTCCACTAGATACAGACAGTCACAATGGTAGCTGGGGTTGTAGTCAGATCCAGACAACCAATACCTAATATAAAGTGCCAGTAGGCACCTGAGTCACAGTGAGGTTCAACTAGTCAAAATACTAATACATAGATACACTCTCTAATGAGAGATACTTCAAAAGGACAGTTCCAGTGAAACCGGATCTCAAGTGAAAGCTTAGAAGTAGGGACAGCTTCTAATGAGGGCTGAGCCTAAATAAGGGCATATTCTCTTTGATTAGTGACTCTTAATGCGGAGAATACAATCCAAATAGGGATTTAGGTACTGTAAAATCTTCTCTTTGTATGATAAAATACTGTTTCACGTTGTTGCATACAAAAAAGTATGAAGAGTCTTCAAATTCTTAGGGCCTCAATCAATTAATGCACTGCATCTTTTCGATACTCTTATAACCTCACTCTTTTCTATGATTGTCCGTAGTTAGTCGTTTCTTCTTGTTAATAAAAGATTATTCACTTTGCTTCTCTGGTTTCTGCATTTAGACGCAATAGTTAAAATTTTATGATTAATCAATTAGCCCAATTTGATACATTCGTGGTATCTTAAAAATCTAGTCGTAAATCATAGACTAATTGCTACTTGAAAGGCAAAAAATTGAAGTCTGAGTAGATAACCATCGAGTTATTTCCAAAAATGTTTGAATTGTTTGGAAATAATACAAATATTAAATGTTATTAAATATTCCTTTTTTGCCTTTTTATACAGGGTGCGGCACGTAAAACCGGCCCGTAAAGTGAACACATAAAATGAAATGTAATGTATTGAATATGATTAACTACAACACATAAATGAAATGTAATGTATTGAATATGACTACTCACCTTCACAGCAGCCTTCACAGCAGGTGCTGAAAGTGTCCTCCGCCCACTTCAACACACATGTGAGCACGATTGAGGAGATTCATATATACCCTTGTCAGTTCTTGTGTTGTAATGCTATTGGTGACATCCTGGATCCTGGTCCTGAGATCTTCAATTGTGTGTGGATTTGTTTCGTATACTCTTCCCTTTAACAGTCCCCATAAGTAAACCACTGGCAACATTGCTCAATAGCCATGAACAGAAATGCACCCTCTTCTGCAGGTCAGGCTCCTTCAGTTCTTGCACAACACTTATCCGGTACGGTTTTAACTTCAGTCCCCTTAAAACACGTCTGCAACTTCTCTCACTCGCATGAACCTGTTGACTCAATCTCCTGGTTGACTTTCGAGGACTTCTTGTCATTATCTCCTCCACCTGCATCTTTAATTCAGGTGTGCAGAGAGATGGTCGTCTGTTCCTGGGAGCATTTTGAACCGATCCTGTACGCCGCCATTTTTCAATCAATTCCTGAATGGTGCTTTTCGCTGGCACAGAACGTCCTGGAAATTTCTCCGGAAACAAATTCTTTGTTTTCACAAAAGATCCAGTGAGAATGAACCCTTCAACAATGGCAACACGCTCGGGTATCGAATACGGCATTATCACACACTGACACTCACCCGGCTTAACACAACGAGGCCTTTTTCTCAGCTGGTTTCGACAAGTTTCACTGGCTACGGCTGTACGTGACTGCTGAAGGTCACGTAAGTCGACCTGACCTCGACACGCCATCTCTTGGTAGGAAGGTAGATTATTTAAGTGTTGCCAAAAACACAATATACCAGAATATTACGACGGGCCGGTTTTACGTGCCGCACCCTGTATTACAAAATCATAATGGGACTTGTAGGGAAACACACGTGTATGAAAAGTGAATTCTTTATTAAATAAAGATTTATAATCAAGTCATTAATCTATTTTGAAGTAATGCAGGTCCTTATGCAGAGTCGTTTAGATGCACGATTAGCGTCATACTAAAGTTCTGACTACTGCATTAAACATATGTTAGTCGAACTCTTTAGAAAGGCACTAATCACACATCAAAACGACTCTGCATAAGACCCGTAATGTTTAAAATGGGAAAACAGACGTTTAAACTGAATGCATGGAAATAAATACTTTATGAAATAAGTTCTACCAGAGGCTATATCCAAAAATACTGCCAGGCTGTCTCCAAGCGGAAGAGAAATGAGAAAATGACCGTTTTTTTAAAATCTAAACGGTTTCGATAACATGTTTCCTTTTAACATTTAGTATTCGAGACATACGATGAATTTTGCAGATACCATACACACATATAAACTTAGCACGGTGGGGTAAGACTCTCACAAAGAAGAAAATTAGGGAACAATTATTACTAGCTTGACAATAATTTGTAAATAATGTGAAACTTGGAAGCTTGCAGAAATTTTGAAAAATGATGCAAACTTGATTCCTAAGACAGAGTGACCAGAAATAAACAAGTGACGATTGTTTCACGGCGTGAAACTACGGTGGATTTTTCAACCTATTGCAATTCAATTTTCAAATTCACATCTATAACTACTGCTTGCAATAGAGTACTAACACGGGTAAAAGTGAGGGGGACGCCGTCCCCCTAACTTGAAAAAAAAAAGAACGGCGTGCCCCAGTTCCTAAATATTACAATGAGCAAAGATAGCCAGGGGAAGGCCGCTAACTACCATCCCCCTACCTTTTCACATCCACTTTTACCCCGGAATAAGATCAAAGAAAGAAGCTGTTTCTCAGACGGTTAATCCAGAAAGCCATTATTCGCTATCTCTAAGTGCTTTTGTTCCATGATAATAAAGGTTGAACCAAGAAATCGTTAACCATTTCTGATTTGAATAGATGGTTAGCGAAATAGAACCTATTCTTGGGAAGCTGAATCGATTAAAAAACACATCTCGATGCCTTATCGTTTTTGCTATACGGAAATCGGTACTGAAACCAGAAGTTATAGTAAACTAGAACCACTTCTGGTTTGGGTAGAGTCAGAGGCGTCATTTAGGGGGGCAGGGAGGGGCATTTGCCCTCCCCCCGAGTTTGAGATTTATATAGATTTTATCAATAGAGTAGTAGTAAATGAGTGAAAAACGCGAAATTTTACTTATATCGAGGGGTTTTGCCTTCCCCCCCCCCAAGCAAAATCTGAAATGACGCTCCTGGGTAGAGTGTTGTGGATTGTGCCGGTATGTTCTCTTGACACGCTGAATTGACTGCAAAAAACCACGTTTCACTATCTATTACCATTTTTTATTTTATGGCGATACGTGTTGAAACTGGAAATGATTAATTTGAACTACTTCTGCCTGAATAAAGAGTTCATGAAAAAGGCGGAATATCTTCTTGGGAAACTGAATCAATTGCGAAAAACCAGATCTCGATATCTCATATCGATCTTATTTTATAAAAATTAGTATAGAAAACGGAAGTAGTAGGGAATTTGAACCACTTCCGGTTTAGGTAGAGTGTTCGGGATAGTCGTGGTATGCTGCCATGAGACGCTGAACCGTTTGCAGAAAACAGCTTCTTGTTTGCTATCTGTTAATGATTTTGTTCTATGGTGGTAAGCATTAAAACAAAAAAAAATGGTTACTTTGAAGAGCTTTCAGTTTGAATAGAAGGTTAATGAAGAAAACGGAACCTATTCTTGGGACACTAAATCGATTACAGGAAATAGCATCTCGATCTATTTTATCGCTTTTACTCTTTGAAAAACAGTATTGAAATCGGAAGTAGTATTAAATTTGAATCACTTACGGTTTTTTATAGTGTTCAGAATAGTCATAATATATTGCTTTGGGACGCTAAATCCATTGCAAAACACCACTTCTCGCTATGTTACCGGTTTTTTTTTTATGACGATAAACCTTGAAACCTGAAATGACGAATTTGAACCATTTCCTGTTTGAATAGAAAATTAACGAAGGAGATGCAACCTATCCTTGGAATGCTGAATCGATTATAGGAAACCACATCTCGATATTCCTTAGCGCTCTTTCTCTGATACCCTCGAGAGACAGATGGACGAACACAGTCGTACGCCTAAAATAGTTTGGAAGTCTAAAAAATGAGACACTTCTTAAACTGGCATAGTTTTACAATCAATTCCAGAGAATCTACGCGCAATCTTCTTATACATCGAATATCGAAACATGGAGTTTACTGCGGAGGCATATGTTCGAGAAAAATCAAAAAAAGGCTATAAGATATTTTACACAATTTCGGAATCTTTCTAAACGAAGATTTAATAATACGTGAAAGTTATACATCATAACTATCAGTCAAAAACAGGAAGATTTTAAAAAAAAGAAAATAGGAGAATTTCTGTCCTGTTTGCATTTTCCCAAGGACACCAGGTAATATTCTGTATAAAAGAAAACTCCCGGGACAGCTGATCACCTGACGCTAAATTAGAGAGTTTAGTATTTCACCCTGTAGAGGTTTCTGATTGTAATCCCTGTCAAATAACAAATTATTTGGTTGTTCCCCTTTTTTTATGATGATCTGTATTACAAATTGATATAGTATGCGGATTGTAATTAGTCTGTTGATTGCAATATAATTGAAGATTGTTTGATTTCAAATGCTTTAACATTTTTAAAGAACAATCGCTAATAATCATTCAAATATGGGACACCTAATTATTGCATTCGACGAAGTTCATTACTTTTCCATTGATAACAAACCAAAAAAGGAATCGAACATGGTGATCAGCTGATGTTCGAGAGAACGTTAACGGTTAACCTGCATGTAGTCATTTATTAAAATTGTAACGGGCTCCAAAGCACACTCCAAATTACACACTTTTGTGTACTAAAATGAGTCAATTTGTATATAATTTGTGTACATAAAAATACTGAATGAATAGTTTTTCGAACCGACATCAAACGCAGAACTTCGTTAACTGAAAGTAAGTTCGATGTTTGGATGACACAAGGAGGGACACGAAAAGTTTATCGAAAATGGATTCCACATGTATTTATTAAGCTAAATATTACAAGGAAATTAAATTACTCTTACAACGTCTAGAGCTACTCACTAGGGAAGTACATGAAGTGGTACGCGGGGATCTGCATGTGTTATATATCGTTGGAAAGGTCACACCGAGTATACTTCACATGTGAAATATCTCGCTTGAATGGGGCCTGTAGAGGGCGTGGCGACCATTTAAAGATCAGAACAAGGCTCGCTCCAAAACACGAAAAAACGTGGATAAAATAAGAAGCTATGATGTAATTGTTTTGAGACGTAGTATATATAGGTTTGAAAAGTAGCTGAATACGAATCTAACACCAGATGTTTACAAATCAAAATGGCGGATCCAACATGGTGGAAACAAATTACAAAGAAACATGCTATGAATCTGAAATCAGGTATATGGAGATATTCGACGTCGCTTGTATGAATCAGATGCTAAAAGTGTAAAATTCAAAATAGCGGATCCAAGATGGCGGACAAAATGTAAAATACTGCTATGGAACTGAAAGCAGGTAGAGAGGGGTTTTCGTGGTCGCTGAATACGAATTCAAAGTTAAACGTACAAAATGCAATATGACGGATCAAATGTGGCGGACGAAAAATGAAAAAAAAATGTACAGAACAGGCATATGTTATTCTTACACATGTAGTAGAAAAATACCTACAGTTAGGGATGTGCGATACTTCGATATATCGATCGATCGATCGATATTTTGTGAATATCGAAATTTCGATATTTTGTAAATATCAAAATCGATATATCGATACTTCGATATTTTTGATATTTCGATACTTCGATATTTTTTGATATTTCGATATTTTTCAATACTTCGATATTTCGATATTTTTCGATATTTCGATATTTTTCGATATTTCGATATTCTTCGATATTTCGATACTTCGATATTTTTCGATACTTAAATATTTCGATATTTTCTATATTTCGATATACTTCGATATTTCGATACTTCGATACCATTCGATATTTTGATAATGGAGGTGGTCTCCATAATTACTAGAAAACATGTTTTAATTACAAAAAATAAACAAAAATGTTGCGTGCAGTTTGCCCGTAAATAGATGGCTGAGCGCCGCAGATCAATAACTGATATCAAGACATATTTTGAGTTTATACTGAAATGGCTGTAACATATTCTGTGTACCAAACATGATCAAAGCCCAAACAATATAGTCAACATGATGCCAGAATCGAGAAAATGTGGCGATCCATAAGGGCGCATATAATCTGCAAGCCTTATCCTTAATTTTCTCGAAACTTCCTTGATGTTAGTCAGTCATCTGCGGCGCTGAGCCGTTCAAACACGACATTGTGTAACAGGAAAACAGCTGAATAATGAATACCTGCTGTGTTTATTCATAATTGGATAGAATAGATATATTTATACAATATTCCAGATATATTTATACAATTTCTACATTCTACTCCTCTTATGTTGTCGGAAACGCAAAAATTACGTGAACTCCAACTAAACTTGAACACACTACGAATCTTTGTTTCTTACAAATGAGTATAACTGGTGAACAGGAAACTTATTGAAGTGAATATACAAGAAAAAATGAGATTTTCGTTAAAATAATTCTCACCATCGTGATAGTAATAAGAATTTAAGTAAATGCTCAAAACTTGCACTAAATAGGAATTAAGATTAACTTTCTCTTCCTTACACAAATCTCATTAAAAAAGAAAAAAAAACAATAATGTTATACCACCGGACTGGATAAGCAAAGTCTTACTTAAATGTTACAGTGCTATCTTTAAAAATTACACAGTACTCTTCTGAAATCTAACATGTTTTTGTAAACCTGACAATATTTCAATTCTTTTTTAAGAGTAGGTAATAAAACCTTACCAATTTTTATTTTGTAAAGCATCATACAATTACCGTATTTGTCCTATTCAAAATATGTTATAACGTGTTCACAACTTCAAAAAACAAATATTTTAATATTTATAAAAATGATAGCTACATTTTACTATATACCAAATAATTCAATCAGTTCTGCTTAAAGAAATTAGTGATGTAATATAGACAAATAGACTTGTATGTCAGTATATCCATAAAGTGTATGATTTTACTTATAGGGTGTGACAATGAATCGGGCCATTTTAAAAAACGTTATTAAGAAGTAATGATGAAATTTGTTTGGGTATAACAAACTGGAATATAAACTAGATATGAAAGCATTTACTTATTTGTGAATTTAAGTCATCAGACAGAAAACAATCTTGCACAAAAAAGAGAAACAGTGTTGCACCAAAAAGTTACTGTCCAAAACTAACATCTTGCCGATGACCGCCATTTTGCACTACACTCTCAGTAAGTCTCTTTCTAAGGTCACACGTTACTCTCTGCAACATATCTAGGAAAACCATGTTATCGTTAGATTATGGAACATCCCACTTCACCCGATCTTGCGGGAAGTGATTTTTGCTTAGGAAGCATCTGAAATTCAGTCTTCAAAGTTACTGCACCACATACAATTCCAGAACTAAAACGTTGCATTCAGAATGAAGATGCAAGAATTTCCCCCAAGATATGCTGCAAGGAATAATAAATTACCTTAGGAAGAAGCATAGTGAGCGTGTAATGTAAAATAGCAGTCATAGGCAAGATGTTATTTTTGACAGTAAGTTTTGGTGAAACATTTTATTCCTTTTCCGTGTAAATCTGTTTTCTGTCTGGTGACTAAAATTCACAAATAAGTAAATGCTTTCATGTCTAGTTTGTATTGCAGTTTGTTATACCCAAATAAATGCCATCATTTCTTCTTAATAACATTTTTAAAAATGGCCCAATAATTCACTGCTGCAGCCTTCACTTACAGTAAATATATTAAGACACAGAGAATACTGATACGCCCTTCACAGACTTAACATTATAATGTCCACTATCATTATCAATACAATTGGTTAAGAAATACAGCAAAACAAATATTTCTGAAATAACCAAGAACAATTGAACATCAACGCTAGTAATGATATTAAATACCGAGGTACAATGCTGTTTTAAAATGTATTGAATTAAAAGCACAATTTCTTTTTCATCTTTCACTAACATTTCTGAACCTTTCAAAAATTCCTAAATTAGAGTAGACGATTTACATCTAAACATTTGAATATTTGACTTTTAATGTAAATGTACTTCTCATATTTTATATTTGTTTAGAACTGGATAACTTATTTACATCCAACTGGATTTGTTGTTACTTGAATAAACCTTTAATCATTCAGCACTGGGGAACAAATTTTTTGTTCATTGCGAGAAAAATCAACTGCTCAGCATGAAACCCAGTAACAGCAGTTCGGTTGTCTGTTACAACATTTCCTCCACTACTGAAAACACGCTCAGATGGAACGCTGGTAAATGGTACACACAAATATTTTTTAGCGAGTTTGCTCAAGTGTGGCGGAACTGACTGGTGATTACGCCACCAAATAAGAGGATCGTCATTCATACAGGGCTGTGGCATTTTTAGATAGTGATCAATCTCTTCTGCAATTTCATCTTTAGGAGTTTTACGATACTGGTGTTCCTTCTTTCTTTTGGCAAACACTGCCTCAAATCCAGACAGTTGTTTTGCTGAACGCTTTTCACATGTCGGAAGTACCTCCATGGTGTTTGATTCATTGGCTGATGAATCTGGACAAAGCTCGTCAATTATTGCTGATCTCACCGAAGACATTTCGTTTTCATTCAGGTAAGTTTCTCTGAAACGGACGTCCAAAAACGTGCTCATTTGCAGCAGTTTACATGGAGGTTTCAAATCTTCAGGTTCATTTTCACTTACATCACTGTACCTTTTCTTCAGAGCGGAAAGGACATGTTGCTTGAGTTCTGGTATCAATGGATCCTCAGCTGTTGGTCTTGCATCCAATTCGATGCCAGGTGGACTTCTATTTTCATCAGCTGAGCCACCAGACACTTCCGCATCGTCAGATTCTTCAATTATCGACAGAAGTGGAAGGATTGCACTTACTGTGACATATGAATCTCCACTCATGAGCTGAGACATTTCCTCGAATGGTTTCAGAAATGCTATAACTTTCTTCAGCAGTTTCAACTCTGAGGGATCAAGCAGCATGTCACTGTATTTGCCCTTATAATATGAACTGAAGAGCTCCACTAACCTACTGTACTGAGATTCTACAGCTTCCAGAAGGTGCAGAGTGGACCACCAACGAGTAGATACAGCTGCTGAAAGTAGTCATGGTTGTTTGCTCAAACTTTCCATGACATTTTTGAAATCTCTTCTCAGTTTGGAAGATAATGAAAGTGTTGTCTGTATCTTCTTACACTTAATGATCACACTAGATAGTGGTTCCTCTTTCAAGACCTTTTCAATTCCTATTTGAAGTGTGTGACCGAAACAGCTAATGTGGTTAAATTTCATTAACTTCAATGCTGAAAGAATATTAGCTGCGTTGTCTGTGGTAAAGGCAACAACAGATGCTGTAGCTATCCCCCAGTCATCGAGTGCACTTAATAGGGCATCCTTTAGGCTTACTGCCGTGTGATCAATATCAAGGAGTGAACAATTAAGGCACACACTTAGTAGTTCGCAGTTGTCACTGACAAAGTGTGAAGTCAATGAGATGAAAGGATTTTTCGCAGCAGAGGTCCATGTGTCAGTAGTTAAAGCTACTGACTTTGCTTCTTTCATTAACCTTGTTACGTGATTTTTTGTTTCTTCATAAAGTCTTGGAATGTAAGTATCTGTCATAGATCGTCGCCCTGGACATTCAAAACCAGGTTGTAGACATTTTACCATGTAACGAAAACCTGGCTTATCCACAGTACTATATGGTTGCATTTCTGTAGCAATGAAATAGGCCACTCCCCGTGTACACCTCTCCTGTGTTCTTGAGTCCATTGGTCGGTAATGTTGAAGTGTACGTTGTTTTAACTGTGGAAATGAACTCCTATCCTCTGCCCTATGCATTTGATTTGATGAGAACCAGAAGAACAAAACGATTAACTTTTTCTGCAAGCAAAACACGGAAATAATTAATTTTGCGACATCCATGTTCAAATCTGCATATATCTTTCATAAAAACAATATATTTAGGCTGGAATTTGGGTAGGAGGAGGGGATTCGGAAATGTTACTTGTAATTCCACTACATTAAAGTACCCCGCAAGAGAATTCGGTTAAAAATGAGAAGTGATATAGTGAAACCGTTATTAAGCCCAAATTATAGGGGGATTCTGGCCACATTGTAGTTCCTTCTATTTCTCCAGCTTTGCAGTGGTTTGGCTGTCCCCTGGCTGTTTAGTTGTGGGGAATGTTTTTAAGAAAAAAATGAAATTGGTGTTTAGCTTAAATTTGGAATAATGGGCATTCGAAGTTGCCGTTCATTTCCATCAAATTCGACATACAGAGCTGAATATTTTACGAACTGCTTATGCAACAGAATGAAGTCAAATGGTATCAATGGTGGGACAAGGTAGAAACATTATGACGAGTTACGGTCGTCCTACGCCATCTTGGTGGCGACCATATTGGATTCAACGTTATTTCAAATAGAACATTGTCATGTAATATATCAAATGACACTCTCTCACAAAGGTGTAGGCGCCAACAAACAATTTGTACATTAGAAAATCACTGTTTTGCATTTGGTGGCCTTTAATCAAGTTGGCAGAGACAAATTAAATCATACAACAATCGAGTTGAAAGCCAAAATGTTAAACCGGATTCTGAAGTTGTATTGTAATCCACATGTCTTAGTTGTGTAACCCTTATCTCTGACCTTTGAAATTTCCCACACAGAAGCAAAATGCCCTATGTGGCAAAGAATAGTAATGATATTGGTTTGCTTCATAGAGAGAGGTGTCCACCTTTGCTGCAAATGTTAAATTTGTCTCTCCCCTCCATAAGGCTAAAGACAAGCAGTGCTTAAATACAGCGGGTGCCTCGAAATGCTGATAACCATGAAGGACTCCGGTACTTTTTTTCGTCGTGAATTTAACAAGTATAAAAGTCAATCAGATGCGGTATTGCATTTGTTAAGGAAGGTAGAGAGGAAGGCTTATTTCATATATTTATGTGGAAGAAAAGCAAAGGTTTTTATCACGTGGAGGGAGGTAAAAGAGTGTTTGTTTCATGACTTTTTTGTGCAAGAACAAGAAAAAAGAGCCAAGAAACAACTTGGACTTTAAATACCCAGCTTTTATTACATATTCTTTCATCATGGTCGAGAGAAAAAAATAAGTAGAAAAACGAGAAACAAACGAGTCTCTTTTTAGTAGTACTGCTGTAGTTTTAAAAGAATCGACTCTCGTTATCAGTAAACAATCACCCTACTAAAGAATAAAAGGTTTAACAAATGCAGTTCCCCACTCCGGTGATATTTTGCTTCTCTTGTGGCCTTTGAAGTGTGTTTGTGAAGGGAGGGAAGATAAATCTAACAACATTTCTATTACCGCGAGCCAGTCCTACAATCCCTTGATATCTTTAACCGTCAGATAAGTTAGAAAGATGTCGCGGCAGTAGCGCTGAGCGCTCACTTTACCCAAAATAACACATTAGTACTGTGATCGGTTGTATCATCCCGTTGCCTTATCTGACGGTTAAGAGATATCGAGACATTTTATTAGAACTGGCCCTGAAAGTGGCTCGAAAGCTTAGAAGTAAGCACTGTAATGCCCTACTTTCTAATATCCATAGCAGTTTTTCTTCGATATTTTTCGATACTTCGATATTTTTCGATATTTAGATTTTTCGATATTTCGACACCGATATTTTTCGATACTTCGATATTTTTCGATACTTCGATATTTTGATACTTCGATATTTTTCGATATTTCGATATTTTTCGATATTTCGATACTTCGTTATTTTTCGATATTATCGACCGATATATTATCAAACCTTTGATATTTCGTTATTCGATATATCGATCGACTTTCGATATTTGGTCGATATCGAAGTTCGATATTCAAAACCGGATATCGCACAGGCCTACCTACAGTGCATAAGGGGACAAGTAGATGACGTTTTACAATAAACAGGGAACGTGTTTTGCTATACAATCATGCCAACATTGAGGTACAGAATGCAAGGCAGGTTTTGTAGTGCACATGAAAGTTTTATGATATGAACAGGTTGCAATCATAGGCAATAATTATTTTACTACCAACTCCCTCCCCCGCCACCGGAGAGATATGCAGGGATCGGCATGTGTTATATATCGTTAAAAAGCTGCAACGACTACTCTTCACATCTGTAATATCTCGCTTGAATGGCCTCTGTAGGGTATGTTGCATTTATTTTCATATATCATCTGAAGACTCGAACAATGACAGTGAAAAGTAAGCGTTTAAAATATCGTTATGCTTCCATAACTGTCTTTCCGGTTTCACATAATGTCGTGTACACTTGTGAGCAATATGTATGATAAATGCCCACTCTCCGTAGTAGGGATGGTACTCATACCGAGAGTAATTTCGATCTTGTATGCTTTTCCAAATAGAGAGAAGATCGAGACGGAGCCCAGGCTCGTCTCGATACTCATACGTCCATTCAGTACTTTTGCACCTTTTGTCCACCATATTAGATGCGTCATATTGTATTTTGCACTTTTAACATTGAATTCGTATACCACGACCCCGAAAACCTCTACCTACCTGCTTTCAGTTCCAGCAGTGTTTTACGTTTTGTCCGCCATATTGAATTTTACACTTTTAGCATCTGATTCATACACAGCGACGTCGAATATCTCCATATACCTGATTTCAGATTCATAGCATGTTTCTTTGTAATTTGTATCCACCATGTTGGATCCGCCATTTTGATTTGTAAACATCTGGTGTAGATTCGTATTCAGCTACCTTTCAAACTTATATATACCACGTCTCAAAACAATTACGTCATAGCTTCTTATTTTATTCACGTTTTCTGGTGTTTCGGAGCGAGCCTTGTTCTGATCTTTAAATGGTCGCCACGCCCCCTACAGGCCCCATTCAAGCGAGATATTTCACATGTGAAGTATACTCGGTGTGACCTTTCCAATGATGTATTACACATGCAGATTCCCACGTACCACTTCATGTACTTCCCTAGTCAGTATCCAGAGCATGTTCTGCTCAGTGTATCCACTTTCTTGTCATATAGCATTTACATATTATTGACACCACAACAATACAAAGCCCTCTCCCAAACCCTGGATAATCATGATTAAGTTCCGTACATTTGCAAGTCTCTGTACAGGCAGTTTCTCAAGAAGTCGAACAAGTTAGTGCCGAGACTATATGGAAGTCTTGACAATTTTAGGATAATCTTGTGACATGACACGATAGAGAAAGTGATTAACCACGAAATCCAAAACAATGTTTCCTCTGTACAATCCAGTTCTGTTTTGCACTAACGACAGGTTTCTGTGGAAAGTCCCCTTGTCAGTAACCTTGAAAGAAAACTTTGGTACTGGCACGGTTATATTTAACACAGGGATGCAAATAAGCTGCGGGCGAGTGGTTCTTCGGTGCGGGCGAGTGGGCTAGTAGCTTTTTCCTTAGGCAAGTTGATTCTTTTGTTTATTTGCATCCCTGTTTTAACAATACACAAAAGTGCTGTAACGCAGTAGATAACGTTTTCACGCACACACCGAGCAAGTGTTGCAGTCGAACTTACTGAGCGCAGAAAAAATGTCCCGTCTGACAGATTTTACCCAGAAACACAGCTCCAGCCCGTTCTACACTTTCCTTCACTTTTGGACATGTAAATGAGGCGTGCTTCGCGAAGCCTCCAAAATATATGACACATTACGTATCGAAAACACAAAAGAAATACGTAATTACAAGCACTGCACTGGTGCAAATATCGGGAGGATAAGTGGAACATGTCCCCCCAATCTTGGAACTGAGAAAGACTGTCGGATAATATTCGGATTTGATTTTTTTGCGGAGGGGGGGGGGGATAAATATGATTTGTGTCCAACTGCCACAAAGGAAAGTGAGATGAAATTTAATATGAGTATCATCTGCCCCTCAAGCAATATAAGTCAAATGTTCCCATCCCCAGTGTTGAAACTCTACTCCCCTGATCCTCCACAGGATTGTTTCTCGACATCTCTTAAATATTTAGAACATCGCTTAAAAAAAAGAAAGATTATGGGAACGGTCTTACCCGTCTCTTCCCTCCCACCCAATGTTGAAGACAGATTTGCGCCGACGATTGCAAGGAACATAAACAAATCAAAGACACTGACTGAAGACTTTTTTTAAAAAAAAAATCTTTAAACTTTCGCCTATTTGTACACGATAAGGCTATTTAAAAAATCAGCTAAGTTAGAAGGCACATAACACCAAAATAATACTTTTTCAGAGCTTATGCACTTTCGAAACTAAATATGAATATTCCAATACATGTAGCTAAAATATAAATTAAAAAGCATATTAGAAATAATGTAAGTAAAAGGCAAGAAATAAATCAGATCACTAGGAAGTCTACATCGTCAGCCTAGGCACACTTCGGAAAGGATTTAAATCATAAGAAAGAAATTATGGATAGGTAAAATTTTTCACTGATCCCCGACAAAGTAATAGCGTCTATCGGGTTAAATGTCAATGTGACCAAACATATATAGGCCAAACAAAAAGGAATATTTGTACGAGAATCCCTGAGCACATTCGTACGTCCAAATCTCGTAGCTTACAACAGTTATCTGGATTGGAATCACATCTCAAAGACAATAACCACAACATTGCTAATTCATGTATGATCGAAAAAAGCAAAAACAGCAACTGAACGGAAAAATAAAGAAGCTTATAACATTCATAAGGAAAAACCAACACTCAATTTAGGTAAAGGAGACATAAATGCCATTTGGAGCAGTGTTTTACTACGCATTTCTGCCGTTTGGAAGGTAATGAAAAAACAGTAAACAACAGTGAACAGTGACAAGTGAATTACTATAAATATATGTCTATTTCTGGTGAGAGCAAGAGTTTTGTTTTGCAAATTTAAAATTCTTTTTAACCAATGTTACCTATCCATAATTTCTTTCTATGGTTTAAATCCTTTTCGAAGTGTGCCTAGGCTGACGATGAAGACGATGTTCTCCGAAAGTATTTCCTACTTATGAGGGTTTTTTTGTGAGTGTGTGTGGTGACTATTAGCCTTTTACTTACATTATTTCTAACTATCGCCGCTCGCAATACAGTAATAAAAAAATAACATATTGTTAAAACATTCAAATATAAACGTTTTAGTGAAAGTTCAAGGCAATTACGGGAAATCAAGGAGTTAACCTAAATATTTAAAAAAATTTTGGCGTATGCTTAGTATCACCAATGGCACATTTTCTGCACTGTTTGTCATCGAAAATCGAAAAGGAAAATTTTATTTCTGCCCATCCTAGTGAACAGGTATCGTCCAGGTTGAATTTCTATGCATTCACTTAAAAGAGTGAATTATTATTTTCAATAATTATTATTATGTTAGATTTTTATTATTTAATAATAGAATACGTGCCACGGTATTGTTCGCCACGACTCTATTTTGGTGTTGTTTGCCACGGTATTGTTCTCTCTAGCTTATCTTATATCACAATCGTGAAGATTTGTATATACAAAATCGACTCATAAGCTAAGGGTTGCCAGATGAGCATATAAAAATTAAACCTATTACATTTATAAACAGAATACATACAATACGAATTGTCTCAAGCACGTTACTGGGTTACTGCGCTATCGGCTGTTAACGTCACAATTAAATTTATTTAAGGTGAGTTCAAGCACTCGATATAATAATTTGTTTGCCTAAAAACTCTACAAATGTATTTTCGAAATTGATATGGCGTACAATTGTTTATGTTAGACTGTGTAGCCAACATTAAATCTAGGCATATCATCAGGACTAACAATAAGGGGGTAGCAATTCCGAAAAATGGGGACCCAAACCTTACGGAGGGGGCGCGATATATATTTTTTAATATTCCATAACCTTTCTAGAGATCAAATTAAACAAAATTAGATTTAAAAATCTGGATTTAGCGATCTTTTAAACACCTTTGGTGGGAAGAGGAAAATTTAGTCTATTGATAATACAAAAATTTAGTGATTTTTGTATTGTTACTGGGCTACTTTCAAGTCCACACAAAGAGCTCCTTAGTGGCTGAACGGTTAGCGTACGCGCCCTTGGTGTGGGAGATCCGGGTTCGATTGATGGCGGGAGCTCATGCTGTTTGGATTCCACGTTAAATTGTTGGTCCACGTTTCATACAGCCTCGATGCTGAACGGGATGCTAAAACTGAAAATCAAATCAGTCCCACAGAGATTATTACTCGTAAAATACAAAAGTCAGCAATCCCTCCATGGCCTTTCTGAAACAAGATGGAATGTGCGCGAATTGGAGTGGATTTGAGTTACGCGTTCCATTCAGCAGCAGACTATGAAGCCTGGGCCTACAGCTTAACATAGTTTCCGATTCGCATGAGTTTCCGCCGGTAATCGAACTCTGGTCTCCCATACCAAAGGCGCGTACGCTAACCACATAGCCACAAAAGAGCCCTGTGTGCGATTTGAGACAGTAAAACCTATGGCAGAAGAGACGGGAAGATTACATTTCTCTAAGTTAGAACCATTAATTCTTTTGAACGTTTCAAGGTAAAATTTAGACCATAAAAATGTAAGAAATTGAATCCCGCATTTGATACTGAACCACTCCCAGAAGAAACCAAAGAACAACAATTTAAAATATTGGATTTTTTTATGCAATTGTACACAAGATCGTATCTCAGGTGGATTCTCGGTGTGCAGAAATGAGAAATATTTGCTTACCTTTTCAAGAAATTCTCAGAGTAAACACTTTGGATGACAGTGACGCAATCAAGAAATTAATTACATTCTATTCTGATGACTTTAGTTATAATTTTGTCCAAGAGAAACAAGTGTATGAGTCATTCTCTGTGCAGCTACTTTCTCGGATCTTCACAATGAAATTTATAAATTGAAGTTATATTTGTGTTTCCTTAACTTTACAAGGTACTCAGAATTTCCTCGCGCGAAGTGAATTTTGTGGTGGACCGTGTGCGTGAGTTTTCTCGGGGTTCCTCTGTTTCCTGCCACTTCCTTCATTACACTATTTTTCATTCATTCTCATCATTACCACATCCCTTTTGCTTACATGGCGTAAGCGTAGGACGTAAAATTGAAATTGAATACAAAACATTATACAGTATAACAAGAGATGATATTAAGAAATCATTAAAAGAAAAATCCAATTATATCAATTTACTAAGCTATTGTGATATTAATTAAGTTTTATGTTCATTTGTTTGGAGCTTAATGTTTTCTTTCAGCAGAGAGTCGAATGAGACCTCTCACGTCCCAAGAGCGAGAACATTTACTACTTGTTCCAGAGGATCAAAAACAGAGGTGCCTGGCAACCCTTCCTTTTACTCCAGATGTGTGTGAATTTTCACGATAATGAGATCTGATAAGATCGGAATGCAAATACTGTGGCAAACAACACGAAAATGGAGTCGAGGCAAACAACAGCCACCTAATAATATTTAGTATAAAAAATTTCTAATATCCATTGTTTTTGATTATCTTTGAGTTAAAAATAAAAAAAAAAATTACCACTTCTTATCTTATTCGTATGAAAAACTAGTCCGAGTAGAATTTCCGTACATTCGCTTAAAACTGAATTAGATATAATTACAGAAATGATTGTTTTCCTTAGAGATTGCATTTTAAATATTCTTTGCCAATGATTATCTTTGAGGTAGCAATAAACATTCTGCCAATCTTCTCCTTATTCGGTTAATTTGGTGGATGGAAAATTACGGGCTAGAATGAAACTTTCAAGTATCCACTATGGTAATTGCTTAGAAAAACCCAGGAGTAAAAGTGAGGAAGAACGCGGTGGGACGTCGTTACCCTACTTTCTGGAAAATATCTATGCCATTTCTCCACTCTGTAAAAAAAATTTACAATGGGCAGACACGCACGAGGGGACGGCATGATGTCATGCGTTCCCCTACCTTTTTCAGATCCACTTGTATCCCTGAGTAAAACTACTGAATAACGAGTGAAACATAGTTGCTTCAGTACATGTTGAATTGGGCACTTAAGTTATGTTTTACTTTGATAATTAAATATACAGGGTGTTTAAAAAAGAACTCCCTAGTTTTAAATATATATTTAATTGAGAAATGAATGAAAACTTACATCAATGAGTACATATCATGAAAGATAATTCCTTTTTGTTTAAGGTAGGTAGACTTCAACGTGGGATCCATTTGTAGCCCTCCACACGTCGAGACGATATTCCACTTGAAAGACTTCTTTCCTTGAAAGACTTTAGCCAGTGACGGATAGTTTTTGCTGTAGATGGTTCACCACCATACTGACGTCTAACATTACGTTGCACTGTTATAACTGACTCAGTTTTCACAAGCTAAATAACACACTGCGCTTTCTGTTGCGGAGTACACATTGTTGCTGAGTTGCTCTGCACTGCACGCCTACCTGGACTGAACTGAGGAAACAGAAAAAATAAACAGCACTGGTGCCGTCTCAATGTCAAGCAGACCTGCCAACTGCACGGGAGCCAAACTTGGAGAGTTGATGAATCAAACTCCACAAACTAGAATAGTGTATATCACTTTGTACAGATTCTAGGACACACTAAAACTAGGGAGTTCTTTTTCAAACACACTGTATTATCATTGCAAATAAATGTCTTTCTAAGAGAACATTCTGCAACCCTTATCTATAGTCTTTAAAAACATGTCATTATATTATTCTGCGTGTTTCCCAGTGACACATTTTGTCAGGTTTTTCTAACCTATATTCCAGTTCCCCAGATACTGTTCGCTTAATTATGCAGTCTTTATCACTTAACACATTTTGAAACTTGGATTAAAAAAAAAAAAAGAAAGTTCTGGTAAGTTCTACCACAATTACAATGCAAGAAGTAATCTAATTTTATGTTCAATTTATCTTGAATACGATTTGCATAATTTCTGAAACTTGAAGATTGTGAAGTGTAGAGAATTTATATCTGAATAATTCTCCATAAATGTAGGAGTTCAAGTTTGTACATGAGTTGCTAAGTAAATAAACATTTCGACTACATGAATCTGAAAAGTAAATATCGTAGACTTTTTTTTTTTTTTTTGTTAATCTAACGTCTAATTGGTGTTCCTTGTAGTTTACGGAAAAGTGTCACCTGACAACATCATATTACGATAACAATAAAGTTGTAATAGCTTTATCGAATTAATATACAGTGCGTACGGAAAGTAAGTATACACCTGCCATGCAATACAATACGGTACAATTCGTAATATCGTCTTATTTGTTGAGACTACGTTGCATAGTAGTTGGTATGACTTGAAGTTTCCCTTCATCGCGTACTGATATCTACCACAATCCGCATGGTTCTCTTCTGATAAAATCTTGATTTGCTCTCTTATACTACCTCGATAAAAAAAAAAAAAAAAATGGCGCATCTGGAAACTTAACGGGAAATTAGTCTTTCACTGCGTTTGTTTTCTCATCATGATCACGCAAGTAGTATTTAATTAGAAATATTCGCTGTTAAAACGTATTATGCTTCTGAGTGCGCGCGTTGAAAGGCACGGCTTCAATCGTTCACAGGGGATAAACATATAAAGAGAAACAAAAAACTAGACACACATTTTCTTGTCAAGGTCAACAGCTTGATTGGATCGCGGAATGAAACTGCACACAACAGATAATTTGCAGAACACATTCGCTGCGCACGGAATACGGCTACAATGAAATTGCGCACACTCTTACGGTTTTATCAGTTGTATCTGATAAGCCGTTTACAAGCTGTTATAATGTACAGGATTGCGCACAAAATATTAGGCAATGTTGTCAGATGGTTGACTGGAGTGTAATGGTCGAAGAATCTCCCTATTCATACTGTTTCTAACTATATATTCTAACTAGATTTAGGAAGGTGATTTAACATGTATTGATTGATTCTATATTATTAATAAGTAAATCGTGTGATATTGCAAGGATTATATTGGAATGCAGTATAATTTATGTGAAGAAGTGGATTACTCACATCGTTGTATTGTATTAATATTATTGTAATATAAGTTTATTGTATCTCATATATTATTGTAACAAGTATATTATATGACCGCAGGAAAACAGACGTTAACAAATTTATAAAAGCAAAGCTTTACGTCAATGGAGAACATTATTCATTTCGATTTTCAATTGTCAATTTTTCCATAAAACTTGGCTAGTAGTGGGAAGTATGCCTACTATAATATTATTATTCCTAATGACATTGAGAAAGTCATCATAAATGTTTGCTTCGTTTTATTTTGGTTTCCAATTAGAATATGGGCTTCAGAGCCCTCAGTAGTTCGTCGAACGACGAATGGGTGGAAGCATTTCATAAACATTACAATGAACTATCCTATTCTATTCACCGGGTCCAGAATATTTATCAGATGATTTCATCTTTGTTCGAGATACAATCAGAAGCAAAATTGAAATTAAGATCTATTGAAAAAGGAGATATCAATGCAAAAAGAAAGGAAGATTTGAAGAGACATAACTTCATATTGAAGCAATATGAGATGCTTAAGGGTGAAACATGTTCAGAGTATGAGACAAAGAGAATTAAATTTCTAAAAGTTATAGGCTTTGAATTGCAACCAACAAAATTGTAACAGGTGGATTGTAAAAACAAAAACTTGGTTTTAAAGGTATCTTGACTTGTATTTACTGATCAAATTATATTTAGTTAATCCTCTATATAATTTGTATTTTATTTCTAATTTCTATTTCTATTCTAGTCTGAAGGAAAACCTTGTGTGTGCACAGATTTTAAAGCTACCATTGTGGCAACGTTGGACAAAAATCTGTGTTCAAAAAGACCAACAGAGATGTGTGCGCAATTTGGGATCTAGAATGTGCGCAATCTAGTTGCTCCCCGGAATACAATTGCTTAACTTATGTAGGTGTACAAGTTTTCTTCGGCATGCACTGAAGAAAATCATCCTATTGAATATTTAGTTATTTCCTGCTTTCGCAAAATACTAATATAAATTACTCTGTTATAGTTTGCTTCCATTTATTATCTGTGTATTTATACTCACAACTCATGAATCCTGGACGATAAATTAAAGGTTTATTCTGAGTATTCCTATTTAAATAAAATCACTTCTCTATGTTTCATTATGTACAACACTAGAGCCTCATTGCTTCCAAAACCTCTCTTTAACCTCTATAAAATTAACTTTATGGTCTATGGAACCAGGAGGTTCAATACCACGTTCACAAAAGCTCTCCACTGACTTCTTTCCTTAGCCAACTGGATCCAGTTTCTACTTTGTATTCCTATTTCTGCGAGATTCATCTTAATATTGTCCTCCCATTTGCATCTAGGTCTTTCTAATGGTCGTTTCTCGGTTGGTCTTCCAGTTAAGATTTTGAAAGCGTTCCTACTTTCTTCCATTCTGGCTACATGACCTGCCCACCTGAGCCTCCTAGACTTGATGACCTTAACAATGTTGGGAAACTCGTATAAATTATGAAGTTCCTCGTTATAAAGTTTCCACTAATCCCCATTCTCGTTCCTTTTGGATCCGAATATTCGTCTCAGGATCTTGTTCTCAAATACTTTCAGTCTACATTCTTCCCTCATAGTAAGCGACCATGTTTCGCAACCATACAAAATAACAGGCATATATATTTTAATCTTCAAATTACTGGACAGAATTCGTGAAGACAAGAGATTTTGAACTGAATAACAACACGAATTCCCTGCTTTTAGCCGACTTTTAATTTCTTCGTGAGTATGGTTTTCGTGTTTAATATTGATCCTAGATATTTGAAAGTATCCACTTTATCAAAAGTATTATTTGATATTTTAACACATCCATAATTAGCCGCATTACGATCCCGACTAACTTTCGTGTAACTTTAACCTCTATACAATTCAAAATTATTTCAAGTTAATTAATACAGTCACTAGTCAAGTTAATTATTACAAGTCATATTTCCAGTTAATTACTACACTACACACTCTCTTGCCTAACAACAATGGCGTATTTAGGGGGTGGCTACCGGGCTCAAGCCAACCCCCCCCGAAATCAATTTGTTACATGCACAACTTCATTAAAATCTGTCGGCACACAAAAGGAAACATATAAGTGCTTATTCATGTCTTATGCATAACCCCCCAAAACAAAATCTTAATACGCCACTGCCTACCAACATTCTATCTTTACACGTTAGTTGTTTAAAAATATTTCCTACCATTTAGTTGCATCTCAGCAGGAAAAATTATTACTACACCTGATTGAAATTTGGAGACAAAACATTTTGTTTCAAAGTTACCTATAAATGAATCTTCATAATATAGAAATCTACTAACATTTTAAACACTGGGGAACGGTGGACTCAGGTCATTTCATTAAAAACTTTAACTTCTAAAGTCCGGAAAACACGACATGAAGATTTTTGTAAGAAAATATATAAAAGAAGATAAACATTATTTTTAGACAATTCTAGACCAAATCCATTTTTTTAAAGTGAAAAGTGAAATTGCTACTAATGGAAATATAATTGTGGAAAGAAAAAATTGTTCAGGTCTCAAATGGAACAGTTCGAACACTGCACACTTAATTGAATATTTTGCAACACCGTTGCTAAACAAATGTAGTATTGCAAATTTTTATTTTGCTTGTAGATTTGAAATATGTTATAACCTGATATAGTGATATTTGACCAAAAAAAGTTTATGTTGGGTTAGCAATACTCTTAATCTTATGGTATCACGTAGTATGTCAAATAATATCCTCTTGTTGATATTTGCATGGTACGGAACACCGTGTGCGTGAATTTTCTTAGGGATCTCCCGTTTCATGCCCACTTTCTTCATCAACCATTTCATTCATTTCCACATTTCCACTCCTTTAGCCTATATGGAATAACTGTTGGACATAAAACCGAAAGATTTCATTTATGTATACGATTTGTAATTTAACTACCAACTAGACGACCCAGGTTTGATTCCCGGTGGGGAAAGTTTCTTGTTCTACCCTTGTTCTACCCTTTTTACAGTGCGACTCACAAGTTCACTGTCTCCCAGTCAGTGAGCTTAGTATGGCATATATATCTAAACTTGGAGAGGGGGTACATTCAATACCTTATATATATATATATATATATATATATATATACAAGGAGGTAGATAAGTTTCCGACCTCGAAGTGAAAACTTGACTCCAGGTACGCAGTGATAGCATTTTATTTAACATAATTGCCTTGTAGGTTGACAAATCCTCCTACAACTACATACAACAACTTAATACAACGATCCTCCAGCAATTCTATCAATTCTATTCCATGATAGTAGAACATTTTGTCTTGTACTGCAAACCATGCCTCTGCAATTGTCATGACGTTATTAATGTCTCTAAATTCAGTTCCTTTGAGACGCACCTTAAGTTTTAGTAAACGATAATAATCTGAAGAGTAGGGGATTGTCAATGATATCAAACTTCAGTTCACACAGTTTGTGCATTGTGATGGCTGCTTTGTGGCAAAAAGCATTGTTTTGTGAGATGGTGATGCGTTTGGACGGTTTTCCTTGCCTCTTTTCCTTCAATGTGGTATGAAATTCTTCCAAAAGGTCTACCTATTTTTCAGCATTCAATGTAGTGCTTTTTTTTTTCAGATACTCGCTCAGTATTATCCCCTCACAATTTCAAAAAACTGTCACCCATCACTTTCGCAACGGATTTTCCTCTGTGACATTTTATCGAAAGCACTCTCTGAAAAAGGGCACAACACACTCTGTGCACAGTCCCGTCTTGTCCGCTTCTGATCAGCTGTGAGGAGTTTGGACACCCACTTTGGCAACAATTTTTTCGTGCCAAGTTCTTCATGCACGATGTAATGCACACGCTCTGCAATAATCCCTAAGGTCTCTGCAATACATGACAGACTAGTTCGCCTGTCTTCTAGGATGATGTGCACGCGATTCACAATTTCCACGGTCACCACTGTTTTGTATCTTGCACATCTCTCCTAAACTCTCTCCTGAACTCCTGCACATCTCTCTTGGATGCTTTTCCTGCCTCTCCTGAACTCTGCTACCCACGATTTCACTGTGCCATGCGAAGGACAGTCAATGGTCATTGCCTGTGTCAATTCATCGAAAATTTCTTTCGCTCCCATATTCTTTGAAAAGGGGTGTTTTTTGACTACTTTCTCTTCACATTTGGTAAAAGTCACAATATGCTCCGCCATGTTCACTTCTAACCTGCAACAAAAGAGAAGTATTTGAAATAATTTTCCGGATTTTTGCGAAGCATCCTCTAACATATAGTTAAATAACATACTATAATTTTTTGAAATAGAGTTCATTTACTGTGTTATTCCGGAAGTTTATCTAACCCCTCGTATATACGCAGCATGTATACTTATAAACGTTAATAACTCCACACAGGAACCTTGCATGGTACATTGAATTCAACAACTACATTTTTTTGTTTTCATTATCTTGCAAATTATACGTGACGTCACACAAGATAGCGATCTCATACGGTGTAGAGGAGAGTGTTTTAATTACGAAAGACGAAAATAAATAAATTAATTAATCCTAACCGTGCAGAAGAAGGTTACACCATTACAACTGCAGAAATGCACCCTCCAAACTGATACTTTTGAACTTTGTGGAGAAGTGGAATAGGTAAGAGATAATTCACACCATCAGTAAACACATGAGTGGCCGACGAAGAACTGTACTGCAACATCTAAAAACGTCGGACGGGTAAAGTAAGATGTTTTTCTACATCTCGAAAATCGAACAGTGGCAGATCAGCATGCTTGGGTTTTTATGGGACCTTACTGAACATAAGAAACTTGTGGTGTGTGTGTATTATCATTTCCCTGGTCGTCTAATTTCAAAGAGGAAATTGACCACCAAAGTCACTTGTTCTTACACTGCATCTACATCAATTCGTATCTGTGGAGTTTTCTAAGGGAGACTGTAGTGCAGGCCCAACTACCAATTATCTTAAAACTGAATACATTGACCACCGTTGTCATCAACGATGTTACCGTCTTTAAGACTTGTACGACTACTATCACAAGTGGTGCCTTCAAGATGCGAGTGTGTTTCCAGGGACATGGTGCCTATTTTGGAAGTTTTATTCATAAATTTTAAAGAGTAAACAAGTGTTACTATAGTAACAAGCTATGAATCGTTATATTAGGAATTTCTTGTACAGAGTTATAAAACATTATAATGGAAACCTTATTGTAATTCGAACTGTACGTGTATAATATAAATCACATTCGTTTTGCTCCATGAGGATAATTCAAAAGGAAGATCACGTTAAGTATTCGTAATTTTGATGCAAATACGTAGTTACATTATAGAAACAATTAACAATGAGCTATGAGAAGGAATTTGAACGTAAGATGGTCTGGACTGCATAGTATCATAGTTATAGGATGCCGAAAACGTGATAAAGTGAACTTTGATGGTCCATAGTTCCACTATTATAGGACCGAGCATAGTCGGGTCAAGACATCATTGAGGAACTAGTATATGAATTAGCCAAATATCCATCTTTCAGAACCTCCGGTACTTGCACAATCATTTTTTAGAGAGGCTGTTTGGGAGTACTTGATCACTCTCCACCTACCCCGCCAAAAATTGGTGTGTAAGTACTGGAGTACTTAAACATGTATATTTGGATAGTTTATATTAGTGGTGGGCACAAAAACCGGTTTTTCGGTTTTTCACCGAAACCGGTTTCGGTTTTCTTCAAAACCGGTTCGGTTTTCTCCGAAACCGGTTATCGGTTTTCTCCAAAACCGGTTAACGGTTTTTTTTTCGAAACCGGTTCGGTTTTTCACCTGATCCGGTTTTCTTCAAAACCGATTCCGGTTTTTTTTTCAAAAATTTGTTCTATTTCTGACCAGGTTGGTGTTTCGTTGTTCTCCGGAAACCGAATCCATTTCCACAGAAATAGTTTTATGTGTTTTCGAAAAATTTTCACCGAAACCGGTTTTGGAGAAAACCGAAATGTCGGTTTTTCGGGTTACGGTTTTTATAGAAACCGGTTTTCGGTTTTATAAAAACCGGTTTTGCCGGTCCCTAGTTTATATACCAGTTTCTCAGTGATGTTTTGACCCAACTACAATAGGTCTCATAGTAGTGGAGCTATCATGTTTTAAATTTCACCTGTTTCACGTTTTCGGCACTCTATAACTCCGAAACTATCTACTTTTGAGCGCAGGTACATATGAACTTTCTTTCTTATTTTAATGTGACGAATCTGTTCCCAAATTTTTGTGACACATTTTTTGTAACACCTTGTATATTAATTACCATTCCAGTATATCATCATTCTGCGACCCATGAGAAGAAACTTTAAAAATCAAAGGCTCAGACACGTGATTTTAATGTATTTACAAGTCTTCCGATCGGTAAAAAGAGAACACCACCCTTTACCTATGACCTTTCGTAATTATATAACTGAACATTATATTGAAAACGGATTCTTCCTGTGGGGAGAAAGAAGCGAAAATAATTTTACTTCCTGTGGTTATATCAGGTCATAAATGGAATGCAGCATATATGTATTCGATCAAAAATCAAGACCGCAGCTTTTCTCCCTTCTACTTTTTATCCAATGATGTTGGCTATAAAAGCTAACTGGAAGATGCTTTGTAAATGGCGTACTTATGTTTTCATGCTACAACGAACACAAGCGCCGTTTCTTTAGGGCTTCAATTTCCACTTACGTTTTTCAAGTGGTGATTCCACGATTCTTTCTATTTTATTTTATTTTATTTTTCTTCCTTTTCTTTTCTTTTTTTTTTTTTCAAAATCGTTGGTTTTGAGTTTGACTCACAGCCAACGTTTTAGCGAACTCGGAAGTTCTAACTCAGATGCGAAATTGTAAACAACTCAAGTATTATCAAATATTAGTCCTTGAATCTCACATAAAAACCTCCGTTTGTAAACATAATAATTTCAGAAAAATTGAAGCAGACAAGATGTTAAGAGAAAGACTCAATAGATGTTTTGTTGTCTCGGAGCCGCGGTGGCTCAATGGTAGAGCGTTCACCTCTGGTGCATTGGGTCCTGGGTTCAAACCCTGCTCCCGCCAAGTGAACTTTGTGGTGGATAAACACCGTGTGCATGGATTTTCTCGGGGTACTCCCGTTTCCTCCCATTTCCTTCTTTCCACCATTTCATTCATCTGTCATCATCGCCGTCTCCTTCAGCCAAACCGGCATAGCCATGGGATGTAAAACTCAAAAATTTCATTTCACTTAAGCCCTCCCGAAATCTTATTTACTATATTAATGTTAATTACATATCTTGCAGAATTTTCACATTTCCAGGAATAAAGTTAGCAAAGCCTTCCCCGAAACAAAATCGTAAATACGCCACTGCAAATGATTGTTGATTCAAGTTTTAATGATCGTGAACTCCTTTGAGCTGTGGTCTCTCGGAATTCCTTTTTCATCACTGGAAATAAAATTAGGCTACCAAAAGCAAATTTTCTCTTATTTAAATCATTCTGTTTCATCGCAAATTGAAGTAATTTATAAGAAAAGATTGCTATTGCCACGAACTAATTCTAGAGAATAACGCTGACCGAAATACAATATTTATGGAGAACAAGTTCTATATCACGTCTTGAAATCATGTGATGTACCTGAAGCGATAATGTAGTAACGTCAAGGTTAAAGAACGAAAGAAATCATTTTACACGAAAAATAAAATCATATAACTTAAAATGTGCCAGAAAGACGTAAAACTTACGGGAAAACTTAAGATCTGGCAACCCTACGGTTCATAGAGCATCATGTTGGACCATCTTTCGCAGGGCGTGCCGTTCCATACGACATACTATATTAAGGTAAATGGGATCATGCAAAGTAGAATTCATATTAGATAGAACCCCTCCACAATACAAAGAAATTGGATACAACCGATAACTTCTGAAACAAGTTATATTTCATTTTACCACTTAACCCATTATATCTTCATTTAATTAAGTTCCGGTTGGTATACTAACCAATATACCCATATTCTATATACGTGTATAACCTTCATATAACCTAGACATTGTACTCAATATCTTTAATGCCTCTGCAAACATCCTTTCATGATAAATGCAATTACATTGGAGAATAAACACGCACGCATATATATATATATATACTGAAATGTGCTAAATGTATCACCTGTGAAAAGAAGCGTCTATTTCCCTTCATGACACAGATAACCGCAATGTTGTATCTAATACTATTTACTAATATATTCTTCTGTAAATAAGGGTTTTATTTAAAAAAATAAAGGAAAAAGGATTTGAATTAGAATAGTTAAAGTTCTGTTACTAGTTTTATTTGTTTATTTTCTATACGTACAGGTATATCTATTAGACCCTAACGTCTGTTTGAGTTGAAGCATTTGAAACATATGGTCACCGTTCTTAGAGCATATTCGTGACTATTAAATGTTTTATTTCTGATATGAGAATCGTGTATGTAGTTGCACTTCTCTATATTTTTGCTACTGGACGAAGTTTTACTGATTTCGTGAAAGATAAAGCCTATCAATATCTTTTATCTTACTTTCTACTAGTTCTGTTTAACTCCTCGTTTGCATATATATATATATATATATATATATATATATATATATATATATATATATATATATATATATATATATATATATATATATCTGACTGTGCGTGTGTGTGTGCTAGTGTTGTGGTGTGTCTGTGACAACCAGTAAACATAGGCCTCCGCATTGAACACCGGCATTATGGAAGGAATCTTCTGAAGGTGAGTACCTATTTTCCTATTTCCATTTTGTTCTGTCACGTTGTGGTTTTGGGTGAAGGACACTATGTAAGTTCTGTAGCATACAGATATGCAGCTCTGCGCTGACGTAACCATTTAAATTGTTTGTAATGTTTTGAGTTAAGACTTACAACAACTTACGAGATATATTTTTGTTTTCGCAATAATAGTCACGTGGTCAATTTTCGCTAATGTATGGAAAGTTCTGAACGTTGCGTACTGTGTACTACCCTTGGATCAAATTTTCAATTTTAAAATTTACTTATATCAATAAGTGTACCGAGCTCCATCTTGGCGAAGCAGTTAGCGTACGCGTCTTTGGCATAGAAGACCCGGGTTCGATTCCCGGCAGAAGCTCATGTGGTTCGGATTCCACGTTAAACTTCAAGTCCACGTCTAATATAGCCTTGCTGCTGAAAGCGACGCAAAACTAAAAAAAATCAATCAATAAGTGCACAGCCGCTAAATGATTCCTAAGTACCTTCTGCCAGGGGTCCCTGGTTCAATTTTATGTCAGTGGATTTTGTGGTGAATACAGTAGCGTTATTTCAGATTTGGCCATAGGAAGGCACTTTAGGCCACGAGAGTTTCACTTTTTATTTATTTATTTATTTATTTATTTTTGCTAGTATATTTGTATAAAATTTATTAAAGAGAATGTGTTTCTCAAATTTAGTGAGGCCAATTGTTTCCCCTGCCTTCCCCCAAATGACTCCTCTTGGTGAGTAGTTCATGTCAGCGGATTTCCCGATTTTTTTTTAAAGCCGACATTCAGATTTACTCAATTAATCACGTCATTCAAATTATTTAATCACCCTTCCCGTTTAGCCTAGAAGCTATAAATTGAGACGACAAACTACTATTTATTTTAAATTTCCAAGCAGCTTTAAAGAACTATCAAATTTTCAATTTCCGAAGAAACGTCCTTAATCTTTTGATTACAATAATTTATTTATTTTTCTGTACAAAGTCAAATTTTATGTGTTTTGTCATTATCAATTGATAGAATACGATCCTACAACTTATGTCAATTTAATAACTGAATTTTTGGGTGTTAATGTCTAATTCACGGGAATATTCTAAGTAATAAGTGTTAAAAAAATGTGGAACAAAGTATAAATTTATATTGTTAGGTTTAGGAATAACAAATAAAATCAAAGTGAAGCAGAAAATGTAAAGAGGAATAGTTGCCGAAAAACCACTTTACTACTCCCTGCTATAATGTTTTGTTTTCGTCAGGCGTTCATCCACGATTTTTTGTTGGAAGTGATCTGAAGTGGAAATTTTGTTCCGTCCTTCTCGAAGTTCACATTTAAAAAATAAATAAATAAATAAATAAATATGTTCTACTAATGCACATTACTGTCATTGTACTATGAGTAATAGAGAATTATGTGTGTGTGTTACTGTTAAGGGTAATGTTACTGTGTGTCACTGTTTTGAGATATGTATCACTGTTATTAGTATGCATACCACTCTTAGGAGTAAACAATCAGTGTTAGGAGTATGTATGTCAATCTTAGAAGTATTGAGTTATTGTTAGGAGAATGCGTGTCACTGTTAGGAGTATGCCTGTCACTCTTAGATGTCTGAGTCACTGTTAGGATCTTGCGTGTCATTGTTAGGAGTATGCATGTCACTCTTAGAAGTATGGGTCACTGTTATGAGCATGCGTGTCATTGTTAGGAGTATGCATGTCACTCTTAGAAGTATGAGTCACTGTTAGGAGCATGCATGTCATTGTTAGGAGTATGCATGTCACTCTTAGAAGTATGAGTCACTGTTAGGAACATGCGTGTTATTGTTAGGAGTATGCATGTTACTCTTAGAAGTATGAGTCACTGTTAGGAGTATGCGTATCAAGGTTAGGAGCATGCGTGTCACTCTTAGAAGTGTGAGTCACTGTTAGGAGCATGCGTTTCATTGTTAGGAGTATGCGTGTCAGTCTTAGTAGTATTGAGCCACTGTTAGGAGTATGCATGTCACTGTTAGGAGTATTTGTATAACTGTGAGAAGTATTGAGTAACAGGTGTGTCAGTGTCAAGAGTATGCGTGTCAGTGTTAGGAGTATGAGTGTCAGTATTGATAGTATGAGTGTAATTTTTAGAAATACGAGTCAATCTTAGGAGAATTTATGTCACATTTAATAGAAGACAAGCAGCAATAGATATAATATACTACTTAACAGTATATTTTGTTACATATACAGTGCATAACAATCAGTTGCAGTCATGAGCGCCTGAAGGTGGGGCCAGGGTGGGGTCCGGGCTCCCCTCTGGCTCACAAAAACATCTTAAATATTTTAAGATTTTCTTCAAAAAATAAGAAAAATCTACCAAACGAAATATGGCAACCAGGGAGATGGGCCCCTCCCTACGAAATTTTCTTCGGGCGCCCATGGTTGCAGTACATTAAAATCTATCAATTATTACTAGCAACGAACAAAATACCTTTAGCGCCATAAAAAATAGTTTTGCTCGATTTTCTCAAAAATTATGCATCAGAATTTACACGCAAACATGTAATTTTATGTAGCTCGATATAAACTTTTCTGTATAATATTAGTTTCAAACAAATAATTATAAAACAATTTAATCATAATTTAGAGTCATATGTTATTGGTTATACTATGCAGTCTTGCTAACGGCACAACGTAAAGCTTGTTGTGGGTGGCAGTGCGAGTTTGATTTTAATGACTGATGTACACAGCAAAATATGATGACAACTCAATTTTAATATAGGCCAATGGTCTACCACTTAGGATGTTATTTCAACTTTAAGAGTTAGGTATTACGGTTAATACGTGCCCAAACGAATTGCGGTTAACACCGCCTGAAGTAACCAGTTGGACATAGACAAAAACACCTTGGTAACATCCGAGATCGCATAATGAATTCGAATCATTAAAATACTAGCACTGACAACTGTATCATTTGTCAGTGATTAGAAAAACTTTTTACTTGCTAAGAAAAAGACTTAGCATCAAAGTCCAGTGTATCAACAAATACGTCTGCACTGTAATGTTGAGCATGCAGATTGATTTGAAGAGTTATCAAAAATTTCTAAACAATTTTCATTGATAGTTTCTATTAGTTTATGTTGCGAACTATGAACACAGATTTGCGAAATATGTATATTTGGCATATGACCAAATAACGAACATATATTAATGTTTATAAGCAATAAGGTATGTACTACGCTTTCTGTTATCTTTCACGAACATAGTTTTCTTAGCATCTAAATACCTTGATAACATTTACATTAGCAGAAGTGCTATTATCTCTTTTCGTTGTACCTCCCATTGTCCTTGGTGTATATTAACCCACAAAGATTCTTCAAAATGGCAAGGACATTTCGCACCTCGTTTGATGCTTTGCTGATTATGTCGATGCTTTTCTTTCATTCAGGAAGTGTGGATGTCAAATCGCAACATTAAAGTCCACAATGTTCGTCTCCTTCAACGATTATATTTAGTTCATCGTAATCGCTTATTAATATTTATGTCGCATATTTCTTATATATTATAATTTGAAAGAACATGTAGTAAAAGGTAGTTATGTGCTAACTGTACACGAAATATCACTTATGGTGTGCTACTAAAATCACTTCTTATTACACGCAACCATGTTAGGTAGTGGATTCAACTACTACCATTTTAACAATTTTCTCCAAACTTCGAGTAAGTTGAATCAACAATTTTCTCCAAACTTCGAGTAAGTTGAATTAACAACTTTCTCCAAATTTCGACTAAGTTTAATTAACAATTTTCTCCAAACTTCGAGTAAGCTGAACTAACAATTTTCTCCAAATTACCAGTAAGTTGAATTTACGATTTCCTCCAAACTTCGAGTAAGTTGAATTAACAATTTTCTCCAAACTTCGAGTAAGCTGAATTAACAATATTCTCCAAACTTCGAGTAAGTTGAATTTGCTTCAGGTATATGCCAAAAATTTAACACAACTTGAGAAACACTGATCCATTGTATGGGATTAAAACAGCCACATTTTACTGTGTGCAGTGTTAATTTTTAGGTTTAAAAACTTTTCTTTTTCACGATTTTCTCGAATATTAGGTTTTGGAAACACTCACATAATTTTGTTCAACTTTGTGAAGTCTTCAGTTATGCGCTAATAATATTGTTGAAAATTTGAACTTCGGATTCTTACATATAATAATATTGGATTCATCGATTTAATTGAAATTTTGACATAATAAGAAACTGTTAAATATAAGGACAGATTGTGAACTAAGCTGGTTTAAACTTTTGTTTTCATACATATTCAATAAAACTGAAAATGGCAGCATTAATGGTCAAGAATTTCATTTGTAATATTTGTTATTTTAACCATTATTCCGGGGTCGCGGTGGCTCGATGGTAGAGCGCTCACATCTGGTGCATGGGGGTCCTTGATTCGATCCCAGCTCACACCAAATGAGCTTTGTAGTTGACAAACACTGTGTGCGTGGTTTTTCTCGGAGTTCTTCCGTTTCCTCCCACTTTCCTCATTCCATCATTTCATTCACTTCTAATCATCAACATCTCCCTTAGCCTAGCCGGCATAAACGTGAGACGTAAAACTAAAAAAATGTCCTTTAACCATGATTGTTTTAAGGTTTTTACAACAAGTTTTGTGCAGAACAATACATTTGTGCTTTATTCACGAATGCGAATTTTGCTTGTATTTTGTCAGCAATTTAGACTGCTGTATTCATCTTAAAAAGTTTCTTCGAAACAGGTCTAATGTCAATAGAAGCATTTCAGAAACAAGGCAGAATAACGTAATCAGAACATAAGCTCGTTAATGAATACAAAGTCAAAATAAATGTTTTTACAAGACAAAATGAATACTCAGGTTCCATGTTTAAAATAGTAAAGCAAACATTAGTGAGAAATACAGTAAATATTGTCAAAATACAAAATGAAATGTGCCTGCTGTCAACTTTTTTCGTATCAACATTTAAACGAAGCGTTATTTTGAAGATTTCTGGAGATGATGTTAACTGAAAAAGAAAAAAACCATGTAAAGAAAACCACATAAAAGCGCTTGACTAAACAAAATTGTCAATGACTGTTCCTTTTAAACGAGACACGATGTGTAAACACGAGCCTTCAATTTACCAGGTCATGTTCCCAGTTTGGGAGCCAAAACCATTCTTTTTGTGTGGAGCTCAGTTTCTCTGCTACTCTTCCATTGGCACAACTGGACATCCCCTCCCATCCCATGTTCAAAGAGGTGATGAGTCGATGAAAACAGAGAATGGACTTTCGAAAGAGACAGTAGAGCTTATGTTCGGAAGCGAGAGAGGGAGAGAGAGAGAAAAAGGTAGAATTGATGGTGGGGATATTTTCATTCCAGTTGTAGTCTGCTGTATAAATGGGAAACCGAGTTAGAAGGGTTGGGTTTCAATTATAGACTAACCAGTGTATATGTGCCTACTATCTCCCAAAACCAATCTCAATCTTCTTCCATTACTATTGTCATCGGGTCAATACTAGTGTAGCCAGAAAAAAAAATGTGTGAGTAGGTAGAAAAAATGGATAAAGAGATACAAACATTATATGTCCATAGTTTGATCCTTCCAACTTGCCATTCGGTTTGATTAGTTTTGAAATATCTAGAACTACTTTCCAGTTGCATAGCCTGAATTTTTCAATGTAGATAACTGAATCAAATTTTGTTTGTCTTTGTTTATGAAGGAACAGTATTCTTTTTAAAAAAAATACCGGTAGGACGACCCTATCGAGGGAAGATTAGGTGGTTCCTCCTAAATGGTAGCCTGCACGTGTCATTGGGTTTGGAAGGTAGTATAATTACAACGTGTACATAAAAGATAGTCGAACACATAAAACATAGATACCTAAACACATACAAGGTAGGTAGTCCCGTATTATTTGGAAAGTCTACCAAGGGATGGAACTACGTTGGACTCCCAAATGACTAGGTTTGTGAGCAGATGGTCTACATTAGTTATTTGCTCTGGTAATGTACAGCACCTCTCCGATAGTTAGAGAGAGTTCTGTATTGCTTGGAGGAACATATTGTGGAGGGCAAATGTCAGTCTACTGCTAGAAGGAGGACGGCCACTGAAGAAAGATGCTGATCCAATGAATCTCAGTAAAAATTTCAAATTCCAGTGGAAGAGAGGAATCTCTCTAGAATAAGAGGCAGAATAAAACACTAACCTGTACCACTGAAACCGGAATGGAGCTTTAGATACGGGAGTGTTTCTACGTGTTCGCGATACCTCTACATTGAAGGCGGCAGCCATTGAGTGATAGAAGAGGCAGGGCCGGAAATAATCAAGCCCCCTCGGATATGTATGGGGCTCCCGGACTGAGTTGGGCTCTGCCGGGCTGTGATCAAACCACACGTCCATGGTTACATAGCGAAAGTGAATGAAGGCAAAGGGACAAGCCTTGAAGGAGCTCTTCGTACATGAGGACAAAACAGTCTAAGCACAGAGGAAACATAGGCTGGATGATAGACGGTGCAAGTTTTTAAATTAGGTCGACCGGCCTAAAATGTCATTATTACATTTGAAATATGTGGTACTGGACTACTCCATCTCTATACATAACTAGTAGGTTTTACTACTGCAAAAACAAATGGTTCTATATTAATTTTGTTTTGGGAATTATTTGGTCTGACATTTAAGTATAAAGAAATCCCTGATAAACATTTACAACATAACTATTTGTCCGTATAATTGCAAGTATCAGTCACAGAAAAGTTTAGAATATTCAAGGCAGTTGCGTAGAGGTGGCAGTAGGACGGCAAAAATAACGGTAAAATAAACATTTAACTATTGGCAAAATTTTAAAATTGACGCTTATATTTATCTTATATTTTCCCTATGGTTTAAAATTTCATAGATTAACAAAAGTTGTATGATAGAATCGCCAGTAATTTATGTTACATCCTGTTACTTTCCGCATATAAATCTCATTAGTCAACTTAGAGCTCGGTGATTGTAGATGAATGTAGCAAGTATTGAGTGTTAAATGAGAATTCAGTGTTATTAAATGTGAAACAAATTGGTAATTAATAGTAATATGTAAATGTAGACTGTAATTTAATAACATAAGTAATGATAGTTTTTGTCGGATGAAGAATATAATCTTCACTTGCTTTTATCCTCTGTACAATGCAAAACAATGCTTATTTAGGTTATTTAGTTATGATTTAACTATAAGTAAAGCATTATTGTTTTACCGTTTCCTGGTTTTACTTGGCTCTTAAACCAGGAAACGTTAATGTCGTATGGCAAGTGGATAACTACAAACTCACGATATGTGTAACATTAATGGTATTAGTTTTAGATGAAACAAATTTGAGAAAATGGAGGTCAAACCGGAAGAAATAGAAGGAAAAGCAGAAAATGAAAAGAGGAACCGAGATATATTGCTGGAATATTTTTGTTTCGGAACTTTAGTTAGTACCTGCTGCTAGTGGAAGCGAGACTGATGTTGACAATTTGGAGGTCGAAACGCATGCTAGAGGGAAAAAGAGGATCTGACGTTAATGAACATAAAGAAAAATCCATCTGAGAAGAAATTACAGTTACGAAAGAACCCGAATTTGCACATAACCTCTCAATCTCAGTTGACGCAGAGGAAGATGAACCTGCTTAAGCATATATAGTTAATTTGAAGGATATAGGTGATTGGCTAATAAACGATAACCACAGGATATCACTAATGATAGCTGCTACTTCTTCGTCAAGTCTTTAGTGTAGTTCAATGTATAGATCACGATATCGCCGATGTTGCTCGTCGAGGAGATTCAACCAAAGGTGAAACGAGAAAATTGACTCAAGATTGGTTTTGCTGTACTCTGTAAAATGAAGGAAAGATGGAAAGGAAAGAAGGATGGTTTATCCTTCTTCAAAAGAAGCCGTTTTGGTTTTGCTGCAAATTTTTTACACTTCTAAGCGCTACCAAATTTGCGTTTAGCTCGGCAGACGGTTTCAGTAAGTGATGTAAGTTAAATCCGGAAGTGGTAGACCATGAGTCCAGTGCAGTGCATCTCCACAACTTATGGAAGCTTTGGAAATCCGAATTAACCGACAAAAGATAATCGCCGATCAAACAAAAAGTTTTTGCAACAGAAAATAGAAACTGGAGAAATATTCTTACATTAATGTTCGACATAACGAGGTTGTTGACTAAACACAACTTATCGTTTATGAGACATCGGGGAAAGGTTGAAGAGACTGTCAACGACGTAAACGTTTCGGAGCTGGTGGGTCTGTAGGAAAAATACGATCCAGTCATGTGTGAGCATTTTACAATGGTCAAGATAGGGAAGAAGATTACAGTTTACTACTTGGTATTGGACATTCAGGATGAGTTTGTCAACGTTTTCGGGTAGGAAGTGCGGAGCAACATTATCCAGAATGTTAGAAAAACATAGTACCTCTTCACTATTGCCAGTACGCCCGACGTCTCTCAAAGGACAACATTTTTTAAAGTTTATGATATGTGAAAATGGGTGGCGCGAAAGCTGAAGTTCTGGCATTGTCTATCGATTTTATCGAAATAGAGAAGAAGAATGCAAAAAGTCTGATAACATTGATTGTGGACAAGATGAAGAAAGATGGATGTAATATTCAGAACTGTAGAGGGCAAGTATATACGATAATGTTGTTGGGTATATATACTGGCGATGATAATTGAATTAGGGTTTAGAGTTTTTCAGCAACTAGGTTATAATTATGAAACATGGGCCTACCGCCTATCTTAAGATCCGAATTACATGAGCTTTGGCCGGGAATCAAACCTGGGTCTCCCACGTTGAAGACGCATATCCTAATCATATAATCACGAGGGATATATATGTACATACTGGAGTCCAACAATGCATCAAAAAGGCGTACCTTAGAGCACAGTTAGCTGCCTACAAATATCATTCCCTACATCTGGCCACTGTGCACGCTTCCTCCATTGTGATTGATTCTGTCACATTTTCCTGAACATTGGAGCCCTGAACAAGTTATGTGACAAAAAGACATAAAGTTTGTGCAGTAAGTTTCACTATACGTATCTAAAAGTTAACTCTGTTTTTTATGTTAAATCTGGACAGAATCTTTTAAGCTCTGAATGTAAGTTCATATAGAGATCTTAAAGATGAAATTTGTCCAAAATGGCCTAAAATGGCCTTGAATCAATGTGCACTAAACGTACGGTACCGTTTGTATGTTGAGTGAGATCTATCATAGTGAAATAGAGAATAGCGTTTTATTACGCAATAGGAAGAAAGAAGCATTGCTTTTTAAACATGTGTTAAATTATAATTTATCTAACACTTATTTTCTGTATGCTAGTTCTCACATGTAAAGTGCAATAGAACTAATATCAAATTGTGCATTATAATTCAATGCCCAAATTTACACATTTTTCAAAAGCGATCTCCTATGTTTTGTATTATTATCTCTGACTGGAGAACTTTGCCCATCAATCGTATTCTGGCGCTTCCAAAGGTATATTCAGCATTTATTTACGTATGGAATGTAATACGTACGCTTTACATCTTGTAACCTGAACAAATCAATTCATCACGTTGCTTTCAAGCATACATCTTGAACATGATTCATTACAGCGTTATGGAAATTTGACCTCAAAAAAAGAAAGAATAAAAATAAACTGATTGAAACCAGACAGTGTTAATATCCTGCATAAACATTTACATTACATTTACGTGATTGTAATCAGTCATTATCAAAACAACGTATGTACGTACCGTAAAGTCAATACGAATTAATCTTCTGTGTTTGTTTATATCATACGTATGTATTCAGGTTTTAAAAAAAACAAGGAAGAATCATGTTTTCAAACTGTTGAGGTACGTACATATTCCGTAAATAGATATGAGTGACCCCAACTGGAAACGCACTCAGTTTTCCAGACAAGTAGTTTTAAACCTGGCTGGAAAAACACAGGAAAGGTTTCATGCTAACCTTTGTGTTTGTTTAACTATTAACTTAACACTTTATTTTTACAGTTACGAAACAAAAATGAGTTAAATATTCCATACGAAAACAATTACATGAATACAAAAATTGCCATGCGTATATTTGTTTAATGTAACGAATGTATTTTCAAGCAATGGTTCCTAGTATTTCTTTCTGTATTTTACAAGAATAATATTATTGTTACCGTCTATACGTAGAGTGTGTTGTTTAATTTTGAAGCACTTTATCTTACTTAATTTCCAATGTCTTTATTTTTCATAAACACCTACCACTATATTACCATCAACATACATATGCGTGCAAAGTTCTGCCCAAGGGGACGTAATTCTTGGCAGTACACGTAGAACATTAAAACTAACATCTATTGGCATTATACTTGTACTACACGCCGAGGTTCTAATAGATGTCAGCGTTCAACTAGACCAGCAATTCCCAATCTTGGGTATATGTACTTCTAGGAGGAGAAAGTACACATGAGACTTGTTCATCGATAATAGCGGAAAACTATTAGTAATGGCGAATAAGACACTTGAACCTTTAGTTATGGTGTAGCCAATTAATAATTACTATAATTATGTTCGAAGCTATCAATTCGAACCAGGAAATTTAATAAAATTGAAGGAGGTTACAATTATAATTGACACCATAGCAACCAGGGTTGGAAGAAATACAGTTTTAAAAAAAGAACAAAACATATGTTTAAAACATGAAAAAGATGTTCAAAATGTTTTTAACATGTTTTAAAACATGGGCGAAAAAATGTTTTAAACATGTTAAACAGTTTAAAACATGATTTTAAACATAGGCCTATTTCAAAGTCATGTAATAACTTATTTGTTAAGACTTTTTGCTCTTTATTTGCAACCGACCTTTTCATTTATTTTATTCTCCTTAGACTACAGTGTGTTGGGTACAGAATATTTCAGTATAGATTAGTAATTCTCAACTTATTTCATATCCCGACCTCCTTATTACACCCTCTTACCAGTGACTCTCATAAGTACTTTCTTGGTTGTAATAAGCTTTTCAGGTAGACTTTAAAATCTACCTACCATGGAGATTTGACTTACTCTGTCAATATACATGGTGAAACAGAAGTCCTCACCATCCTTGTAAGTTGAGAACGGGTTGAGGGAGAATGATGAAACTTGTAAGTGGTCTGACACATCGAATAGTGCTATCAAGCACCATGGTGGTCATCTTTGATTGATATTCAACATTTAAATGCAAATGGAGGCATGTTACATGTTTTAAGCCTAGGCCTTTCCCAGAAATACGCTTGTGCGGTTATTTTAGCTCTAAAACAAGTCATTTCAGAGTTACTGCTTTTTGAAAGTTTTTAAATTATGCTCTTAGGGGCTATGATCGCGTTTCGTGGAGGCGGGTGAGAATTTTAGTTGCAAAAATTTGATTACTATTTCAGAACAATCATGCTAATAAAATTATCTTAAAATAATAAACTTTCGAAAAGTAATGTTTGAAGCACACTTCTTCTTGCGCTTAACTAACCTAATATTTTCTGCGAGTCTATGTTATTGATTGTTTATATATGTTAATGATTCATTGAAGAAAAGTAATATTTGGGGCATTCAGAGCACAAGGGATCCAAGTCTATTTTCAATACGGTTCAGGTTTGCACAGCAAATGAAATCGATTTCCAAACGTAATATCTTTGCAGTCAAGAGTCCCAAATAAATATAACTAAAACCACGTGAAAGGGCGTGGATACTTTCATATGACTGCCGCTAGAGAGGGGCGTCAGTGAGGCAGGAGGGTAGCCGCCCCCACCCCACCCTGAATTTCAGATTTTGGGGACAGTAAGGCAGTTTTAGAAACCTTTCGATAAACAAGGTACAAAATTGTAACAGAGATTTGAGGTCCTTACACCAATAAACACGGAGGAAATACATATGGTCAAAACTGGAAAGTTGCTTCAAATGATGTTCTTTTTCTTCCCGTAAAATTCATGTTAAACGATTCCAAGTTGTACGGAGACTGACAAGGCACATTTGCGAAGTGTCCCCTTGGGATTCATGTAAAATTGATTCAAACGCAAAGTTCTCCGCGGTCCAATGTGTGTATTGTACTAATTTAAACGGCTCATACCGGTAATTTGAATATTTATAGGCCTTCATATATCCGGAATTCAATCATACACTACTATAACGCTCGGACACAAAATTGCTTTTAGTTTCTTTAGATGTCACTGGACATGAATATGGGCATATGCAAAACAAATTGAATCAAGTACAGACATATGTTGCCCATCCCTGCCACCATCTTGGATTCAACATTTAGGCTTTCAAATGGCAATAGTTGTAAGTGATACATCAAATTAATGTAAAATTTTCTCTGAAATTCATTGGTGTAGTGAGTTTTACCGTAGCTTGTATCATTTGCAAGGAATGCAAGTCAAATGCCAGACACTTCACGAATATTGAACCAAAGAGAAGGTTGTGTAGGGGCCCCGTGTGTATATGCAATCTTTTGTGTGAGTTATCGTTGATGAAATATTCTCTGAACGTATATACATCCAGACACACAGATGCCAATACGGAAATGGTAGGTCTTCATCCAAATCTGGTCGTATCTGGATTTACATTAGGCATTTTGACCGTAATACAATACTTCCTTATTATAGTATAACATGAAAGTAATAACAATCACTCAAAGAAATGTAATAAGATTATGACACCTATGTTGTAAGGAGTTTTCCAATTAGAAATTGTTTTGATTTGTCAACATCAAAAACGTAAGCGTAACTGATGTTAATCTGCAATGCCTATTCGCGAAATGCCTGGAGGAATGTAATGTGTAATACCTTCCGAACGGTACAAGCTACAGTCAAATACACTACACCAGTGAATTTCCAAGAAAATTGTACATGAATTTGATGTATCTTGCACCTACTCCCATTTGAAAAATCCAAAGTTAAATGCAATATGGCCGATCCAATATGGTGGGGGTGGGTAACATGTGTCAGAGAAGCAGTACTTGATCAAATTTGTTTTGCATATGCCCACATTCATGAATGTCCACATGTCCACATTCATGCGTATGACAATATCTAAAGAAACTAAAAGCAATTTCGTGTCCGAGCGTTATAGTAGTGTATGATTGAATTCTGGATATATTAAGGCCCATAAATATGCAAATTACCGGTATGGGCAGGTAAATTTAGTACAATACACATTAAGCAGCGGAAAACTTAGCATTTGAATCAATTTTACACGAATTCCCAGGGGACACTTCGCGTACGTACCTTTTGAGAACCAACATGTAGGCTACTGTATCAACGAATGCCTGCGATATTTTAATTTCAGAACCGCATTTAACGAAACTTCATTTTGTGCTCAGTTGGCAACACTGCATTACATATTATGTTATTGAGCATGTCTGTGGGTAACAATGTTTGCTTACTATACTGTCGTATAAATGCCATTTTGATTACTTTAATCATTTTGAAATTTCTTTCTGTGTTAGTGTATCTTTTGCATTGATATCTTCACCTGATTTTAGATTCTTCTTTCCTTTGTATCTCCTGTGTTTCTGGGTGTCGGCATGTAAAATTTTGGATTTCTCACTTTTCTTCACTCCTCTATCGATTGCACATTGTTTGATTGGGAAATGCTACGATCAATATAAGATGTCCCTTGTAAGACATATATATATCTTCTTTTTCGAATTGTCACAGAACAGATCCCCTGCGTAGAAAGAAGAAGGAGTAAAACATTTCCTGTGTCCAATATCCCACCGAATTGTGATGTCAAATGACCGCCAATATTCCTGTTACAGTCGCCTGTGTGCCACGATATAGCGACAAAATTGCTCTGTTCTTGTGAAATTGCTGGCTCCAGGGGACAGACGAAATAGTTGCTCAACTGGTTTAACACCAGTGTGTGGAAGACTTGAGGCTTTTTTTTTTTCAGCACTTATCCATTTCGTGTTTAATATTATTTCTCGTTTACGTGTATTGCTCTCAGAACCGTAATTACACAAAGTCAACAAGGTGTCAAATTTCTAGATTGTATATTATAAAAATCGAAATTGAATTATGGTATGCGGAAAAAGGAGGTTCAGGTTCTAAATGAAAGAGAAATTTAATGGAGAATATATAGGAATCAATGATGATGTCATTGCGCGACGAAGTTTTCTCGTTTCGATGCTACTGGCGTAGGAGAAGCTTAAACTATTGCTTATTGGCTGCCAACGTAATCTGTGTATTTCGTTCTGTATGCCCTGCTTCGATTCCTGGTGGCTTAATGTAAGCGGCCGTATTGCTTAGGCTGCTATTGAGTACAACCAAATAATAAGGGGGAGGGCGCAAAATTTTCTCGGGTTTAGAGGCATAAAATACCTAAATATAGGACTGATTGTTCTTGTTATTTATTATTTTAGGATTTTTATCGCATTTTGTTTTAATTTTATTTTGAGTATTTTCCCCCTTCTCTGTATTTGGTCGAACTTTTATTCCTTTACCTCTGCTTTCAGAAGCTATGCTTTTGTTAATTGTTTAAATTTGTAAGTTATATTGTCAGCGACATGAGTTGACCTTAATCTTTCTCTGACGGAACAAATAGTCTCAAAACTGACAGCCCCATTAAATACCCAGTAATTCGAAATAATTTTCTTTAAGTTTTACCAAAAATTTACACTCATATGAATTTATTCAAAATATTACGAACATATTTCGTAAAGAATGTATGGTTATAGATTAATATTGCCATCATTTGATATAAATGTCCAATATGCACATTTTCTGTATTGTAACTTTTGTTGACTTCTTATTATATTATAACTATAACATGGTTCAATTCCATAAGAAAACTTTATCTTATTACACTGCAATTTAGTTTTCAGCTTTGAGCTTTGCAATACATTTTGGTGCCGCAATTAGAAAAGAGTATGTAGTCGATACCGCTAGTGAGTTTTTCATAAATTATGTATTTGAAATTTCAATCTATGCTTCTATGAAGTCATAAAGGTTCATTATTAATAACACAACTTTATAAAGCAAAACCCTTTGATTCCATTGAGCTCCAAAGCAAGTTTTTATATGAAAAGAAAGTCTATTTTGCCATAAGGTTTGGATACCATCTCGATTTATTTTATTATTATTAATTGCAAGAGTCACTACAATCATTTCATTTATTGTTTCTACTTAAGAGGCTAATATATTGCATAAACAAATATGTTGAAGAGTCTAAAAGTTGGTTTTAATTTAATCTTTATTTATTTGAATTTAGAGAGCACATCATTTCTGTTCTATATGATTGCATGAGAATTATACTTAGTCTTACATACGTTGAAGTAAAGATACCTAAAGGAAAACTGTTCCATACAGTTCTTTTTGGGATTAGAATTAGTAATACTAATTAGTTTTCTAAATTTTCGGAATTTATGGCCATGTTTAACCCTGACATATTAGAGATGCCGTCACTCGGCGATCACACTACCTGGGGAATTGGGAAGGAAGGAAAGAACTGAAAAGAAAAGAAGCAACCTGGGCCACTATGTAAGATACCATCCCGACATGTTGCCTGGTGTGAATGAGGAAAACCTAGGAAATTCTCAAGGATGGTTGACTTGGAAAAGCTTTTACACTTTTCCGACCGAGTGTCCTCACCATGAATCGAACCCAGGACCGCTCTCACCAAAGGGGAAGTTCTATTTTGGGGGCACATACTTACTTTCATGAGATATTAACTTCTGTCATCAGGAAATGCACTCTTACTAGCTTGGAAAGTGTTTCTTAAGGGATGAGTTACATTACAGGGCGAAGATTCATTTTAGTAGGGCTTACACCTTATCGATATAAGTTCAACATGTGGTAATATACATAGAAACTATCCGGCACAGGGTTGAGCCCGTAGGGAGCAGGCGCGTCAGCTACGGTGAGTATGCACTCAAACAAGGACAGTTTAGAACAATACTGCATATGCCAGAAAAACATATACATGTTGTAGAGCATTCGTATCGCATACTTTCGTGGCTGCACATCACAACTTTGCACATTGTGTTCAGGTAGCAGTTGAGCTCATCATAACTTCCTGCGGAGTACTGCATGGTAAAGCGTATTTCATATTTTCCTTATTATAGACGATTTGGCTGTTATTTTGGTAACTCTCCAATATATTTTTATTACTTACACATTAATGTTCTGAAATAACAATACATTTCTTCCGTAAATTTTACACATTTATGTGACCTCAGGCCCGTGCTGGGATACTAATGAGGGTGGAGTCTATTAAAAGGGCACCCGTACAAATATGAACATATATATATATATATATATATATATATATATATATATATATATATATATATATATATATATATATATATATATATATATATATATATGTGTGTGTGTGTGTGTGCCATTTAATATCAAAATCACCAAAATTGTTTTAGTAACGTAAATAGCTAAACTGCAAAATCCTTGAAATCCTCTTTACTAGAGAAAAACTTTTTAGTTCCTATAATAAAAGTTTTGTCGAACAAAATGAATCTAAAGATATCAACAACTAAACATATAGCTCTATGTCCTATAGACACAGGAGGTTCAATGTTGCGTAACTGGATCCAGTTTTTGCACTTTATTTCCAATTTCTGCGAGATCCATCTTAATATTGTCCTCCCATCTATGCTTAGTCTTCCTAATGGTCGTTTCCCGATTGGATTTCCAGTTAAGACTTTAAAAGCGTTCCTACTTTCTTCCATTCAGGCTACATGACCTGTCCATCTCAGCCTCCTAGACTTGATGAATCTAACAATGTTTGGTAAACCGTATAAATTATGTAGTTCCTCGTTATGAAGTTTCTGCCATTCCCCCATTCCCCCATTCCCATTTCCCTTCGGTCCGAATATTCGTCTCAGGCAGTGTTCGAAGTGAGAAAAAACAAAGGCGGTATGTTCTATTACGAATTTGACTCGATATACCGGCTATCTAAATGCTGAAATACAGTGAGGGTATGTTGTCTAAAACATTGCATTTTTATTTACGTAAAGACTGAAAACTATTGGAGAGCTTCCGTGTAGTTATGAGCGGGAGGACATGGAAAGATTTTGATTACCCGCCAACAACTTTCTGAAAAAAAAAATTAAAATATCCCCTTATATTGTATTATAGAGAATTATACACGAAAATTCTCAAAAACCGACTTTTTATATTAACAATTTTATATAGGAAAACTCCCGTACCGCCACTTTATTCCAAAGTCGCGGAAGATCCGCCTCCACATCAGACAACCCCTAAATCCGCCCATACTGAAACCATGACATTTATATACGTTAAGGCAAGAAGACACACATATATATAATAGAGAAACAATTTAACATAGCACATCAAAATATAAACTAAGTGAACTTCTTTGAAGACACTTCATTTTAAAAACAAAAGGTACGAAAAAGATAACAAAAATGTCGATGTTGTCAACTTAGAAATTATTTCTATATAAGAAATAAATTCTTTTTACATGCAAAGCTATTCGTCAATTACTGTCTATAAAAATGGATTTATTAAAGGCATTTAGCATCCACTCACCAGTGACGGTATGTCTTGATCACTGAAAAACTAGAGGCGGTATGCCTTCATCACTGAAAAACCAGAGATGGTATGGCATACCACCATACCATCTCACTTCGACTATTGGTCTCAGGATCTTGTTCCCAAATACTTTCAGTCTGCGTTTTTTCCTCAGAATAAGTGACCATGTTTCGCAACCATATAGCAGAACAGACATGATTATCGTTTTATATATTTTAAGCTTCAAATTCAGCGACAGAATTCGCGACGACAAAAGATATTTAACTGAATAATAACACGAAACCCCTGTTTTCAGTCAACATCAAATTTCTTCGTGATTATTACTTTGGTCTGTTGATACTGATCCTAGATATTTGAAAATATCCACTTTGTCGAAAGTATTATTTAGTATGTTAACGCATTCATAATTTGCGGTATCACGATCCCGAATAACTTTCATGTATATGGTTTTCTTTTAATTTATTTCTAAACCCATATCCTTGCAAGCATTAATCAAGATTTCTGTATTTTTTTCTATTATTCTACCATCCGTAAAATTAAAAATAAAATTCTATGTAAAACGTGTAAATTTTACTATATACTAGCAAGTAAAATACGACAAAATACAGGCTCTACCTTTGCTATAAAATAAAAGAACACTCGAAATATTCCTTATAACAGAAGTAATCAAGTATAATAACATTGTTAACACTGCTTATGACATGTGTGATACGTGAAAATAACATTGGCTTTACTGTTTCTGTGCATACCCTCTTTCCTGCTCTTAAGCACACGAAACTTTGCGACGCTTCGATGCACTGCGATGCTTAGCAGTGAAATCTCTCTTTAAGCACCAACAATAGTCAGCAAGCATGAATGCATTAGCAGAATATGTAGTACACACTAATTTAGGAGGTCATGGTTTATTTTGATCCCCTACTTCAACACCAAAATACATGTAGAAACATTGTTTCTAGTGTACAGTCATGTTTCTCCCTTGTTTCCTGCGAGTGTAGAATCCAGAAGTGTAGCAAAAATTGTTAACGTCATTTAAACACCTTCCTCGGCGCGACATAGTCTTATCAAACTGTAACTACTACTGCCAACGCAGTCCATTTATATCAAAGCACACCAACACACCACTTCCTGCGAACTGAGTACGACATGCCGTTGCAGGTATTTCCTAAGTGAAAAAGTAATATCTGGAATCTCTAGGCGGGTCACATTTCCAATTACCAGATGTAAATCAACCCGTTCGTGGCTAATATCGCGATTTCTCGAAACATCTCCATGTGTTTAGAATGGCATGTAACAGGTGACATCGGGAGTGAATGCGTTAACATACTAAATAATACTTTCGACAAAGTGGATATTTTCAAATATCTAGGATCACTATCAACAGACCAAAGTCATAATCACGAAGAAATTTGATGTTGACTGAAAACAGGGATTTCGTGTTATTATTCAGTTAAATATCTTTTGTCGTCGCGAATTCTGTCGCTGAATTTGAAGCTTAAAATATATAAAACGATAATCATGTCTGTTCTGCTATATAGTTGCGAAACATGGTCACTTATTCTGAGTAAAAAACGCAGACTGAAAGTATTTGAGAACAAGATCCTGAGACCAATAGTCGAAGTGAGATGGTATGGTGGTATGCCATACCATCTCTGGTTTTTCAGCAATGATGACATACCGTCTCTGGTTCTTCTGTGATCAAGACACACCATCACTGGAGAGTAGATGCTAAATGCCTTTAATAAATCCATTTTTATACGCAGTAATTGACGAATAGGTTTGCACATAAAAATATTTTATTTCTTATGTAGAAATAATATCTAAGTGACAATACGGACATTTTTGTCATCTTTTTCCTACCTTTTGTTTCCTAGGTCAGTAGATTAAGTAGGATTTTATAAGTAGGTTGTCCAGAATTAGTAAGTTTATTTGTAGGATTTGATTTTCTAACATTATTATGAAACAAATTTCTTCGACAGAATAACGATTATCAAGTCCCTTTTGTATTGTGTTAGACACAATGAATTACAATAATGATGTTTCTTGTTATACGATTCTTTAATAAGGCGACTGTAGACTAGTGTTCATGATTTGTAATTGTAAGTCTCGTGTTCAAATCCTTCGGCCTTTTCTCCTCAGTGCGACCAGGCAAATTCAAGGATAGTAACTTTAAATAGAGGTTTTGATAGATTCCTTTCTCTGTATACCAGTTTTCTATACAACTGCTATTGCCAGAGACAGATAAAGAGTACAATCAGTTACAAAAATATGTATAAAGTTACGTATCTATAAAAGAATACACTGTGAGAAATCAAGAATTATTCGTACATTCAGACGTATGATGTATTCATAAAATACTACATTGACACTAGGCTCTGTTTCTAATTTAGGATTTTCCAACATCGAAGCCTACACAGTTTTAATATGCATCCATATATCCACGCATATTGATTGTTCCTGTGTGTTTTAAAGCAGTATTTGGATAATTGGTGCCTATTGTATTTCTAAAATATAGCTATATTAATTTCCGTGAAATGAGACTTTCTGTCACCACGGCATGGTACGGCGCGTCCTCAGGTTGCGGATCGAGGAGAAGGCCTCTAGATGTAGAGATTAGCTGCGGATATACTGAATAATCAGTCGCGGACAGACGACAAGCGGTGGTCCTCCAGCTTAGGGATTTGGTATGAGGTTAACAACCTCAATCTGTAAAAAAAAAAAAAAAAGACTTGTTCAGATACATTCTCTGAATCCTTGGTTCAGGACTGATAACCTGGCACGAACTCAGCAAAGTAAAATGGACATGAGAATTTGAACATGGAATGTAAGAAGTCTTTATAGGGTATGCGCGTTAAAATTTGTAACAAGTGAGTTATAGAAATAGAGGATGGACCTAGTAGGAGATCAGAAAGTTAGGTGGGATGGAAATGGAACTGTAAATTCTGGAAATTTTACGTTGTTTTACGAGGAAGGAAATAAAAATCACCAATTAGGAACGGGTTTTTTCGTTCGTAAACGAATAATATCAGCAATTAAGAGGGTTGAATTTGTTAATGATACACATTCTTTTATTACTCTTAAGGTTCGGGGGTGTGATATTATTGTTTTAACTATACATGCCTCAACAGAAGATAAGGATGACGATATAAAAACTCCCGTAATACCATATTAATATTCTATTAGTGTATTTCAATATGAAGGTAGGACAAGAGGGTATTTTGAAACCGATTATAGGGAATACAAATCTCCATAAGGAAAATTATTACAATGGCGTTGGACTCATGAACTTTGCAATACCCAGAAACCTTATCGTGAAGAGTACATAATTCCCACATTGCGATATTCATAAATATGGTTGAACTTCCCCAGATGGAAAAAGACATAATCAAATTGAACACGCTTTAGTAGACAGAAGAAAATAGTCTAGCATAACTGATATTCGGTCGTTCAGAGGAGCTGACTGTGATACTGATTACTAACTGGCAGTAGCGATAATAAGAGAGACACTAACGTTGAGTATAGGAAATAACCAATATCTGAAAACGCAGAGGTTTAATTTAAAGAAATTAGAGGAGAACCAGGTTAGAGAAGAATTCCAGATTGAAGTGTCGATATTGGTTATTTCCTATACTCAACGTTTTTTTTTTTTTTTTTTTTTTTTTTTTTTTCAGATTGAGGTTGTTAACCTCATACCAAATGCCCAAGCTGGAGGACCACCGCTTGTCGTCTGTCCGCGACTGATTATTCAGTATATTCGCAGCTAATCTCTACATCTAGAGGCCTTCTACTCGATCCGCAACCTGAGGACGCGCCGTACCATGCCGTGGTGACAGAAAGGTCACATTTCACGGAAATTAATATAGCTATATTTTAGAAATACAATAGGCACCAATTATCCAAATACTGCTTTAAAACACACAGGAACAATCAATATGCGCGGATATATGGATGCATATTAAAACTGTGTAGGCTTCGATGTTGGAAAATCCTAAATTAGAAACAGAGCCTAGTGTCAATGTAGTATTTTATGAATGCATCATACGTTTGAATATACGAATAATTCTTGATTTCTCACAATGTCTTGTTTTATAGATACGTAACTTTATACATATTTTGTAACTGATTATACTCTTTATCTGTCTCTGGCAATAGCAGTTGTATAGAAAACTGGTATACAGAAGAATAAAATTATATATACGATATTGTGATATTATTATATAATGTGACATTACGCAGGGCACCTTATGTAAAGGGTGCCTTGTAGCCTTCTCAGGTTCTTTATTAACAGCCACTATTTGAATTTATTATACAAACCTGGTATACAGAATAACTAAAACCATTTATCTATAACGTGACGTTTCGCAGGACGCCTTATGTAAAGGCCGCACTGTACCCTTGATGGGTTCTTTATCAACAGTAACTGTATATATTTGTTGTACAGAACTGTGGTATACAGAAAAGTAAATAAAATCGTTTATATTTGGTGTGGTTTCGCAAGGGAGCCTAATGTAAAGGGCGCACTACACCTTTCACGGATTCTTTACCAATAAAACTATAAGAATATTATTAAAAACTTGTAACTTTATTTATCCTGTGATTTTTCGGAGGGCGCACCGGGACATGTCCCGGTGTCCCAGTGGACCAGCAAGAAATCACTAGTAAATATCAATTATATCGATAACAACAGACAAAGGAATCTATCAAAACCTTTATTTAAAGTTACTATCCTTGCATTCGCCTAGTCGGACTGAGGCGAAAAGTACGTCAGGGTGGTCGGCTGAAGGATTTGAACACGAGACTTACAATTACGAATCATGAACACTAGTCTACAGTCGCCTTATTAAAGAATCGTACAATAAGAAACATCATTATTGTAATTCACTGTGTCTAACATAACACAAAAGGGACTCGATAATCGTTATTCTGTCGAAGAAATTTGTTTCATAGTAATGTTAGAAAATCAAATCCTACAAATAAACTTACTAATTCCAGACAACCAGTACCAAGTTTTTTTTACTATTTTTTTTATATAAAAATCCTACTTAATCTACTGACCAAAATACCCTAATGGCATTTAAACACAGAGAGACATACACAATTAATTATTTGATTAACAAAACAGTATTGAAGGAATTCAATAATAATTTATCACACGTGGGAGATGAAGCAACAAGGGATGTTTTATAGAAGACCATATGGGTCAGTTACAAGGCTCATTTATCTCTCTCTCTCTCTCTCTGGTTACAATTTGAGTACCTTATACGAAGTTAGACATGGCCCTGTGAGATTTAGATTAAATGCAAACTTGTTCCGTACAATAAAGACAATAAGAAGAATACGTAGCGACAAAGAGTCTAAAATTAGCGCAATTAAAACATAGCCATTGTCTTTGTCTTACTTAAAAAGAGAATAAAGATAATTTTATAACTGAAACACACAGGAGCACGTAAATACAAGTTGAAGGAACAATGCTTAAAGACTCAACAATTTTTCATCTTTCGCTCTCAGAATGAATAAATTATAATTCATTGTGAACAAGAGATTAAGAGATTTGAGACATTCCAATACAAGGCCTTTTGTTCTTTCTATAAGAAATTCCTGTATAAGAATATCTGTTACATTATTAACTTAGCAGAACCATTTATTGTTTCAAAGATAATGGAATAAATATATGTGTATGATTAGCAAATACACATACCGTATATTTTGCGGTGGTCTATATTTTGTTATTTTCACTCTGCGTAGAATTCATTCGAATTCGAAGTCTTTTACGAAATTCCAATACCTAGTATGGGCATCTTAGTGTAGCATTACTTCTTCTTTTTTCTTCCCTTCTATTTATAGATCAAGCATCAAAAAACAAAGAAATGCATGTTAATTTATTTTAAACGAGAAGTCAAAATACCAAATTTCATCCCTTTAACCTTAAGGAATTCCGGGATATGAATATGCTATCCAGGGTGCGAATTAGGCGAGTTTTCCAGGGAGGATAAAGTAGACAACACCCCGTTTAAACAAACTTGCTATAATCGTGACAACCCTGCTGACAACAACGATTAAGTTTAACACACTTGCCTTAGGTTTGGGGGAAAAGTACACCAGTATTATATCATTTTTATACCAACCTACAGCAGCAGACCTCACTAAAATTTCTTTTTTAAAAAAAGCGCGCAATTCCCAATGCACACTAACTCTAATTCAACCTACCAAATTACTTTTTACAATGCATTTTTTATTAATACTCAAATGGATTTACATTTACCATATTGAACTGAAGAATTTGAATGATGTAAGAAATATAACTGAGGGTAGGAGGGGAAAATAGCACCCCTTGGGAATGTTTTTATATCTTCCAGCCAGGGATAAAAGCTCTCCAGAGGGGGATTTTCCCTCCATCCGTGGCCATAATTCGCACCCTGATGCTATCGTAATATTTGCAAGCTTGCCTACAATATTTCGTTTACCTACAACATCAAATTAAAAAAAAAAGACTTCATTTGTGGTGTCATAAGTCACAAATTCAATGTACTGACAAAATTCCATGTTTGTAGCAGGGGCATTCACCTCTAGTGGTAGAGCATTCACCTCTAATGCATGTGTCCTTGTTCGATCCCATCTCGTGTCAAGTGAGCTTTGTAGTGGACAAACACCGCGTACGTGTTTTTTTCTCTGAGTTCTTCCGTTTCTTTCCACTTCCAAATTCCACCATTTCATTCATTCTCATCACCATCGTCTCCTTTAGCTTAGCCGGCGCTGTAAGCGTGGGACGTAATACTCAAATATTTCATTTCATTTCATGTTTGTACCTTAATCAGTTTAACCGAGGCGTTGATCTGTTACTTATTCAAGACTTATTTTATATATAAAACATAACTGGCTTAAAATTTTAAATCAAGTGTGTTTCTTGGTATTTCTAGTATTTTGTAAAATTCACATCGTTTGAAAACAGGGCATTTGTACTGTATTTGTGAGAATGATCTGTTCCCTTTAATATATATAATAAAAGGAAAAGGTTTGTTAACAGCCAATTAATTCAGCTGTGAATTTGACCTCCCAAAACATGCTCCGGCACAGATTCATTTCGTTGGACCAATCCTCTTGTCGACTCATTTTTTCCTGTGTTTTAATCTATCTCCCTCACACACAAACACACTTACACATACATATAACCCATGTCCTTCAACCACACTGCCTGGGGAATTATGTGAAAATGAGTTAAATTGTGCTGCAGATGGGATGTGCATAAATAGTTTTTTTTTTTTTTTTTTTTTTACCCCCGTTTCCTCTCTCTCACTGTAGTGTTGTTTTAGAATCAATATTTCGTACATAAGGTTTAGAAACATACAATATATCTTCTTCGTTTCACAAAAAAAAAAAAAAAAAAAAAAAAAAGAAAAAGAAAAAAGAAAAGAGAAGAAAAAAGAAAGGAAAGGGATTTCATACGTGGAAAAAGTATAATATATTGCCTACATTGAACTAAATCGTGTGTAAATAAAATGGAATTAATTTCCAGAGTTTGTATATAATACCTACTACCTAAGCTCACTTCACTCTTGTCTCCTTCAATGTAAAAAAGTATTTTATTCCATTTTCGTTTTTAAGAACCGCTTTAAAACGTAAAGAAAGTATCCATATCAACGTAACGAATGTGTCCCTTTTCTCTTCTGTATAATGTTAAAAAAAAATAATCCTAGCTTTTTGACTGTTTATGCGCTAAAGAATTAGTGGCTGTACTTTTCGTCTGTCACACTTTATATTTATTTGTGATAGTCTACCACCTTTTATTGAGTTGATTTTGAGTTTAACATCCCATTCACCAGCGAGGCTATATGAGACGTGGACCTCCTGATACATGTGGAATCCGAACCACATGAGCTCCCGCCGGGAATCGAGCCCAGATAGTGAAATTTTGACTATTAAAGACGGGAAAGAAATAGACCCAAATCTATGCATACACTCTTGATGAGCTTCAATGAAACGTCGAACACGTGTTCTTCACCTTGAGATTTGAACAAGGAACTTTCTGATATCTAGACAAGAGCTATACGTATGGTACAGTAAAAACTCGTTAATCCGCACGCACGGTACTCCGAACAACGCGCTACTCCGAACGGCCTTCAGTCGTCGTTTGTAGATACGTACTGTATTTTTAACTTTTCATTTCACAACAATGCAACCGTAAACAAATGTAAATAAAGCTGTCGGGATTAGCCAGCACAAAATTTCTCTCTTTCTCGGGTTACATTCCGTACAATATCGCGAAATTATGTCTCTTATAACATAGTCGATTTTCCAACATCATATTCTATTTTAACAAAAGAGACACTGACCAAAGCTTAAAACTTTACTTTATTTTAAATTATAATTTGTAACTTTTCGGATATCTAGCATATCCTTCTTCAGACACGATCGAAATTAATGAAAATACAGACATATATATAAATGTTGTTATAACAGAGTTTAAATTCTTTAACCGTCATATATATAGGCAATGTTATAAAAAAAAATTAAATTCTTTTAATAGTCATATATAGAGTCATTGTTGTACTTTTTTATTTCTATTTATTTATTTATTTATTTATTTATTTATTTATTTATTTATTTTTCTTATTTATCGAGGCCTTCAGCCAATCCTGTAAGTCTTCGTGTTCACTTTCCAATTAATCACTTCCTTCATTTTTGGTTCTTATAACAGTTACAAATTATAATTTAAAATAAAGTTTTAAGCTTTGGTCAGTGTCTCTTTTGTTAAAACAATTAGTCCAAAGCCATGAATAGTCTTACTATCATATTCTAAATCAAGTTTTCCTCAACTTTCTCCGTTGTCCAGTTGCTTGATAATCTCGCACTTGTCTTCTAAAGTTAGAATAACATGTTTCATTTTCGATGACATCTTGGCAACGCACGCCTGACTGAACGCAACTACATTACGTATTGTACTACATACTATATACTCTTGAAATATTGACCTGGCTAATCCCGACAGCTTTATTTACAATTGTTTACTGTTGCATTGTTGTGAAATGAAAAGTTAAAAATACAGTACATATCTACAAACGATGACTGAAGGCCGTTCGGAGTAGAGCGTTGTTCGGAGTACCGTGCGTGCGGGTTAACGAGTTTTTACTGTACCATACCTATAGCTCTTGTCTAGATGTTGGAAAGTTGCTTGTTCAAATCTCAAGGTGAAGGAGACATTTGCAGAGAAATGATTAGCAGTGCTACTACGATTAATAAATTTATGTATGTATTTTAAGTTTGTTTTGGGTGGTTTTGTTTTAGTATTCCTTAATAATCCGAACATTTTGATAATCCGAACAGCTCGAGCAAACAAATATTCGGATTAATGAAGGTAAACTGTACTCTTATTCACTGTGTTAATAAGAGGATCTTCCTTATTTTATCTCTACCTTCTTAGATAAGAGTAATTATTCGCTCTCAATAGCGTACGCAAGGGAAAGTTTGGGGTTTAACATAATCCAATGTTAGATAATATAGAAAAATAAACATTTACTAAACTACGATATATCGTATATATGTATACAAGGGACACGCGGAAAGTTTTAGATACTAAAATTCAAAAATCGTTACCTTACTGAAACGTGTTATGTTTAAAAGCGCATAGGCCTACCCTCTAGTGGTAAAAGATGTAACTGCAAAGCTGTAGGTTTATTTATTTGAAAATTAGAGGGAAAGACGTGTAGACTAGTTCAGTGCCGTACCGTGGAATATCAGCGCCCGGAGCGAGAGTATACGACGGCGCCCCGGTACATATGAGTGTGATCAACGGGTGCACTGAAAATGCGCATACTTTCACTTCCTTATCTGTTGATACAGATAAAGTCTTAATGAGCAGACAACAAAATTGGAAATTGCGCAAAAAAGAATATTGTACAGCGTTGTCGTCATTATCATAAGCATTTCGTTACAGAAGGGGACGGGGAACATGTCCTAGTCAATAATTTTCTTTATCATGTCTAACTGTGAGATTATCTGTAAGAAAATAGTTATTAGAAGCAAATAGTTATTGGAAAACTGTGAGGAAAACATAATTATATAACATAAACAAAAATATAAATATTTCTAGAAGTTCCTTTTAAATATCGTGGACAAGCGGCTCGACCAATCAGAGATAAGGACAGTTTCCAGTTTTGGCCAAACACAAAGCAACATTTGTTTACAGATTTCAGGTGTGTCTATAACATATCTTAGTAACTGTCCTTTTACCTTTCTATAAATGGTCCTATATTTGCATTTGCATCTACTGTTCTTGAGGTACTGTGAGAAAGATTTGTTATATATTATTATCGTATAAATTATTATAAGAAATAGTGGTTAAAGTATTGGTTGCGGACATAATAAGATAATAATATAACAAGTCAATGAGGAACTAGAATTACAACGAGCCAATCAGAATTGAAAATTTAAACCTTTAGGACTTAAATTTCAAGGATACAAGCTGTAAACGTGAAATATTCCGTATATATATATATATATATATATATTGCTTTGTAAATATTAGAATACAATACAGGTATATCTCAAAAAGGAATGGCATTTATACATTTTATTTCGGTGCAAAATTTCACAGTTTTCTGAATCCTGTTGTTGGCAACGTCGCGGTGGAAATTTGCGCAATTTCAGCACTTTCTCCTCCTTTCGTTAATAAATTATAGATTACGGAGATTATCAACGATCTAATCCTTAGAAAAATTTGCGCAATGTCGTTCCACCGAAGTCGACAGACCAGCCTCGAAGCCCCACCATGGTTGGCGCGAAGCGTAAGAAAAGTTTCAAAAATAAACCCTGGTTTTCCTTGATTTCGAGCACTTGTTTCCTTCCATTTTATATATGTGCACATGTATTTTCCTAACATGTGTAACACTGTAGGACCACTTCCTAAAGCATTGAGAGGATCTAAGTACATACTAGTTTGTACTGATATGTCGACAAAATTAGTTAAATTAATACCTTTATGTCAGACCAAAAGTAAGTCCATAGGTAATGTATTTGCCCCCCCCCCCAAAAAAAAAAAGTACATACCTATAAATTGATCCTCCTGGCTTTCTTCCATGCGAAGTCATTCGTTAACTGGTCAAAGTTCAGTAAACAATAGAACAAGGCAATGTTAGAAAATATTGAAAGCTGTTACTAAATTTGAATAAATTTCCAAGAGACATTTTATGAATAAAATTTAACCCTTGCAAAGGAGTCATTTCTGAGAGCACACTGGCACCTCTTTTTTTTCTTTTATTCTTTTCCCTCTCTCTTTCTTCTTTCTCTTTCCTCCCGAAATTTGCGCCCCCTTACTTCGGCGTCCGGAGCAGTTACCCCACTCGCCTCCCTCCGCAGGGCACAACACTGGGTTAGTTTCAGTTTGTCAGTCGGGAGGAATGGAGCTCGAGCGATGTGATCCTCGTGCAATGATCTTTTACGATTTTAAGTACGGTTTATTGCAAGACAGTGCCACGATCGTTTAGAAAAATGTTTCGGGAATTCTACCCCTTCGTGTGCAACCGTTTTTAATTGATTGTGGAATTTAAACGTGGCCGAGAAAGCCTGACAGATGAGCTCGCTCTGAGCATTCTAGCACCGCAGTTACGGATGAAAATGTTGCAGCAATAAGAAATCTTGTGAAAGAGGATCAGCATATCACATATGAAGAAATTCAGTCAACCTTGAAGATTGGATAAACTGCAGCCCAGTCCGTAATAAAAGTTTGTCATACCCTGTTCAAGCGTTGCAGTCGCTGGCTCCACATACGCTTACGCTTGAGCAAAAACATGACCGCATCAGAGCAGTGTTGCTATATGCTTAAAGGACTTTCCTAGAAGCAAAGTAAAGACGTTTATAACTCTTTCGGACCCAGTCACTTTTGGCGTTTTCCTACATTTTCAGCTAGTGACTTATTGCTCAAAAACTATTTACTCGGTTGATATGGTTAACGCCTTTGTTTTTAGAAGAGGGATGTGGCTATATTTTGGTATAAGTTACATTGCAGTGTTTCGAGGAAAGGGACATTTTGAGGGAAATGGAGGGGTAAAAATTTACAAAAAAAAGTCCCTAACAGAAATTCAAGATTTTTGTAGCTGGCACGTCCGTTGCCGCACTAACTAAAAGTCCTTTGGTGTGTTGACAAGGTGCAGTAAAAACCTGAAGTCGCAGGCTGCCATACTAAGAGAGAAAGAAAAATATCTCTGTCATCATACACATTAAATTTTGACACTTTTTACGCCTCAGAAGCAAAAATCAACAGATATGCCGGGGCTACAGCTTCCCTAATTATCCTATTGAAATTTTTAGTGCATTTTGTAGTCCAAAGAGGAGGCTATCAAATAGTGGTAGGTTTATTCTAATGTGGCCAGCAACAGGGAAATAATAGAGGGTGGAAAAAAGAGAAACTTCCCGAATTGTTCATTTAAAATTGGGAATTTTCGGCTAGAAACACTGCCACTAGACAGACGCAAACAATCTGAAAATAAGCCTTGGTGTCACACTAATATATCTTACAAGTATCATGGCGATATCTAACAAAGTGAGCATGAAATATTTTAAAATATATATCTCATTCTACCTTAGAAATACACCATTTTCTTACCATTTACAGAACATGGTTTATTATAAACCTCAACTGTACTTCCCTTAATTATCCTACTGAAAATATTTATGGTGCGTTTGTAGGCCAAGGACGAGGCTTTCGGATAGTGGTACGATTGTTCGCATGTAGCCAACCAGAGAGAAATAAGAGACAAAATAGTTTTTCCGAAATTTCCCCTAAAATCGAGAATTAAAATTTTCTGTATCTGGAACACTGAGGTCTGTACAAGAGCGTCGACAAAGGCATTCGATGCGTTTCTATAAGACGTGTATGCCTTTAAAATGCTTAATCGTTTCAGCTTTTGTCATGTTTTCATATGGATCAGAGAGATATGTTTCCACCCTCTGACATCCCCATTCATCCCCCTATTTATTCATTCATGTTTCCACCCCCAAAATAATATTTCAAAACGATAAGGCTTTGCTTTTTGTAACTAATGAATTCAATGTTTACGAAACTTTCCAGAGCTGTTGGTGATAGTACGAAAGGTATTTGTAGATGGTAACCTAAAATCAATGGATACGTCTTTTTTGTAGCGACGCGGGTCAAAATAATGAAAGAAAAAGTTTCTATTGGAAATTTTCATTTTTTTTTTTTTCGATTTCAGCTAAATTAGGTGTTTTAGTTAGACGTCAAATTGAAACGCGTTAAACATTAGAAACGATTCATTAAAACATAATAATCGTAACCCTGGGACAGATAATTATGTGAAAATATTTATTTTCATTAACAATATCAAAGTATGTATTGTATTTCCATACTTCACATAGAATTGACTTGGTTCTACCTATTTGCAACCTTGTGTAAAAACCCTTCTTAACTACAGTTATTAGCCATTACGTTTTTTTTTTGAGTTGTTGTTATGTTTTTTTTTTTTTTTTTTTTTTTTGTTGTTTTGTAATTGTTATGTGAAATGCTTTAGTAACAGTATCATATCAGCACTCATGCGTAGTTTGGCCCATAAGAAAACAATATACTGGAACAATTAGATCCTTGAAACGTATATTATCACACTTCTTTTGAATTAAAAATGACAGAACAGTCATTATTGAATTGTCATTATTTTTCTCTGATTTTAAATGGCATATGCATTGATCACATATGTTGCAAAGAAATGACAATATGAGTTCGAGTGTGCGAGGGAAAAGCAGGAGATAAAATTAAAAAGGAAATAGATACGTAGTATATGAGATCGTTTTATGAATTTCAGATATAAAAGGCATAGAAGTATGAAGAACAAAACAAAACAAAACAAAAAAAAACAGCGCATGAGTCACTCAGAATTTCAAGTGTTACATGATCCATATAATGACCATTTTGCAACTGTTCCCTATTATCTATTCGATAAAGTTTCACTGTCAGTATGTGGATAGATCGTATGAGGTGATATTCAACTGTCCAAAAACCTAACAACTAAAGGACGATTAAAAAAAAAAAAAAAAGCACTACGTTGTCGCATTTCCTGTCACGAACGGTGACAGGGCTGGGAAGCTGTCACAAGAGTTTGCTGAGTGTCAACATTGTCGCTAGCATTTGCGGCAGCCTTCAGCTGTGTATTGTGCTGCTACGCTTCTCTGCATCTCGCTGTCCTCTTCGTTAAACCAGTTGGTACCTCAAAGCTTGTATGTACAGAGCTGGTGGAATGTAAAGCAAATAGAAAGAATGTCATGTATGTATGTAAAATATGAGCTTAAGGAAAAGACGAACCAACTTGATAGTATGTAGTAGAGAATTCAGATTAACAAAGCAATTACTGCACATTATTTTAAGTAGATAATTGACCACTTCTTCTAAGGTGTAGTTAAATTTCTTCTCCTGGTTCGGATTAGTGTCTAGGATGACTGTGCTAAAGCCTAAAGCAGCATAGAAGCAGCCTAGAGGTGATATTTTGGTTCCCATTCTTCCTTATGTATTACACGATACATAAGATGAAAAATAAAAGGCCAAAAATAACTGAGATTTTTGTCGAATTCATAGTTTTCAGGTTAGGGAAAACATCTGACCTGTTTCCAATAATTTCTGGAAGATAAAAAAAAAAATGAAATCTTTAAGTTTTACGTCCCACAGTTATGCCGGTTAGGCTAAAGGAGACGGTGATGATGACAGATGAGTGAAATGGTGGAATGAAGAAAGTGGGAGGAAACGGGAGAACCCCGAGAAAACCCACGAGCACGGTGTTTGTCCACCACAAAGTTCACTTGGCGGGGGCTGGGATCGAACCCGGAACCCCAAGCACCAGAGGTGAACGCTCTAGCACTGAGCCACCGCGCCCCCCTTCTGGAAGATAGTATCCATTTCAAGCTGTTTTGTTTGAATCATATCAATTTGATTGAAGGTATACCGTATTCTGTAGAGATAGGGTGTTGTATTATTTATGCCAAAAGTAGGTCTATAGTATCTTCTGTATTTTTGCATTAAATTTTCATTGACATAAATATTCTAAGGGAGAGTGGATTCAAATGTTGTCCACGAACGTATTCTCTCCGCGCAAAGAACGGGCATTTCTGCAAGTATATAGACTCTGATATATGACGTGAAGTTGTATAGTGTATTAGTGTTTATGTAGTATTATATACATGCGTTTGGACAAGCTTCGCTAACCTATTTTATGTCACGACCCTTTTTAACACATGCTCTCGCCAGCGACCTCTATAAGTAATTTCGGGTTGCAATAAGATTTTTGATTATTCCCGCTTATCGCTTTCCTGTTTAGGCCCAATTGCTTTTTTAAATGATTTTATATTTGTTAAAAGCTTGTTTAATATTATTCGTTTGCTATCTATCTATCTATGTATCTATCAAAGTAAGAAATTCAAAATAGAAATTCATGACCCCCGGATTGAGAAACTCCATGTTAGAAGATTAAAACTTCAAGTCTTGTGTGCTTAATAGTTTACATTACCACCTTTAACTGTGGAAACGTTCAGTCAAATCCAAGTTGAAGTTGATGTCGTTTCAATTTCACTTCAAACTGTAGACATATATCTCATATAGTCTCGGAGCTGAAGACGGGCGATGAACTATAAAAGAAAAAATGAAATGATGTCTTTCAATTTAACGTCCCACCATCAGTATTTCTGCCAGACATGTTTTTTTTGGGGGGCACTGCCCCCCGGAGCTCTGAGAGTGCCCCCCCGGAGAAGACCAAAATAATACGTCTATAATATAATAGTAACTAAACTAGTACCAGCAGTGCCTCCCTGAAGAATACTAAGTGTGCCCCTCGGAGTATTTTGTCTGAAAGAACGACTGCCTACGATTATGTCCTTTATGCTAAGGGAGACGGATGATTAAGGCAAGCAAATGATGATGGAAGAATTGATGGAATGAGAATGAGGGAGGAACCGTGACTACCCGGAGAAAACTCACGGAAACGATGTTGTCCACCACAAACTTACTTAGACGAGAATCAAACCAGGAACCTTACGCACCAGAGGTAAGGGCTTTACCATTGAAGTACCGTGCTCCCTTGAACTATAGTATAAAAGAATCAATTAAAAGAATTATTCTAGAAGAGGAATCGATTTCCCAGCACGTACACAAGATTGTGAAAAACGTGGAACTATTTGTGTACGCCACTGCGTAGAAAAAGAGACTAATTGGTAACGCTATAAAACGTAAGATGGGACAACGATATATGATAAATTGTTTAATATTTATAGTGCAAACCTGAAAAGACAAAGAAAACAAGTTGAGAATACGAAAAAGAAATTAAAACCGTAAGCCTAAATAAGAAATGACTATCACCAATAGGAAACAATGCTTGTTCGTTCTTACGCAAATATTCAAGTATAGTGTAAATAATTTAATGCTTAAAGTGGTTTATATATTATATAAATACTACACAGTATATACCAGTCCTTGCATGCAAGTCATTGGTTTTTCCCTGGGTTTACGTTCTTAATTCCGTGGTTTAAATGAATCATTTATCATTGTTTTAATGGCGCTTATTAAAAAATATATATATTAATCATACATACTGTCAAATTTAGGAAATCGTTTACAAGTAGTACCGATCTAACTGTTAGTAGTATAGTGTCATTGTTGGAACATGAACAACAATAAGTATAATATGCTAGTTAACGGCAAGGGCGCCGGTCCTAGGGGGCCCAGGCCCCCCAAAAGTCATGTGGGCCCCCGTATTGTATTTATGAGTATACAATATTTTGTATAATTTGAATGCAATTTTTCTTAAAATCCTCATATATATATACCTTTTGCATCTCAATGCTCCCCACCCCAAATTTACAGAGAAATCGGTGCCCTTGGTATAACAGTATATTTTTTTAACAAATAAATGAACAATATTTTATAGTAGAATAAAAAGTCCCAAATATTAGTAACAAGAAACAACATACATTTCAGTTTTTGTATTTTCTCAAGACTATGCATTTAAATTTATCATCAAGAATGTTATTGTTCAGTTCAATATCGTCTGTGGACTGATATATGTATCAACTTTGAGTGTATTATTAATTGAACGCACATTAAAATTTAAGCAATAATCATAATGAGTATGTGACATTAACTATACTATGTACCTTCATCTTACTGTAGTAATATCATAATGGAAAACTTGATGAGCATATGCTTAGTACTAGATTCACCTTAACAGAAGACGTGACTCTTGTACAGCAAAAAGTTTTAAGGTTACAAACAAATTCGTTTTTTCTCTCGAAAACTACGCATTGAGTTTATTTTAAGTTTAACGTCCCGGTTCAGCAGTGAGGCTATATGAGACGTGGGCCTACTAATTAACGTGAAAAATGAAATGAAATTTTTGAGTTTTACGTCCCACGGTTATGCCGGTAAGGCTAAAGGAGACGGTGATGGTGAGTAATGAATGAAATGGTGGAATGAAGAAAGTGGGAGGAAACGGGAGAACCCCGAGAAAACCCACGCACACGGTGTTTGTCCACCACAAAGTTCACTTGGCGGGGGCTGGGATCGAACCCGGGACCCCAAGCACCAGTGGTGAACGCTCTACCACTGAGCCACCGCGACTGATTAACGTGTAATCCGAACCACATGAGCTCCCGTCGGGAATCGAAGCCGGGGCCCAAAGGCGTGTACGCTAACCACTTAACTACAAATGAGGTCTAGAAAACTACACATCAGGTTTTACACTCATATTATTTTGTTCAACAAACCAGTATCGATGGGTACACGGGAGGCCGGGCCCTCCTAAATTTTTACTGCTCCCTAAAATTTTCACGGTAGGCTTGCGAATGAACTATTCATGATGATGAACTTTAACCTGGTTAGATCGACCCTTCTAACTTTTATTGTCCCTTCCTACATTTTTTGGGGGCTGGCTACGGTCCTGTTGGTATATGTCACATCTCAGAATATTTTTGTCCTGTTAAACATTAATAGACTGGAGGACGAGCATTCGATCGAAAATGTATAAAATCTTTTTCTTATTGGGTGAAGTTCTGAGTAAAGTTTTCTTGAGTTTTCCTTATTGATATCAGAGAAATTCCGGGATGGTATCTAATATAAAGATCCCAGCTCGTTTCTTTCCTTCCCCACTTCCCCGGATAGTATGTTCCCCGACGGACATCATCCTTCAAAGGTGATGGCAGGGCATACATGCTGATGTGGCCCAGAAATATATACAAATTAATTAATTAGTTAAGCGCTAACAATACTGCAGAACTTAAGTTTAAACGTCCTATATATTTCAAGCTGATCCTATAATTTTACGTGAACACCTATCGTGGATGGTTTCAAAAGATTGTTTCTTCAATTGCTTATATATCGATAAGTGATAATTTAAAAACATTGTTTCCTTTAAAAAAACAAAAAAGTTATGTATAATAATACGAAAGCACTATAATCTATACCTATATACTCCATACAATATACCTATATAGCCTAGTGTTAGAAAAATCTCTAGTTTGTTCTATCCTATCTTTAATTTAATAATTTCCTTTCCTTCTGCTAATTATCTTGCATCAGAATGTCCCATATTTGTATTATTATTGAACACGTGGACACGATTAATGGAATATTGCTCTCCCGAGGTTAGGTGGTTAGCGTATCACCTTTGTTGTGGGTTTGATTCCCAGTAGATTGTATGGTACGAACTCCACATTACGATCGAAATGCATGTTTTATAGGATCGAGATGTGATGAAGAGATGCTCAATCTGTGAGTCAACAGGTCCGCTACTCAAATAGTATAAATTCACATTGTAAAATATAGGGAATGTTCGTTTTACATCTCTCTCTCTCTCTCTCTCTCTCTCTCTCTATATATATATATATATATATATATATATATATATATACATATATATATATATTGCAATCAGTAGTTTCTGAGTAATTTACACATGTGTGATTTGTTTACCGGCTAACGAGAGGTGCGTGAGAAAGTTTCACCCTGACCCACTTCCACATATCCAATGAAATTTTACATGCACAATCCTGCGTACCTGTGAAGGTCATGCGGTAATGCACAACTCGTAACTCTGCAATGTTGCTGTGTTATAGGTCCGAATTTGAAGCAAGGTGTAAGGTCCAAAATCCATTATTGCACCTCAGAAAGCAGTGTGACAACATCGCGAAAGTACTTTCCCCTAGGAAATGACTGCATGGTTGGGAAGAGGTGGAATGAATATATTGTGTGGTCAAGAGAAAACGAGAAGTATGACGGATTTTGTACCCAGGATTGCGCATCTGTCTGGCCAACATGCGAGAAATGATCGGGTGCATTGTTTGCCATGAGGCGGACGCCTTTTGTCAGTATGAAACGCTCTGCTTCTATTCTTCACAACCTTTTCTTAGTGCTACAGAGCTAAATGTGTTACTTTGTTATTATTTTCCAAGGTTTACATTTTTACCTTTGCCGAAAGCTTATAACATTTGATTGTCATTGTAGCAATTGTTACGGCAGTGGTCGTACTTTTGTTTTGAGTTATTAAAGCAATGTATTGAATTTATATTTATTTATTTATTTATTTCTCCACGGGAATGGCCAACTCTTGGGTTACATTGGTCTTTTAGGTGAGTCTAGGATTTGGGAAGAAAGTGGCTTTGGCCTTCTAGAAGGTACCATCTTTGCCTTCGCCTAGTAGGAGTGAAGAAAACCAGGGAAAAAGTACTTATACCAATGACAACGTGCCGGCATACAACCACCACAGGCAGTCCGTGCTCAACTCTGAGCGACGAAAATGATTATTATTTTATTTGGGATCAGCATGGGGTATTATTAATTGCTTTCCAGGCAAATGATACCACAATTACCAAGATATAGTATGCCTCACTCCTGCGTGAATTGCTGGATTCTGTGAAATCAAGGAGCGTAGCACGCTAACAGAACGTGTCTGACTCCTGGTAAACAACGCACCCGTTCAGTGCTCGAATGTTGGCCAGACAGATTCACGACCCTGGTTATGAAGTTAGTCGTACTTCGCGTTTTCTTTTGACTGCACACCATCTGCATTCCTACTCTTCCGAACCATGCACTCATTTTCTAGGGGCAAGTACTTCTGCAATGTTGCCCCACTGCTTTCTAAGGTACAGTAATGGATTTTGGATCACTACACCTTACTTCACATTTGGACATATAACACAGCAACTTTGCAAAGTTTCAAGCTGTATATTACCGCATGACCTACATAGGCAAACAGAATTTTGCATGTAAAATTTCATCGCTCTACAATATGTGGAAGTGGTTCAGGATAAAATTTTCTCGCGTACCTCTCGCTAGCCGGCAAATTTCAACGAAATCACACATGTGCAAATTACTTAGAAACTATTGATTTGCAACTCCCGGTTCATATAGGTGAAAATGTTCCAAAATACTTGTAGAATATACCCTTGCAAGGAATGCATCTAATTACCATTTACCCTATATATATGGAAATGATACATACCAAACAAGCCTCCCTTGGCTTCTCCTTTTCCAAAATTAAGCTAACTACGTACTCTTCTATGGTTGAAACCCAACCCATTCCACCTAACAACTCAATTTCACTGGAAATGATACTTAACATTATGTTCACCCGAACTGTCTATCTATCTATCTATCTATCTATATACAGGATGGCCCATTTTAATCTTTTCACGGAAATATCTCGAAACCGGTTCAACATAAATGAACCGAACGAAAACTCAGATAGGAAATGTTATGGGGCACATCGAATGGTGTTGTAGCGGCACCACCCAGGGCCGCCCGTCATGGGGGCTCACGAACCAACTTCAAAATTTTAAATCGAAAATCGGTGTGATACCTCGTTTGATAGATCTTTATACTCGAAACATCGTTGTGGCAGAAGGTTTTTCGTATGGGTAACCGTTTTCAAAATGTCCGCGAAGTCATGTTGCCTGTATCAGATAAAACGTCCATTACCACGAATATGAAAACAGTTGAAGATAAATGAACAGAATAAAACTCGTAGAGGAAATCACAGAGAGTATTTAACATTCTACGGCGGCTCGAGAATGATCAACAGAGAAAAAGATGATTAAAGTAAAAGTGACATAATGCAACGGAGGAAATCTAATTCTTAGAAAATCATACTTCCGATCTCTCTCCGTAAGTGGGTGAAGCGGGAAGGAACGGTGAAATTTCAAAGGAGAACCTTAGGTTTTCCAAATTGAATCTAAGCAACAAAGTTATTTTAAATGTGTTTTTAGAAGAGATAGATGTCTGGATAATGAGAAAAGGTAGATAAAATTCGTGTTAAATAGTGCCTTCCATTTCTATTGCAGGCAATGATTTGATGTAAAAATGAATGAACTGAAATGCTAAACAAAATTGCCGGACAATGTAATTTTTAGAACAATGAGCACAAACGTTGGTTTTGTTCAACTATCGTTTTCATTTAAAATATCGAATTTGTGCTCTGGACCCCATGCAAATGCAAGGCGGCCCTGGGGGTCACAGCGACAAAACGTCATTCGACGTGCCCCATGCCATTTTCCTGTTTCCTGACGTGTTTCTGTTCTGTTCATTCATCTCGCAGCGCTTTTTTTTTTTTTTTTTTTATTGTTCATATGCTTGTCTTTATACAAAAAGTGTACAAGAACCAGACTGACTCCTAGGGTACTACAATACAATATGTCTTACATACAAGAAAAGGAAAATGTAAGTATAACAATAACCACGAAAAAAAATAGAAACGAAAAGATAAACCTACATCCTGAGTTGTAGCTTTTTTTTTTTTTTTTTTTTTTAACGAGAAGGAAGGAGATTACTGCAACACCACTTCTAAAAACCTACTAAAATACTGCCTGTCCAACTCGGGGGAAAAGAGCTTTCGGCGAGTGCGTTTTAAAAAATCCAAGTAGGTGCGAGCATCCAGCAAAGGCACATGGCGATGGATATACACAATTGTACAAGCCAGTATAAAAAGCACCGCGTGGTGTTTGGTCTGTGGAAAATAACGAAAATCCGGAAACAAAACATAGGATACTGTGAACTGGTGTGGAGGTCGACGGCAAATTCGTCCTAAGAAGGACGTGAGACAGTTCCAGATAGCTGGAGCACCCACACACTGATCATACCGGTGGGATAGAGTATCTTCTTTGGCGCATCGAGAACACAGTGGGTCAGGAACACGTTTCAGCTCAAATAAACGAGAGCGCGTAGGCACCAACTGATGCACTACTTGAAACCATTCAACCTGTAGGTATGAAGGTAATACCGGGGCAAAGATATTAGCCCATATCTGTGACCACGTAGTCTGAGGATATCGGTGAGGAATTCGGAGAATAATCTGATCGTTAGGCAACGAGAGAAGGAAGTTATACAAAGTGCGAGAATTGTATCCTGTAGGGCAGAGAACCACACCACTGTATGTCCAATAACGTATTAGTGAAGTAATGTACGTCGGACAACAATCAGCAAAGTTAATAAACGGGGGGCTCACAGGGTATTCATAACTAGGCCAAAAACATCGTATCCATTGCTGTGTGAAGGATTCGTTAATAGCAACTGCCGCGTAGAAATCGAGCATAAACAGAGTTTGACATTTCAATCTGAGATGTACTAGACCCAACCCTCCCTGTGAACGGGGAAGATAGAGTCCTGCACGTGGAATACGAAAATAGAAGCCACGCCATATATTCCATAGGAATAAGGAGTCAAACCGCTTAGCGAACAATTCCGGTAAGGGGAAAATTCGAGCCCGGTACCACAGCTTGGGTGCAATGTAAATATTGATAAAGTGAATACGATGAATTAAATGAAGGCGACGGAAACGCTGTGAAAACAAAATCTGCCGAATTTGTAACAACAACGGGGACCAAATCTCCTCGAAAAGGGGAGTAGGTTGTGACGTAAACGGGATACCTAAGATCTTCAAGGAAGTGACGTGAGGTACACACGGCACCCCGGGCTCGTTAGCAGGTAAATGGAAACCATTGAACTGTAAGAGGTTAGTTTTCTGTACATTATACTGTAATCCGGAACAAAGTGCAAAACGTTGCAACACTGCAAAAACCCGCGCCATAAGAACAGGATCCACTCCGGTGATGGTGACGTCATCCGCATACCCGAATATATTTTGACGCAAAAAACGGGAGGGTCCAGGGGGGTGCAGGGTGGCCAACTGTCGAAGTAAAGGATCTAATGCAAGTGCAAAAAGTATCGTTGACAAAGAACATCCTTGCCTTAATCCACGTTTCAGCGGAATAAGAGGGGACAGGTGTCCGTTAATCTGTATACGGAAATTGGCCGTGGTATATAAATTGTTAATGACTGTGCGGAAGGCTAAAGGAAACCTCCAGGCTTCCAGCACCTGCAACAAAAAACTGTGATCCAAACTGTCGTACGCTTTTTCTAAATCTACAGCTAATGCACCCGCAGGCACCTGCCGAAAATGAAAATAAGCAAAAATATCGCGCAAAGAACGAAGAGTATATGACAGGTTATGCGTACCATGGAGTGCTGCCTGATAAGGACTAATGTAGTGACGGATGATTGGTCGAAGTCTGGCTGTAAGCACTTTAGTGAACAACTTCAGATCGACGGGCAATAAAGAAATAGGTCGATAGTCCTGAACATAATGCGCTGTGCGGGATTTCGGAATGAGGACTAAGATAGCGGTATTACGACCCACTGCTTCGCCTTGTAACCAAGCATTGAATAAAGCGGTAATAGAGGGACTGAGGTGAGACCAATACTGTTTATAAAACTGGATATTTAATCCGTCTTCTCCGGGGGCACTACTGCCCTTTGCCCGCCTGAGGACTGCGAAAATTTCCTCCGCACTAATGGGATTGATCAATGTCTGACACTCGTCATCCGTGAGATGGTGAGATAACGTGGACAAAAACTCCGGGGCATATGAGTAGTCTATGGGACGCGCACGTGCAAAGTCTGTATAGTAGCGCGTGAACTCTTGTAAAATCTGCGAACAATTAGTAGTAGTAGTGCCATCTCCCAGAATGAGAGAATGAATGGCGGTGGAACGCCGTCGTCGCAAAATCCTATCAACATGATAAATAGTTATAGTCTCCTCCGGAAAGCGATGATAAAAGTCTTCCGACAAATACGCACTAATCGACGTGTGGGAGTAAATAGTTTTCAATCGGTGTTTGATACCGTTAATACAAGCCAGGTTCTCCAGAGAAGGCGGAGCATTCCAAAATTCACAGAGAGCTTGATATAAAAATTCATGTAAATGGTGGTCGTCTTCCCTCGCGACCCGCCCTTGCCATTGAAAAAAACTGCGTAATTTAGGTTTACAATATAAATTCCACCAAGAAATAACAGAGGGGTAGTACCGCTGCATGCTGCACCAATAAGGTAAGCGACGCGAGAATTCCTCTACAACCTGCGGGCGAGACATGATGTCATTATTAATCTTCCAATAGGAAGGGCCCCGGGCCGGTGGTAGCAAGAAAGGCATTTTAAAGGCTACTTCAATCGAGGCATGATCGGACAGCGCCACAGGAATTGTATTTTGTTGTATCACCGCAGTGCATAAACTCTCTGAAATGTAAGCGCGGTCGATTCTACTCTTCGTCGTAGTAGTGCAGTGGGTGAATACATGCTTAGAGTTTGACACAACTAAAGCGTCTTTTAACTTTAGGACACGAATAAGCTCTGACAAAGTAGGACAAGGCGTGGTAGGCGTCAGAGAATCTCGGGGATCTACAATTGCATTGAAATCTCCGGCAATTATACAATGAGGAATTCCCGGAGGAAGTAAAGAAGGAATGGTAGTTGCATAAAACTCGTTCCTCTCTTTTGTACGTGTAAAGCCAGAATGACCATATAATGCTATAAAACAAATGTTCTGAATATAACAACGTATAGCCCTTCCTTCGGGGGCTAACACAACACGATCATAACTCAGACCCTTTCGCACCAAAATCGCAACCCCAGTCTCTTGGTCGCGGTTAATAATAACTTGATAATTGGTAAGAAAATCCAAAGATGTAAGCAGAGAACTTATTTCTTGTAGAAAACACACGTCTGGTCGGCGGCTTTCGATGAACTGTTTTAGAAGGGCCTTATTATGATCGGAACTGATTCTATGAATATTGAGTGATATTAACTTAAATGAATTTACTGGTAACATTATAAAAGCACTCAAAAAGAAAACTTTAACAAAAAGAAAAAAGTACTTACAAAGGTGAAAGGAATTCTTTCCCATGAACACTAGTAAAGTGACGCATTTTGAGACGAATAGAAAACAAACCGAGTGAACTTTTTTGTACGAACACAAAAACTAACACTGCCATATACCTCATAACAGACAATGCGGACGAAGCCCTTGAAAGCAGGTGTGAAGGTCACTAGCGAAGAGTAAACACACCACGCCTCAGGGCAATTCTGAGTCAGATATTGCCCGATGTTGTGATCGTAATTCGCGTGGCTCAGCTTGGTCTATCCCTCGTGTAACATCAAGGGCACACTGTTCCTTCTTTCGTGTAGACGTTCGAGTAACTTTCCTTCTTTTTTGTTGTGAAGAAAAATCAGCTTGCACAGAAGTAACAGTATGTTCAGCTGAAGACGGGACATTATTGTCTTGCACTTCAGACGAAGAACCAGACTGAACTGTTAACACTTCCTGCTCCGACGGACGAGTCGAGTCAAGTTCCATGACATCCACAGGCGTATTCTGTAAAGGCGGGGGTCGCAGTTTCACTTCAGAATCTTCCATAACTAGAACATTATTTGTTAGAGATGAATTCACTTCGGGGGTTCGTACTAACACTGGAAACTCGGTGGTATCAGTCAATGAAGGCAAGCCTGAGGAACTCTGAGCAGGGGCCCGGGGGGCAGGGACAGAGAGCGAAGGCGGGCCAGAAGAGGGAAAAGAGCGATGCACTTTGCCAATCTCCGTCATGTGTAAAGACGTCTGTTCAGGGGCGGCCGTAGTTGGTTTTGCGTTCTTCAAATGGCACGTGGCTATCGTATGAAAATTGCTCTGACATCTGAAACAAGTAATAGGCTGCCCTTCATAAGACACACTCACCTTACAACCGTGCACTATGATACGGGATGGTATATGCTTATGTATTTCCATATGAACAATACGTACGCCACTGTCTATGCCAGGGGGAAAAGGGGCACTCCATAATTGTGGTTCCACTTTGCGCACTTTACCATAACTTTTGAAATGATCTTCTAGGAATGAAAACGGTAATTCAAGAGGAAAGTCATATATACGCACCAACCGAATGGGGTCATCAGCGGGGACTATCCTTACTGTGCTTGTTTCCCCAGACACATGCGTGAATTCTACAGACGAAGGAGCTGTTGCTGCGAAATGTTCATAGGCTTGTAAATCTTTAAACTTAATATATATGCTATATGATTCCGCATGTAACTGGAGCGCACAAATGTTGTCGAAGATACGAGGAAACTTATTTTCCAACCACTGATATACTTGACTAGCATTAGGTTTTACATTTCTATATCGTCGGTCAAATATTAATTGAAATTGTAAGTCCTTCTTATATTCCATACTACTACAAGCTATTACACTGCAAAACACTGTACACACAGGGTGAGAATTCACCGAGCACACTAAAGCACAAACTTGTGGAAAAAGCACGAGTCTTTTCAACTAACGTATGAGTAGCGATATCAGGCACTCTAATGGGACCAACACTACTCACGATGTGGCGCTTTCATATCAGAGGTACTGTACGTTTTATCTGATACAGGCACTATTTCTTGGCGCACATTTTGAAAATGGTGACAGGTATGAAAAATCATTTGCCGTAACGCTGTTTAGAGCATGAAGATCTATCGAACGAGGTATCACCCGACCCATGTTTTTATTTAAAATTTCAAAGTTGAGCTGTGGGCCCCCATGAGAGGTGGCCCTGCGTTTCACCGCGACATCATTCGACTTGCTCCACGCCATTTTCCCGTTTCACTTTTCGTTCTGTTCATTTATCTCCAAGCATTTTTATATTAGTGGTACTAGACGTTATATCTGAAATAGGAACCATGTTTTGGCGACCATTTTGAATACGGTGACGGAAATGTAAAATCTTTTACTACAACAGTGTTTAATGTTTGAAGATCTATCGAACAAGGTCTCACACGACACGTGTTTCCATTTAAACTTTAAAGTTGGGCAGTGAGCCCCATGAAGGACTGCCCTGGATGGCACCGCTACAACACCATTCGATGTGCTCGATAACATTTCCTATTTGAGTTTTTGTTCGGTTCATTTATGTTGAACCGTTTTCGAGATATTTCAGTGGAAAGATTAAAATGGGCCAAACTGTATGGTTAATGAATTATACCGACAAACTGTAAGAGGAGATTCCACACATCAAAATAAGTCAAAAAGTTCCTATGAACATATGTGGAAAAGTGTATAGTTTCAGAGCTAGGGCTGACCAAAATCGCGAAAAAGCCAAATTTCAAGAGGCCCTATTTCGAATTCCAGAAACTGTGGATGATGATCCTTATCAGCGTAAAGGAAGTCATGCACACACAGTCCAAATTGCACATTTCATTAATGTTCAATGGGTGTAAAGAGTATTCCTGCAGGATGAAATTCTCAGACTTGCCATCAACCAAATTTTAAGATATGCTCGGACTTTATGATTGGTCCAAAGTAAGCAAACGATAAGTCTTGATAGGAATGAATACGGAGTCCTTTGGCCCAATGACGGAAGTGTTAAGGATTGTCAGCAACACGGTCTCTCGGGAAAAAGCATACTGGGATGTTTTCTTTCACGCTTATAAGTGAAGAAAGCGTGAAATATACCGGTACCGTGACGAAATACATTGCATCACACGTTATTCGGAACACAAAAAACATTAAGCTACATTTTCCTAACACTTCTGACTTCCCTCCAAAGCACTGGATGTCGATTGTTTTTAAGACTTATCTCCTACCTACTTTGGACCCTCCTTGAAATCAGGGTATATCTGTAAACTCTATTGAGAGCAGCCGTGGGACGTAAAACTCAAAGATTTCATTTCATTTTTTTCTATTGAGAGCATATTTGAGAATTATACCCTGCACACCCATTGAAAATTAACGAAATATGCATTTTTGAATTGCCTATGCGTGACTTATTTTACACTGATAAGGACCACCATCCACATTTTCTTGAATTTGAAATAGGGTCTCTTGAAATTTGGCTTTTTCGCGATTTTGGTCAACCCTAGCTCTGAAACTATGCACTTTTCGCCATAGGTTCATATGAACTTTTTTCCTTATATTGATGTGAGGAATCATCTCTTACAGTTTGTCGGTATAGTTCGTTAACACCCTATTATATCAATTTTACAGGGAAAAATTTCCAGGGATTAAAAATATTATAATCAATAAATTCATTAAGATGAAACAGAGTATATGGGTGAATATAAATCCTCATTTGTAGCTTTTTCCAGGGGGGCATGGGGCCCGGGCCCGCCCAAAGCTCATGTGCGCCCCCGCATTGTATTTATGAGTATACAATATTTGATCTAATTTGAATGCATAATTTGTCCTAAAATCCTCATATATGCCTTCATATATCCTCATAGGCTATATACTAAATGGGTCCCCAAAATTTACAGAGAAATCGGCGCCCTTAGTAATGCCCCAAATATCTATCAATGGATACACTATATTCAGGGAAGATCCGTTCGTTCCCAATAATAACACTTTCTAACAATGATGTTCACATTACTTATAAATAAATTGATAGATATAAACATTTTCAAAATATGAATTTGATATAGACACGACAGAATATCAGAAATCAAGCAGCGTTTTGCTGAGATAGCCGCAACTCCACAGGTTTACCAGAGGATACTTCCGTGTTTCAGAAATCTGCTAAGCACTAGATTCACCTCTCATATAGATTCTGACGAAAAGGGACATTAAACAACTCAAAACTCAAAGCAGACTTAATATATTGATACTAATTCCCTTCTGTATAATTGAGTGGTGGTTATACAGGGTGTTAATGAATTAAACCGACAAACAGTAAGAGATGATTCCTCACATCAAAATAAGAGAAAAAGTTCATATGGACCTATGGCGAAAAATGTATAGTTTCAGAGCTAGGGCTGTCTAAAATCGCGAAAAAGCCAAATTTCAAGAGGCCCTATTTCGAATTCCAGAAACTGTGGATGGTGGTCCTTATTAGCGTAAAGGAAGCCACGCATACACAATCTGAAAGTGCATATTTCATCAATTTTCAGTAGGTGTACAGGGTATTTCCTGCATTGTGAAGTTCTCAGATATGCTCTCAGTAGAGTTTTCAGATATATATTTTGATTTAAAGGAAAGTCTAAATTATGTAGGAGGTAAGCTTTGACGACAATGAACATCCAATGCTTTGGAGGGAAGTCTCAAGTGTTAGGAACCATCAGCTCCATGTTTTTTAGTGTTCAGAATAACGTATGATGCGATGTATTTCGTCATGTTATGTCTTATGTTTTCTTCACTTATAAGCGTGAAAGAAAACATCGCAGCATGCGCTTTCCCGAGTACGAGAGACCGTGTTGCTGACGATTCTTAGCACTTCTGACATCGCGCCAAAGGATTCCGTGTTCGCTGCTATTAAGTCTTACAATTTGCTTACTTTGGACCAATCTTAAAATCAGAGCATATCTCAAAATTCGCTTGATGGTATGTCTGGGAATTAAACCTTGCAAGGAATACTCTGTACACCCATTGAACATTAATAAAATGTGCAAATTTTGGACTGCGTATGCATGTGTTCCTTTACGATGTGAAGGGTCACCATCCACAGTTTCTCGAACTCAAAACAGGTCCTCTTGAAAATTTTCTTTTCCGCGATTTTGGACAGCCCTAGCTCTACTTCTATGCACTTAACACTAGAGGTCCATATGGACTTTTTCTCTTACTTTGATGTTAGGATTAATCTCTTACTGTTTGTCTGTTTAGTTAATTAACACCCTGTATATATCTATATACATTTATCTATATCTATCTATCTATCTATCTATACGCACACCGCGAAATATACTAATATATGACCGTAAACACATATTAGTAAAATAACAGCTCCCTACAAGAACGTTAAGCCGTGCCAACGTGACGACAAAGTCATGAAATGACGTTTCCACATTATAATACTTTGTATAATTTAGACTGTCTAACCCCAATAACGGAGAAACCAAAAGAGACAGAGAAACGAAACTTTGTACGAAGCAACTAGAAAACGGAGGACACTTACCAGTGTATTGAAGAACATCACTGGATGGACAGTGTTGAAAGCCCAAGAGAAAGTTATGTTTTTGTAAATCAAATGCCCTAAATTGGATATCATCATTGGAAGCAATACGTTGCTGCTAGTGGTCTACTACTGCCATGCTTAGTTGTAACATGGAGAGCATGCCCGCGATCGTTTGATTTCTTTGATGGACGGGTTCCGACAAACAAGGCACCCCGCCCGTAGTTGTTCGACACTGAGTTGTATCCAATGCACGAAGTGCAACGTCAGAATTTGTCCCCTAATTCTGACTCGCCTAAGCGATGTAACCCCACTGCGCGGCCAGACCTGAGTGCCTACCAGTTAACTTACTGGTGGAAGCAGACTGCTAGCGAGCCAGTCCTACCATGCTCTGCAGGCATGGCGCCCGAGCGTTATAAGGCAAGCTCACCTCCCGCCGTGCTCACCGTTACTCAAATTGCTGGGATTGTCTCCCACAAGCTACCGAATCCCACGGTATGATCACAGCCCGGCAGAGTCCAACCCAAATCCGGGGCCCCTGGCAATGCCCGAGGGTCTTATTTAATCTCGGCCCTGCCTACCTCTACCGTTCAACTGGCAACTGCCTTGCCGTGTAGAGGTACCACACACACGTCGAGATACTCTCGTATCTCATCCTGGACCCAATGGTACGTGTTAAGTCACCATTTGAGTTTGGTGCCGGTCAATATCCTACAGTTTCCTCCCTGCCGCGGGATCAGAGCTGTTACGCAGATTTATGGGATTGCCCCCCCACCTCCGTTCAGTCGCCCGGCAGGCAGGAATCCAACACTCCACCCCCCCCCGGTAGGATCGTCCAAGCAATACGGGACTTCCTCTAATTACGATAGAGATACACCGTACATTACCAGACACAATGACTGATGTAGACTGTCTCCCTTTAAAGACAATGGCCATTTAAGAGCGGAGGCTCCCCTAGTAGGATCGTGGCTCCTGCACCCAGTGAACGTGCACGCCTGGGACGAAGGAGTACCCCACTTCCTCAGCGCTCCTGAGGTACAAGTGTGCGTTAGGATACTAGGTATCCCATCACGGACCCAAGAACACGCACTACACGCTCTTTGAGGGCGGTACCTACATCATCCTCCCGGTAGGGCGCTGGACCAACCCACACTTTGGACACACCAGCTACCTGCTCTTTCATACGTGTTGAGGTACCACGTAGCCTTATCTCCCGGACCCAAGGGCACGGCCTAGTTGCCCATTTCGGGAGATACCCAAGGACTCACCTCTGCCGGTAGGGGTGGCAGCCAAAGACTACCTACTCCACTGAGGACGTGATGTGGTCACACGTACACTCTCGGATCCAATGGCACGAGTTAGTCGCCCATTTCGGAGGATAGCCGAGGCCTCACCTCCGCCGGTATGTTGTTGACTAAGCTTGCCACCCGCTGTCACATGGTAGTTAAGGTACCGACAGTGAGCCTGGCGCAGGGTCTCCTATCTTCCCCGTACAACTTCCGGGCCTGGAACCCATAGTTTTAAAATTTTCAAACGGCCTCCAGTTTGGAACAGTATGACGGTTCGGATTCGATATTTGTAATATGAATGAACTGACCAAATTTAGTTTTAATCCATTCGCTTTTAGAGAAGTTGCTGTACCCACTATACAATATACAAGAAATGGATTCTACTATTATAGAAATAGATGGATATCGTGAGATCTCCGCAATAGGTAGGGCCTATATTAAAAAATCCCAGACAATCTTATTACGGACCAGTAATTATAAGGATGTCGCTGGGAAGAGGATGTGATAAAATCGGGCTTGTGATAGGAATTACGTTGAGAACCATTGGTCTAGTATATATACAAACTTTTTCTCCCCATCAGGATGTTTTCTTACGCAAAGACTAGCAAATTGAATAGTAAAGCGTACATCAATGTTAAACAGATAAAAGGAAATGAACGTTCATTAAAGTATAACGAAATACAAAATAATACAATAAATACTAATTTGTGGTCGCTGCATTTTGGAGTGAAATTCGTATAACTTTACTAATGATCTCAGGCAGAATTACCGGCAATGAAATTTCTATATCGTGTTCATAAGAGCAATACACTAATAAAGCTAATCCTTTCTATAGCTGAATGGTATAAATTGAACAATCATTAAACAAACAAACCGTAGTCTTAGCAAAAATTATTTTGATTACATCATCATCATCATGTCATATATTGACCACGAAAACATTTATTTTTGTGTACAAAATAATTTGCCGTAATTGCTATAACACTACATTAGAATGTAGAACTATACCTTAATACTCGTTGCAGAAAATGTAAAAACCTGATACGTTATCATCCTCAAAGGTACATATATTTCCTCTTTAAGACAATATGAACCATAAATAATATGTATCATTTCCTTCGTCATCTGTTATTATTATTATTATTATTATTTTTTGTAATACTGCATAATTATGTTCGAAGTAATTTCAACATTACCGTACGTACACGACGCTAGATTACACAGACATTTTCTTTATGAAATTATTACGATTAGGAATTAGATTTCTGGACTTTCCGCATCGAGAGTTATGTTAGCCGGTCACGTATGAGGGGTGACGTCCCTCGGCGATTACACTATCCGAGGAAAGGGAAGGAAGAAAGGATTAAAGGGAAGAAGAAAGTGACCTTGGACCTGTACGTAAAGTACCATCCCGGCATTTGATATGAATTGGGAAAACCCAGGAAAACCTCAATAAGGATGATTGGCCTGAAAAAAAGCTTTTACACTATTTCGACCGAGTGTCCCCACAAAGAATCGAACCGGGGACAACCCGAAATTATTACTATTATTATTATTATTATTATTATTATTATTATTATTATTATTATTATTATTTTCTATTATTATTATTATTATTTGTACTTTAACATCCCATGGTTATGTTCTTTAGGCTAAAGGAGATGATTAATGAAATTGAATTATCTTAAAATTAAACTTTTTTGCGCTCTTCCATCGGAAATCGAACCCAGTACCACGTGAACCAGAGACGTCTATTAAATTCAAGGCAATAGTATTAGAGTATAACAAGGAAAACAGCTGTTCAAGGATCAGACTGTATCACTTGTTAAATCTAATACAGATAAATAAAATTACAATAAATTTTCATGCATAGTTTTAAAAAAACAAACTACTTTCTTGTTTTGGTAACAAGAAAATTGATATTATCAAGATCAAACTGATACCGTAATGAAATATTTATAGCCTAAAATTATCATTATCTCTTAGAAGTTTATTTATTGCTAACCCCATGGGCGCCCGAAGGAGGGGCAGTGGGCCCGCCCCCCCTGACTCACGAAAATATATACGTAATATACCAAATCATGTATTAAATACCGGACCCAATATAGCAACCATGGAGATTGCTCCCCCTAGGAAACTTTCTTCGGGCGCCCATGGCTAACCCTAATATTAATCGAAAGATGCCATGGGTTATAACAATTGGACACATTCTTAAAGGTTTATTCTGACTTGTACAATACGAGGGCTGATAAATAATGACTTACCACAAAGAAGATAGTGTTTCTTCAAAGTTGGAAAAAGGAAGAAATCACCAGGGGGGCTAATCCACGCCAAATCGTACAGCGAAAATGCAATTTTACACCCGACCATTTTCGATTGCAATGGAATTTGGTATACAGTATCTTTAGACAAATATAAGAACCCGTATTTTTTATTTTGCCCATATTAGCTCTGGTTTGGTTTTTACAGCCTTCGAAAGAAACTCTGCCCGACGATTTTGTGTATGCTGCGATAAATGAACGGCACGTCACTCGGAACTTCAACTGAGCACCATAAGGCCACATTTGACCCAAATGTATTCAAATTCATCAGACTAAATGGAAATTGCATGAGGATTTTACAAATCAGGTCCAAAACGGCATAATGATATTTCCAAACCATGAAATTTAGTTTCAAAATGGCGGAATAGAATTTTTCGAAGGTACTTATTAAATTACGCATAACTTTTTTCTCTAAGCGGGGAATTCAATGAGTAAATGTCGGTTAAATGAGCACATAATGCTCTATTAGGAGAATAAAAAATATCCGTGGGTTTTGGCTTGTAACAGCCTACATAGCGCCAAAGTCAATTTATGACCTTAGATTTGAGAGTACGGGCAATACACCATAGATGTTACAAAATATTGCATTTCGTAAAAGAAGCACGGCACTTGGTAACTGGGATAGTAGTTTCCAAAACAAACTATTTTAGCACGAGGCCCCATGAAAATATACCTTAAAAACCAAGATGGCGGCATTGCAAAATGGCGGCACATGGTAGCTAGTTTTGCGTCACACAAACACAAATTGACGTAGGACCATGTAACAATATAGGCAACGTAAATATTCATATGAACGCCATGAATACAAAATCACAATACCACAAAGACATTGAAAATTCAAGATGGCGACCTTTCCTAAATTATTGTTTTGGGATTTATGTGGTGCAAGTTCCAAAAGAAATGTTCACTGTATTTAGCAAAAAAGCATACCGGTTGAGAAAGCATACTTACCTAAGTTATTTTAGAACGAAATCCGACAAGAAAACTTCCGTAGGATCCAAGATGGCGGCCTCTGCAAATGTCAGCATGTAAGTATGTGGGATTTATGGGATTTATGTGCTGCAAATTCCAAAAGAAATGTTCACTGTATTTAGCAAAAAAGCATACCGGTTGAGAAAGCATACTCACCTAAGTTATTTTAGAACGAAATCCGACAAGAAAACTCCCGTAGGATCCAAGATGGCGGCCTCTGCAAATGTCAGCATGTAAGTAATGGTTTCCTTATATCTACACTACAAATCCAAGAAGAGGCATATAACTTCTGCAGAGGAAAATATGTATTCAGATTAATATTTAAATGTAACACCTTCAGACGATATACTTTAGGTTTCAAGATGGCGGCTGTTTCGAAACTGTATGTTTAGTAATTTGTCACAACATCCTATGTGTACGTAAGTTGAAGTGAATAGAACGTCAAACAATCATACATGAAGTACCTAACTTGAAATACTTAACTTTGAGTTATGCTGAGAGTACATTTAATTTCGTTTAGTCCATGTAACAATATAGGCAACGTAAATATTCATACGAACGCTATGAATACAAAATTATCAGACCACAAAGACATTGATAATTCAAGATGGCGACACTGTTTGGGATCGTATGCACTGTGTATTGCAATACAAGCGCTCATATCTATTCGATTTTAGAGTGTCAGCTGACAGTAACGCCATTACATTGCTACTCATTTCAGAATAAGTTCTCCATTAATACCCTATTGTCCACGGTAAACTACAAATTATCATTGTTAGCTCTACCAGATCATTCACGAGCCGCCACTGCTGCCTAACCACGTACAAAACACTCAATTATCCAAACAAACATTCAATTATCCCGGCAAGTCTGCTTGTGATGGTATAGGCGGAACTGTCGAAAGAAGTCTAACGCGTGCAAACTTCCAGAGACCTTACGAAGAACAAATATGTACAGCGCAGCAAATGTCACAGTTTTGCAGTGAACACTTTGCACCTAAAGTGACCATCCAGTTTATCAAGAAACAGGATGTTACTGCCGTGGCAGCTAATCTAAACTTGCGTTTTTCGAAACATAAAACTGTACCAGGAACCCGTTCCTACCATTATTTCAAGCCAGTCTCCAAAACGGAAATTGCTGTAAAGAGGATGAGCAAGGATGAAAGTTTTTCTCTGAGGTACAGTTTTTCACAGGTAACCAGATTCAGAGAACTTCAACTTAGTTCCTACGTTAGTTGTGTATATGAAGAACAGTGTTATATTGAGATGATATTAGAACTTGACGACGACAGTAACGATGTATGGATCAAATTTATGCATCCACATTGGCCTTCAAGGAGGTTCTACTGGCCAGAGGATAAAAACCGCGGCAGAGAAGACAAGTGCTGGGTTCCACTTGCGAATATTCTATGTGCGATGGAAGTTCCTGACGTTATCACGCAGTTCGGAAGGCTGCAATACAAACTCACTGCAAAGAGTGTTAAGGACATTCAGGCAACATGGACTAAACGAAATTAAATGTACTCTCAGCATAACTCAAAGTTAAGTATTTCAAGTTAGGTACTTCATGTATGATTGTTTGACGTTCTATTCACTTCAACTTACGTACACATAGGATATTGTGACAAATTACTAAACATACAGTTTCGAAACAGCCACCATCTTGAAACCTAAAGTGTATCGTCTGAAGGTGTTACATTTAAATATTAATGTGAATACATATTTTCCTCTGCAGAAGCTGTATGCCTCTTCTTGGATTTGTAGTGTAGATATGAGGAAACCATTACTTACATGCTGACATTTGCAGAGGCCGCCATCTTGGATCCTACGGGAGTTTTCTTGTCGGATTTCGTTCTAAAATAACTTAGGTGAGTATGCTTTCTCAACCGGTATGCTTTTTTGCTAAATACAGTGAACATTTCTTTTGGAACTTGCAGAACATAGATCCCAAAACAATAATTTAGGAAAGGTCGCCATCTTGAATTCTCAATGTCTTTCTGGTATGGTGATTTTGTATTCATAGCGTTCGTATGAACATTTACTTTGCCTATATTGTTACATGGCCCTACGTCAATTTGTATTTGTGTGACGCAAAACTAGCTACCATGTGCCGCCATTTTGCAATGCCGCCATCTTGGTTTTTAAGGTATATTTTCATGGGACCTCGTACGAAAATAGTTTCTGTTGGAAACTACTATCCCAGTTACCAAGTGCCGTGATTCTTTTACGAAATGCAATATTTTGTAACATCTATGGTGTATTGCCCGTACTCTCAAATCTAAGGTCATAAATTGACTTTGGCGCTCTGTAGGCTGTTACAAGCCAAAACCCACGGATATTTTTTATTCTCCTAATAGAGCATTATGTGCTCATTTAACCGACATTTACTCATTGAATTCCCCGCTTAGAGAAAAAAGTTATGCGTAATTTAATAAGTACCTTCGAAAAATTCTATTCCGCCATTTTGAAACTAAATTTCATGGTTTGGAAATATCATTATGCCGTTTTGGACCTGATTTGTAAAATCCTCATGCAATTTCCATTTAGTCTGATGAATTTGAATACATTTGGGTCAAATGTGGCCTTATGGTGCTCAGTTGAAGTTCCGAGTGACGTGCCGTTCATTTATCGCAGCATACACAAAATCGTCGGGCAGAGTTTCTTTCGAAGGCTGTAAAAACCAAACCAGAGCTAATATGGGCAAAATAAAAAATACGGGTTCTTATATTTGTCTAAAGATACTGTATACAAAATTTCATTGCAATCGGAGATGGTCGGGTGACACCCCTGTACGATTCGGCGTGGAATGACCCAGGGGCTAAAACAGGACTATATGGAGGGTAGGGTACGACATGAAACGTTGATCTTTGCAAGACAATCAACAAAATTTATTTACTGTTGTTCGTGTTTCACTTCCATGTTTCCTTATGCAAAATTGAAATCATATGTCTTGAATGGCTGCCAAGGTCACATTCCTTACGTCATGGCCTTCAATAGGGATGCGCACGAGTCGAGTCGAGTCGAGATTTAAGCCTGTCTCGAGTCGACTCGAAAATATGTTTCTGTCTCGACTCGAGTCTCGACTCGACATGTTCTGTCTCGACTCGACTCAAATTCGAGTCGAGACAAAATATACGAGCTAAAATATACGCACACATCAGCCAGAACATTATGAATATCTACCTAATTGTCAGTATGTTCACATTTGGCACGGATAATAAAGGCGAGTCGTCTTGGCATGCACGTAATGATCCTTGGTAGGTCGCTGGAGAGAGTTGGACCAGATGTGCACACACAGGTCACCTAATTACCGTAAATTCCGGGGAGGCGATGACGCACTCTAACCTCACGTTCAATCACATCCCAGATGCGTTCGATTTGGTTCAGATCCGGCGAGTTGGGGGGCCAGCACATCACTTGGAACTCGCCCCTGTGTTCCTCGAATCACTCCATTACTCCTGGCCTTGTGACATGGTGCATTATCTTGTCAAAAAATTCCACTACCGTTGGGAAACATGCTCGTCATGAATGGCTGTACACAGTCTGCAAGCAGTGTGCGACACACCTCGGCGTCATGGTGCCTTGCTCAAGCTCCACTAGACACATGGATGCTCACGTGAATGTTCCCCAGAGCTTAATTAAGCCGCCGCCAGCTTGTCTCTGTCCCACAGTACAGGTGTCAAGGAGTTATTCCCTTGCAACACGACGGATTCGTACCCTCCCATCGTCATGATGAAGAAGGTATCGGGATTCATCAGACAATGCAGCGCTCTGCCACTGCGCCAAGGTCCAGTGGCGATGGTCACGTGTTCATTTCAGTCGTAGTTGCCGATGTCGTTTTGTGAACATTCGCACATGGATGGGTCGTCGGTTGCGGAGGCCCATCGTTCGGTGCACTGTTTGTTCAGACACACTTGTACTTTGCCCAGCATTAAAGTCTGATGTTTGTTCCGCCACAGTTCGCTGCCTGTTGTGTTCTACCAGTCTGCCCAGCCTACGACGTGCGACATAAGTAAAAAGGTGGGGGGGGGGGCCAATGATATTTGATAGTACTTCTTTACCTGTAAAAATTTGAACGGCCCGGTAAGTTTGTGTAGGGTAATTAACAAGCACAGAGCAGTACAAACCACACGTTTAGGGAAACCTTGATAAATAAAGCATTTCTACAGTCCATACAGGATATTTTCGTGCTTAAGAATGGTACTCTGATTTGACAAGAGTTTCTTTAAGTTAACTGTCATGAATTAACAGACCAACTTTTCAGTCCGTAGTGAAGTCGCCTACTTAAGCCTTCATAAAACGATAACTTCAAACCGATTTTCTCTAACGCAGCTAAGTTGTGCTTTAATCATAAGAGAGCAGGACATGTGTATTCTTACACCATACTCCCTCAACATCTTAAAGACAATGGCCTATAAACACTCTCCATCTAAAAGGCTAATTCTGTTACTTATAGGATTGAGTTGGTTGAATATAAGAAAATTCCTCTCACCGGAGAAGTGAAGTGCCTTCAGCAGAATCTTCGTTTGAGGTTGTTTCTACAAAAACAGTCAAGTTCTCGCACCGAAAACTGAGTCCAGTAATCTTTAAGTTCGCAGTTGAATGCAGTCAGACTGCGGTTAAAAAAAAGTATTTGAACCTCGAAAACAAGGACCCTCCTTGCTCATGTTTCAAATAAGGCTCTCACTCTAAAATCCCTACGACTTGCTCCGTTATTATGGAAACCAGGTATTGCTAGCAATCTTAAATAAACGTGGAAATGTCAATATCCATAAACAGACACTGTCTCCCGTGAATATGTTAGATGTTCCCTGCTAAGAAACAGGGTGAATTGATTTAAATCAGTCTGATTTAAATCACGATTTAAATCAAGATTTAAATCATTTGATTTTTTTAATGTTGATTTAAATCGAATTACGAAATAAATTAATTTAAAGTGAAAATAAGTAAAATCCCGTTTCTGTTCTGTTATTTCGATTATGAAAGTTAATAATCATAATACAATGAGACTCAAATGTACAGTATGGTATGAAAACAAGTGTCATGCAGAGGATGATTAGGGAAAATCCCGTTTTGAACAGGTAACGGAGCATTCTTGCTTTATTCTTTTCTTAACATTGGATGTGGGTTTTAAAATCGTTAACTATTCCAACGGGGAAATCACCATCGAAATTTAAAACGAAAAATCTTTTTTTGGGGGGCGTATCTGTTTGTTTGTTCTCAGATAATAGGACATATTTAGAGGGGTCCTATCTCCTCTCCATTTTTTTTTTGTTAATTTTATAACTTTAGGCGAAATTTGTGTATTTCATGCCGCAAGCTAGTTCTGAGTTTTTAAAAATAGGCCCCTGCCAAATATCAGTAGCTATTGAGAAATAAAGTGTCATTTTGATAAACGTTGCTGTACTTTTTCCTTAATGCTTAACCTTTTAAATTATATCACCTCGTTTTAGGTGATAGGGTAGAATCTTCATTATTCGATTAAAAAAGTACCAATAAGGCTTTTTACTTCGTTTTCTTTAAGACTGGAGGCATTTTAGAACAGGTTACATATCCTTTCATGCCTTTCTGCGTTGAGGCATAGTGTGTGATATCATAAATTTAAAAAGATATTTTTTGTTATGCGTATTATTATTATTATTATTTGGCGGGTTACATTTTGCATTCAGAAGACTGATATTTTGGACACTCGTTCAGTGCACCCTTTAATAATTTTCAGATATTTTCAGATGAAACAGCGAGGTCCAGAGGGCAAAAATGTTTAAAAAAGAAGGATATTTTTAACAAAAATAGCTTTTTTCGTGATTTTCTCGCCTCATATGGAGACATATGAATGGTACCGTTTGAAAGGCTGTTCCATTCTGAAGAAAATGATGTACATACTATGCTTCTAGGATAAATAGGGATGTCTCAGGAAACTGTTACCTTAGATCCTGTTTTTTACGGAAATCTGGGGTATTTGGGGAATATTGTTTTTCGCGGGCTTACTTTTGCACCTACAAGATCGAAATTTTGCACATATATTCAGTTGTTAAATAGTTTCCTCACCCTTACTACTCAAGATAGAAGTTTGAAATTTTGTACACACATTTAGTACACCCCTTCGTATATCCCAGTTGATTTTGAGATCTGTGCATTAACACAGGAGAGTCCAGAGGGGATCAATTTTTTTTAAATATATAAAAAAATCCGATTACTCTCAAAATTTCCCGCTTCAAGGACATGGTATGGAAATGTGAATATTACCGTTTCAAAAGCTGTTCTATTCTAAAGAGAGTGATGTATGTACCATGATCCTAGGATAAATAGGGATGATGCTGTACCTGCTTGACTGAAAGTCTATAATTTACCTTTAAAAAGAGCCATAATTTAAAAGGGTTGAAAAGCATTGTTTGGGATTGTTATAGATTAACGATTGGGAATAATTCAAAATTCAACCCCAATACTTTCAATTAAATGGCGTAATTAGCATTTAATACTAATTCCTAATGCTTTTTCTTCAGTTCGCGACTTGTATTATACGAGGAGAAAGATTTGATTTAAATAAAAAAAATCGATTTAAATAAAAAAAATCAACAAAAATGATTTTTTAAAAAATCATGATTTTTTCCCACCCTGCTAAGAAATAACAAAAGAGTAATCTATTTCTGTATCTGGGGATTGATTTACCTAGCCTTAAGTAGAAACAAGTGGAACTAACTCAAAATAGTTCTTAATTCCAGTCATACACTCAGAAATAACTTATTTCAACAGATATACTACCTGCTTCAAAGCTTGTCATAAACAATACTGCTCCAACTTGAGATTATATATCTGATATATAACAAAGATTCCATCTTTCTCGAAGCAAAACCTTTAAGTCAGGGTTGCTACACTTGAGACAATCAATGATGCCAAACACGCGCCTGAATTACGATAGATTTTTCTAAATTATGCCAGATTCTTTACTTATCTTTCCACACTAATTTTAAAAACCAGCCACCACTTACTTTCATTAAGAGGAGCTAACTGTATTCATGTACTTGTATTAAAGAACTAACATGACTTTTACACAAACGATAAAAATGAATTAGTAAATGGCACATCATATGTATACATTCAATTTTAGTTTAAAGATATTTGAATGTGATTTAAATTTATACTTGTAAGTTTTTAGTTTATTTCGTATCAAACACCCAGTTTATGATGGATCTACTGCATAAAGTAGGATCCCAAAAAAAGGTCATTGGAATTTGTACCATCCTTCAGTCGAACCAGGAACTGAAACATAAAGAGTGACATTTTCTTTTTAAAGATACTTTATTAAGCTGAGTATTGTGAACATTTATGTTAGTACCTAGGTAGAACTACTAACATTATACGAGCGCAATTCCACAACTTTATGTACACATTACCAAATATTGAACCCTCTTGTGTCCATATTGTTAGCGTACGCGTCTTTGTTGCGGGAGACTCAGGTTTGATTTCTGGTGGGAACTCCTGTCATTCTGATCCCACGTTAATTTGTAAGTTCGCGTCCCATATAACCTCGATGCTAAAGCGTATACTAAACTCTAATCGAATATTAAATACAAGTATTTAAAGAAAAATGATGACGCACCAAGATGACGTAAATTTGGCAATCAAATCCATCTTGTGTTTTCAGTTATTTTCCAGTAGTATTTTTTTCTCCCTAGATATCCTTTCAGAAGACAGTGATGCAAATTTCGTAACTGCGAATTCCTGTCCGAAGTCATGAAATTTTCCGATTAGATGCAAAATTTTCCACCCAATAAGATAGATACCCTAAATTTACAATATCTAGCAATAAATAAGTTTGAAAAATATCGCTTTAGAGGTGCTATGACGTACAGTTGAATTCATTCTAGGTGTATGAAAGGCATTATATATAATTATGCATAATAAGATCACAAACAAAATTTAAAAATATTAGATGCACTTTCTTTTAACAAACATTATATTTTCTTTTATGGCGTGGAAGGGGATATTAAGTTCGGCAAGAAGAAAAAAATATTGGCCTTAACACGATTCTTGTGTTGCTGTGCACTGCATGTTTCTTACCACAGAAAAGATGCAGTACATTTTGCAATTCCTTTACATTAGCTTGATATTTCAAGTCTCATGTGTATTTCTGAAGTTCACTTTTACCACAAAAGAGTTCAATGTTAACAGGTCTTACATAGATTTGGTTCGATTCTCAACACGGACTGCAACTACACGTTAAACTGTAGATCCGAAAGCCACTCTTTGTTAAACCTCGCTTATTACCGCTCATCTTAATAATATATATAAGTTCACCGAGAAGCAAATGTTGCATTTCTCCCTTTCATCCTAGCACGAAACAAAACTAAATACAGCTGTGACACGAAGGAGCTACTTCGAAAAGAAGTAAGCTATACTTATGTGGAAAACAACTTCATAGAGATGTGCACCAAATGATAGAAGTATGAAGTATTGTTACCACGCGGTACCACGCGGAAAACTTCGTCTATTATAATATTTGCCTCCCTCTGTTCGCTCTTTCGTATCATGTGTATCGGATGGTTTCGATATTTCTTCTGATCATTAAAACATAGCAATGCGGGGAAAATACCCAAAAGCACCAGATAACTGTATTTCCATTTGTTTTGGAAACAACAAACCCATGTCACGTGTGTGAGAGAAAATGAGCAGAGCGAGATCATGTGTTTAGTCACGGTCAGTTCGCAGCAGGAGTCCATGGTTAAACATTTAGCTTGCTATATTTTCATATTGATGTGAAAACATACTCGCAAAACCTTACAAACACAAAAGACGCACTTCAAAGAAAATTTTAAGACACAGATAGTTCAGTTTTCTCTTAGCATCTTTCTTCAGCAAAAGAGTCGGTTTACTGTATTCGAATAAGGGAAGGGTTGAAAGGGTGAATTTATATTTTATAGGGAAGTAACATTGTAAGTAACATAAACAATACATACCGCTTCCGACACTGTACTGAAGCATTTCTTTCAGCGGTATATCACTAGATCTATCCTGACCCTCATCCCACCTTAAGTAAAAAGAGACAGAAATATCCAAGATAACTGCGCACTTGAGTTTCAGTTCACAATAATAAAACTAGTGGGCAAGTAAACAGTCTTTTGTAAGCTAAAGAAAACATTGATGTTGAGACTGAATGAAATGGGGGAATGAAGTAAGTGGAAGGGAACTAAAGAACCACAAGAAAGTCCACACACACGGTGTTTCTATGCCACAAAGCCCACTTGGTACCAGCTGGGATCGAATCAGAGTCTTCACACACCAAGGGTGAAAGCTGTGCCGCTGAGTCACAGCGGTTCCGCGGCTAGGTCGAGTCGCCTTTACCTTTATAGTTTCTTAGTACTTAAAGTAATGAATGTTACGATTATGAAATAGGTTTTCCTTAATGAGCTGCGTAAAAACAAAAGCCTTCGAAATGCATTAAACAATTAGCGCGATTTGATTCTGAACTTAATAGTTTCTGTAAATTTAAAACTGATTACAAAATGTACCCGTAATTTTATTAGGTGAATATAAAATATACTCCCAGCACCAAACAAAACTATTTGGAATTGTCATGAAAAGAAAGAAAGAAAAAGCAAATAGTGTTGCAAAAAGATTAGTAAGTAAGTGAAATACATTTCGGACGTGAATTTCGGAAAATAAAAATTACTAAACCCATTTCTCCTTCAGCAGTGCGCAGAATCAATGTCTAGCGAATGAACACCTCCATGGTAACAGAGAGAAGTCGGTGTTAAGTCAATAACAAAAGAAAGCTAAATAAATTCATATTAAAAGTTATACCAGTGTGTAAATACGGAGACGCACCAATGCTCGAAAACTTAATACACTATTACTCCTATATATCAAGCAATCGTTCAGCTGTCACTTCAGAGGATGGAAATCCCATACTCCTGAACAACTATGTTACTAGAGTAAAGTAAGGAGTGTATTTATCTTACAGTGAACTGCTTTGGTACCAAGTGGCCTAACTCCAAAATTGAAATTTTCCAGGAGTGAAAGGTGAAGTTCAATATCTCATGGACAATCCAAGTTTCTTTTATGTTGGGAACCAAAACCGTAACTACTGTATGTAGTTTATTGCTTTATGATTTAGTGTTTACAAAAATACTTTTAAAAAATACCTATCTATAGAAGTGAAAGGTACCTATCCCTACTAGTTCTTGGCATCCAAGCAGTCCATTTATTGTAATATACCATGTACAATTGTCTCGTATCATAATATGTGATGTACAACAAATGTTACATTATATATTATGGACATTACGGAAGTTAGAGAAGAAATATTGGAGAGCTTCGAAATGTGGTGTTGGAGGAAGATGGAGAAGATAAAATGGACAGAGAGAGCAACAAACGGAGAGGAAGCTGAAGATCGAGAAAAGTGTAAGAAACATTTCCAGGCCAAAATGTAAAATTGAGTAAAAAAAAAGTCCTCATTAGTCCCAGGACCGGAAGACAGAATACCTAATAATAATAATAATAATAATAATAATAATAATAATAATAATAATAATAATAATAATAATAATAATATATTATTCGTAACTCGTTATACGCTGCAACATGTTAAAGCCTCAAAATAGTTAGGAAAGCGAATAATCCAGAAGTTAGGTAGTTCTATTGCGTTCATGGGAACGAAAACAATAATTATAACTATGCTAAATTACTATAGACTGCCAATTGTTCATTCAGAGAATTTATGAAGTTCACTTTATCGCAATAGTTTTATACAAACTACATATAGACTACGGATAATAGTTTTATACAAAGTAGATAATCGATTATTATTATTATTATTATATTTGAAGTACAATCAATATCACGACATTAGTTTTAATTAACTTAATTGAGCTGAAAATTAAATCTTGATCTCGAAAGATTAACTATTAAGTTCATGCGTTCTATAATTTTCTAAAGTAATAAATACTGCAATTGGTTTCAAGGCTGTTTCTGAGTGAATACTTTCTTCAAAATAATATTAAAAATTATAGAAAGTTTTTCGAGACATTCGAGTCGAGTCGAGATTTTCACGAGCAGTCTCGACTCGACTCGTGTCTCGACTCGAAAAATCGACTCGAGAAATACGTTTGTCTCGACTCGTCTCGAATTTTACAACATGTGTCTCTACTCGAATCTCGACTCGAATTCGAGTCGAGTCGAGTCGAGATTCGAGACATGTCTCGACTCGAGCGCATCCCTAGCCTTCAAACTTGCTCGATCTATTTGTCACTTCTCCCACTACACAGACGTGTATTGTTTTCTGTGCCTTGCTGTTGTATTCACTGCATGAACACTGATGGTCAGACTTTATTGATCAATTGACGTATAGTAAGTAAATTTAGTGTAAATTCGTGTTCCAGTCAGCAGAGACGTTACATGAAGCGTGGACCTACAGCTTAACGTGGAATTCGGACTACTTGATCTCCTACTTGGAGTCGAACCCGAGTGCCCCGCGCCGTAGACATGAATGCTAACCATGTAGTCACTAATGGGCTCAACACAGTAAATTTGGGTGAATATACCTAAGTACTTTATATATGAGGTAAAACAGTTTACGAAAAATTATACTGCACTTAGAAATGACGTATATACTTTTAAAAGAAGCCGAGCATCATAAGTATGTTAAAATTTTCAGATTATGGCTTATTTAAGTCGTAAGTTAAAAAGAAAAAAGGAATTCAATTTCTTTAAAATATTGGGCAATAGATTTGAAGAAATATTGAAAGGGACTTTTACCCTCATTCCCACCCCCTTGCGTATGCCTATGTCAAATGATATTGTTTGCATTTCACGAATACTGTCGATATGTATTTTCCTCTGTAATGGGAAGAAAGTTTTTATAACCCTAGAATATGACAGTTCTACTTGTTGGTTTCCACTTCATCTATGTTGTATGAAATCCATTGGGGAATTGAAGTTTCAAATACATCAATGATTCCATTGAAATGATAATGTGGTATCGAGTGCTTTTACTATTTGCTGTGTCCTGTATTCTCTGACATGATCACGCAACTCCAAGTCTATTATATATCTACCATATTAAACGTCAAATGTTAAAGCTGAAATAAAACAATGTTCTTGATAAAGTTTACAAAGTCCTACATTCTCTTTACAGGAGTTTTTTTTTTAATTTTTTAAATGTTTCCTCAGAATTATGTGTTCAAGAATGGAAGAACTAAAAAAATCCATTATTGCTAATTGAAACGAAATTATACTAAATTCCTCTAGAACTATATCCGGCTATGGGTTATGGGCGATATGGCATATGTTCAACAAAATTATATATTGTGAGATTTTAAAGAAATATTTATTTACTTTTTGATTTCTATAAAATACAACTTTTAATTTAACGTACCAACATTGTTTCAAGGAAACGGATGTTTAATTACAACGAATTATAATAGAAGAATATGGAAGGGAATGTGAGGACTTCATAAAAAGAAAACGTAAAAGAAAAAGTGTTTTGTTTCACTTTGTGAAACGAATATATACTTCCAAACTACAGGGGATATATTATACAACTGGTTCTAATAGAGCGGAGATGTAGCGGAATTATAATAGAAGAATGTGTGAAATAGAGAATGTGGAAGGGAATGAGAGAACTTCTTTAAAAAAATGTAAAACAAAAAAGTGTTTTGTTTCATTTTGTGAAATGAATATATATTTCCAAACTACAGGGGATATATTATACAACTGGTTCTAATAGAGCGGAGATATAGCGGAATTATAATAGAAGAATGTGGAAGGGAATGAGAGGACTTCTTAAAAAATGTAAAACAAAAGAGTGTTTCGTTTCATTTTGTGAAATGAAATGAAATCTGTGAGTTTTACGTCCCACGGTTATGTCGGTTAGGCTAAAGGAGACGGCGACGAGTAATGAATGAAATGGTGGAATGAAGAAAGTGGGAGATCCCCGAGAAAACCCACGCACACGGTGTTTGTCCACCACAAAGTTCACTTGGCGGGGGCTGGGATCGATCTCGGGACCTCAAGCACCAGAGGTTAACGCTCTACCACTGAGCCATCGCGGCCCCTTTGTGAAATGAATATATACTTCCAAAGTACAGGGGATATATTATACAACTGGTTCTAACAGAGCTGAGATATAGCGGAATTATAATAGAAGGATGTGTGAAATAGAGAATGTGGAAGGGAATGAGAGGACTTCTTAAAAAATGTAAAACAAAAGTGTTTCGTTTCATTTTGTGAAATGAATATATACTTCCAAAGTACAGGGGATATATTATACAACTGGTTCTAATAGAGCGAAGATATAGCGGAATTATAATAGAAGAATGTGTGAAATATAGAATGTGGAAAGGAATGAGAGAGTTTGAAAAAAGGAAAACGTAAAAGAGAAAAGTTTATCGTTTCACATTGTAAAACGAACACATACTTCCAAACTACGGTGGATATATTACATACAAATCGGTTCCAACAAAGCGGAGACATAACCACAAACGGTAAAATAAGGGTCCGCCACGTCCCAAACAATGACTTGCACACCCAAATTGGAATCGTTTGTCATCTTTGTATTAAACTTGTTTAATGTTTATAACAAATAAATAATTGCTATAATAATAAATAAAAGAAAAATAGTTTCTAAACAAATTTTAAACCATGGCAACATGCAAAAATAATTAAAACGACTTAAACCACCCATTTTGGTTTGTGTACTTCTATTACACATTTTATTATTCTCATGTGCCTAACTGGATGAAGAGAGTTACAAATTTATTACTATACTTTTACTTAACAGTGTCTAAGTCAATCTTACCTTTTATATTGTTTACTTACTTATTTTTTAGCCTTTAATATCCATATAAGTACAAGTCAGAAAACTGGACTTTTATGATCAATTTTTGTTTCGTTATGAATAGTTATTGGTACATTTCCTGTAACCTGGGATTCTAAATTCACGAATTCTTAAGACCCGTGCTTTCTTCAGGTAGCCTATTGAATATATGACAAGAATAAAAGTAATAATTTCATATTCTGAAAAGGGTTTTTTTTTGCTTCGTATATGTATGTAAAAAAAAAAAAAAAAAAAAGACCTTCCCATGAAAGTCATAGAAATATTCTAGAATAACTGAATGACTACATCGCTCTAACATAGACTAAAGATTGACCTAGAAACAATTTTTGAACCTAGGACCCATTTTAAGGTTGAAGGGATAATCGGCCATATATTACCATCATTTGTTGTTGAGCCTGTCTACATATAAACAGGCTAACATACAGAATTGGTCTATTTCGCTTCTCATATTTACATCATGCCTAAGATACTGATCGGTATGTAGAACTGTAGTAACAATTATTTTCCACAACAAAGTCACAGAGCCTGGAATGAAATTAGTAAGTAGGGGGCTATTTGCAGCATTTGCAAAGCGTTTTTATTGCTCATGCGTACGCTTGGAATACGCTGACCATGTATTTAAATGCGGATGGTTAATCGCAATCCGCTGCAAACGTGAAAGCAATAAAAACGCTGAGAAAACGTCAGCTCGAGCATATTTGGTGCGTTTCGAAACAATAGACCGCCTGCTGTTTAAAAGATGTCTAAAGAAAGGGAAAAAGGAAAAAAAAGCTGTTGCCAGGCAAGGGGATTTTACCAAGAAACAGCTGCTTGGAAGATGCTTTGTACAGAGTATTAGAACTGTACTATTATAGACCTGGACTTGGCAAAAAAGACCTGGAAACCCTGACTGGTTCCGAGTATGATTTCTAACTCTGGCGAAAGTAAAATTAGCGAAAGCCACCTAGGTCGCGTTCGCTCTAGGGGGTAACGCTTCGAAAACGCATTCTCAAATAGCCATAGACTAAGACTTATTAAGAAGTTTTTATATTATATCCAGGGATAAAAGTGGATCTGAAAAGGTAGGGCGACGGATGATATCAGCATGACGTCATTACGTCTTCCTGCCTACCTTTGCCCAGTGTAATTTTCTTGGGAACTAGGGGACGCCGTACATATCTTTCGGAGGTGAGGGACGGTTATCTCCGTTCGTTCCCCCTCACTGGCCCTGATTACACCTAAGTATTTCCTATTAACTTCCACTATTTTACTCTCATTATGATAATGCTTTCATCAACTCAATTTGTAAAATTTATACTTTTTTAGGATCCTATTACATTCTCTCATTTACAACGACTCACCAAAGGTAGTCGTTAACCCTGGTTCAGTTATATCTTTAGTGGCAATAATCGTTTTCACCTTAAAATATCTTCTGAAGTTATATTCACTAGTATGCTCACCTTTTCTACTGAAATTACAAGTCCATGATGAATATTAAATAATTTATTCTTTGATTCCCTTTTAATGTATATTCACACAAACCGACTTGCAATCAAACACGTTAACTGAGTATCTATAAACAACGACATAGCAACCAACTAGACAATAATGTATATTTCTTATATATTAAAACATTCTTCTTTTATTATTTTTAATTAACATTATAACAGGTATAGTGCTTATGTAAAAGCACTTTCTGCCCAAGATATATGTAATTATGAGCCGATACAAAGTATCTCGTTATATAAAATGTCGCCCGATAATGGGACTAAATATAAAAGTTACAAGGGAGCTTGACTTTTATATTTAAGAACCACTGGTACGTTTATAATAATGACATAAGGATAGTGCTATTCTTTACATTTTGATCGCCCCTCATATATCACTTTGTTCAATTACTTTATATAAATACATTTATAATAAAACCTTTATTCCATTATTATTTATCTTTTATCATTAAAAATGTCGTCGCTTACTAATACAATCAACGAAGGATGCGAAATCAAAAACGTAAGATATAATTACATTTTAAAACACAAATTACAATGATCAACGATTTCATTCGTCATTAAAAACGGTCATGTTAAAAAAAATGTTTGCTCTTTCCAGGGCGCATTATATAACAATCACGTAAGATGGTATTTTAGAGAATACATCATATCAACAAGGCGTCATGATACAAAAGAATCCAAATATCATATAAGGTGACACATGAGTACAGTCGTCGGATAATTAGCTTAATAGAATGAACCTTCTACTGAATATAATCTTTGACAATAAAGTTTCAACATAATTCAATATAATATAAATAATCTTTGTTTTTAATCAATAACAACACAACGATTCGCCAAAGGTAGATATAATAATCTATGCTCGAGTGAACGAAAAGAAGAAATTAAATTTATTTTCACACATAAATATTCATAAGAACCAATAGCTGATATGGGTTTAACCCCTACCACATCAACTGCAGTCAGTTTAAATTCATACTCGTATATGGTTCTAATAAAGTACATTGTACCGCACAATCATGATTATGTCCCGCATTATTATTCTGTACAGGAATTGTGTCATTATTTTGATTTTGATACGAAGTGCCATCTCTTGAACTACGGTTACGTCTATCAATGTAGTTTACAGTATTTCTAGAATTTCGCCATGTATTTCGTCTGTTTTTGAATCTACTTTGGTTAAATGGTCTGACATAATTATTGTCACGATTAGTTAGGTTAGGTGTGTTCCCATCATATCTTTGCCTATTCTGATTGTTCTGATTGTTTAAATTTACTTGATTTAGGTTATGTTCCGTATCGTCTACATTACGGATATTTAGATTCCGGACTGGTACTGATCTAAAGTTATCTGAATTGTTTTTAATTTTGCCTATTCCCGCTTGATGATTCTGTGCCTGGTATTGAGTTTCATAACATTGAACAAGCATCAATAGATGATTAAAACTCATGCATTGCGTAGAAAACAGGATTTGTTGTAATTTAAACGGTAGTAGATTTCGAATAGATGCGATTACTCTAGATTCAGATTGTAGTGGATTTACGATTTTTAATTCATTATACGTATTCACAACAAAATCAACAACAGATTTGTGCACGCGAGGATTAAAAGGTTGATTTCTAATCGTAGCGTCTCTGTTTGCAAGTAGAAAGTCATTCTCATAATTTGCAATCAGCGCTGCCTTGAATTCCTCATATGTGTTGACGTGTTCCCGTACCGCTTTAAACCATAAAGAACACGGTGGAAGTAATAAATGAGGGATTAGTTTCATATATTGAGATTTATCTATAGACATTATACTGCATTCGTCCTGAAATTTTTCTAGGAAAGAAGTAGCATTTTCATTACATCTACCACTAAACTTACTCATAGCACGTATTTCGCTCATTTTTACACTTAACTTTACATTTCTTTCACCATTTCGTGTTCGTGTTGAGTGAAAATTTTTACCTACTGCGTTATGTGTGGTTCCACCATCTCTTTTCCGCCCATCTGTATTCCTTGGTTGAATTCTTTCCAAAATAATATCCTCATCGGATGAGTTACTTGAAGAAGAGATAACGCAAGGTCCTTGTCGATCTGCTTCGGGTGAATGCGAGGTCATCTCTTGTGAATGAGGGAACTCCAAACGATCATTAACCATGTTGTTGTTGTATGCGTTGTCTTTAGTCTGTAATGTCCTAATTTCCTCCTGTAAGGTAGTTATCAATTGTGTATTTGCACGTATTTGGTTAGAATTATCTGTCACCTGAATCTTTTGCTGACGAACAGAAGATTCAATTACTTCAAAATCTTTTTTTACAATATTAACTTCTTGGATTACATGATTGTAATTATCCTTGCAATCTTCAGATAATCTTTTTAACTTCTCGTCGAATTGTAACGTGATGTCTGTCACAGCTTGTATTACAGATTGTTTCGCTTCTTCGGACTTTTGATCTATTTGTTCTAACTGCCTACCCAATTCTTAATGCTGTCTCTCTAATCGTCCATTCAATTCTTCATACTGTCTTTCTAATCGTCCATTCATTTCTTCAGATTTTTGCTGTACTGTTTGTTTTACTTCTTCGGACATCTGGGCTAAATTTTGTTTCATAATTTCTAAATCATCCTTTCGGCTTTGTTCCTGTCGTTGCAATGCTATTAAAATTCTATCCTCTAGGGTCAACATTCCGGGTGCAATAGGAGCTATATTCTGCTCGTTGTTAGCACTGTCAACAGTTTCATTCTCTACTGTCTCACCAATCATGATTTTTCTTGTGATTATTCTGCCACTTCTAAGAACGGTTGAGTTCGTATTCATGAACCTTCTTACTAAGGTAAATTCACCCTTACTTTAGACTTCGGGATATGAATTTACAAGAATCCCGGGTGAGGTAAACCAAAAATTTTACAACGACTCACCAAAGGTAGTCGTTAACCCTGGTTCAGTTATATCTTTAGTGGCAATAATCGTTTTCACCTTAAAATATCTTCTGAAGTTATATTCACTAGTATGCTCACCTTTTCTACCGAAATTACAAGTCCATGATGAATATTAAATAATTTATACTTTGATTCCTTTTTAATGTATATTCACACAAACCGACTTGCAATCAAACACGTTAACTGAGTATCTATAAACAACGACATAGCAACCAACTAGACAATAATGTATATTTCTTATATATTAAAACATTCTTCTTTTATTATTTTTAATTAACATTATAACAGGTATAGTGCTTATGTAAAAGCACTTTCTGCCCAAGATATATGTAATTACGAGCCGATACAAAGTATCTCGTTATACATTGAATGTGGATTGATATTCTTTCAGGTTTGATTACATGAGTGAAACATTCTATATTCTTCGCTTTTTAATTCCCCGTTACCTTCTATCTAACTTTACAAATAGGTTTACCTACTAAGTCTACATTATTTTGTTTCATTTATTCTTTAAGATTTTCTAATTTCCTTGCCCGTAACATGATATGTATGTCCCAAAGCTTTTGCTCTTGTCTTTCTCCTTCCATGATGACATAAACGGCCCTAATTTTCATTTTATGTATCATCGTGAGCAGTAAGTTTTGGCTTAGTTTCCAAAATTAGTGCTCTGTTATTAAAAGAGAGTGGGGATGTCCTCACGTGAAGATAGCCTTTGACGCAGCATTAACTTTTTAAAATGTACCAAAAAATAGTGAGAAATTAGTGAGGACGTTATCATCACACAGGAAGAAAATTACTGCTTTTGCCAGATAGCCAAAATGTCTAAAGTCGGCATCATCAAAGAAAACAATTTTATATTAATTTCATGTTAAGATAAACATGACTAATTTTCACTCTACGCGATATTATCAGTACGAATTTTGGCATATTTCCTAAAATTAGTGATACGTTTTTTTTTTTGTTTTTTTTTTAAATATGTGGCGTTGTCTTTACGTTTCTTTCTATGCAGCATCGTCAACATTAATTTTTGTCGTATGTGTGATGATTAGTGCTAATGTCGAAGGTGCTGTCTTCACTAACATCTAAACTGCAGCTTGTCCTTCTGTACGTAAGTTCCTATATAATAATTATGTTCAATTAACACATGGCAATATGATATCTCGTGCAGTCAACTGAAGAAAGCAAAATACACTATTTGTACACTGATTTTGACGTTTGAACCCTCAGATACTGTGAAATCTACAAGAAAAAAACCTTATTGTCATTATTGTTTTCGTTCAGAATTTCATTATCCATTGTTATTGTTGGCCGATCTGCATATTCCTTTAGCACAAATTATAATTGTGTGCAATTGCTCTCAGATCATTCTCGAATTGCAAGCCATCGGATATGCGTTAACGTTCTTCTTACAAAGTGCTCCTAACGACTGCATCCGTTTCTTATTCTGATGTATACGTACTTACGATGATTATATATATATTGTGAAAGTTCTGCTGTCTGCAGGTAATAAGTAGAGCTAGGTTGAGTAAATCAGAGTCCCAGATCGGTTTATTATAAAAATCCTCTAATGACTACAGTATTTACAGAAATACTACACTACAATTCTCTCTATTTTGAGGTAGAAATTAGGTAACCCAAGACCTTGCGGCCCGGAACAGATCTCTACAGAGGTCCATTCAAGCTAACTAGAGAGGCGTAGGAAAGCACAACGCTCCAGGCAAGCAGTGAGGGCGTTAGTAAACCACAGAGACCCGAAGCATACTAGCTAGGTAGAAGGGAAGCCAAAAGTCCCGCAGCAGACTAGAGGCTTTGAGGTTGGGTTCCTCCTTGTGCTCTAGGCAAGCAAAAGGAGAGGAGACCAATCGAAGACTGGTGCCTGCCCGCTGAATTCTGTGTTCCAGGTGGTGGTGGCGCTGCTGCTCCCATCTCGTCATGTGACTTGTACGTTGTGCTGGTGGTTCGTCCCCTGCTTCTTGTAGTAATCCCACAGAAGGTATAGTACTCCAACGTAAATACATGTGGTTGATGTTTACAAACAGGGACAGGTCCACATTGTTTACAAATACTAGCACGTGGTAGATTACATATCATTATCACCCATTCAGTACAACGTACTATACACTGTTATTCAAAATTTTGACTCTCTTAGGAATTGGAAGAATACTATTCTTAGGAACACTTCAATCCTTATTCTATGAGTTTTTTTCTTCTGAAACGTATATTCCGAGATTATCAATCGCAGCTACATTACTTCTTTATCTATTAACATACCTAGGTAGGCAAACTGCATTATCTAATCTCACATATGTGAGACTCTCCTGCATTATACAAATTCTGAACTCTTCTAACTTGATTTCTCTCCCACCTATAGTATGTAGAGTCCTGTAGTAGCCTTACCCTAAAATTTTACCATAAGAAAATCTATAGAGATAATTGACAATGAGGCGTCGTTACCGTTATGTCTAATCTTCAAAGTAAATAAAGAATCGTGCCTTTATTTGTCAAAGGGTATTTCGGATCTAGTCGTGAGAACTACTATTTAGATTACGAAATCTTTTCCACATCCGCCAAGCCTGGAATACTCCTTTTCATCGACGCAATTCTTAAAATAACTTAAGAGTTGGTTTTAAAAATTCGGGAAATTGGCTCATATTTCATTATTTCAAAATACCTATGCACAGCCATCTTCAAATTAAACCCTTGTTGGAGAATACATCTTTGCTATCGTTTGTAATGCTCTAAAAAGTATTAAGTGTTACCTTTTGCAACCTACCATAATGCCTCTTGACGTGCTGCTTTCCCATTTTCGAGCTCCTTCGTGGCTAAGCGGTTAGCGTACGCGCCTTTGGCGTGAGAGACCCGGGTTCGATTCCCGGCGGGAGCTCATGTGGTTCGGATTCCACGTTAATCAGTAGGTCCGCGTCTCATATAGCCCAGCTGCTGAACGGAACGTTAAACTCAAAATTAACTCAACTCAGCTTTCCCATTTTCGGATACAGAATACAAATGAGATCTGCGGAAATAAGACAGATTACAATAGCTTTGTCGGCAAATAGGTGCGATATTGAGTCATAAATGTCCCATTATAACCGGAAACTAAACCAAGACCATGAAGTGCTTGGAGGGCGTATTGCCATGCTAGCATCTGCTTTGTCACATCTCATGCTGCTTACGATTGATAGACTCCCACACGTAACGTAAAATATTCAATTTCAGCTACTTGTTTACCGTTCATTTGAATCACTAGTGAAATCGTAATGAACAAGCACTTGGGAAATATACGACACTTTATTAATTACTTTCCTTTTGCTGCCACCGTAACATATTTTCTTCAATCTACGTGAAAGTATTCTTTATGTCGATGAAGCATGCCAAGATTGAAAAACAACTATATGCAAGGTTCTTTACCTCTAAAAAGATGACTACAATTACTTTTCACAATTAACTCGCCAGATATTCTTCGTCCTTGTGTTTAACACGTTTTATTACGAAGTGCGTTGTAGTTACACAGGTGAAAGATGTTACAATCCTCATGTTGGTGGGTGGTATCTTATTAAATGAGTAATGTTAGGAATCCTCACCCCACACAATCAAAGTTGCCTTCGTCCTTAGAGTTGCAGATCGATAATTGCAGTGGGTTATGGGCTCTTTTTGAAATATATGCGCTACTAAACACTTTCAATTTCCGTAGCGTAGAGTTACCATAGACTGTCTAACATTTGAAATATCTTGAAAGTATTATTCCCAAAAACTAACAAACTCAAAATCGAATCTGGGGACGCGGTGGCTCAGTGGTAGAGTGTTCACCTCCGTTGCTTGGGGTCCCTGGTTCGATCCCAGCTCGCGCTGTGTGAACTTTGTGGTGGACAAACATCGTGCTCGTGGGTTTTCCCAGGGTTCTCCCGTTTCCTCCCACTTCTTTCATTCCACTATTTCATTCATTTCTCATCTTCACCGTCTCCTTTAGCCTAACCGGCATAATCGTGGGACGTAAAACTTAAAAAAATTCATTTCATTTTTTTCAAACTCTGATTTTTGTATGCTGCTTTTCAAAATACTTGACAAGAGTTCTATGTGTAACAACAGAAGGAAATATCATTCTTTGGCCGCTACTTAGATAATTACTGGAGACCTAGTCATGATTACGAAAGGAATGCATTTCAGATCTAGAATGCATTTCAGTTATGATTGGAATGGTTACATATTCATGCTTTACCGGAAACATGTTGTCCCGAATTTATTGATTTTACCTCGTTTATATTTATAAGTGCCTACTGCAGAAAATTTCGCGTGACCTTCTTAAGCATATAAGAAATTGTTCCCTTTAATTTCTGGATATGAATAGCTCTATTCATTTTGATCGCTTCATCAATTTCATCACTTTCATGTGATAAGTTGTATGATTTCTGCATTTAGTACGCTAGCAGTTTTCATTCGACTACTTTGTAGCCAAAAGAAGGATATTGTGTTTGGCATATTCGTATATGGGTATATATGTATGTAGTCATGTCCATTTTTTCCATTGTGGAGCTGAAACTTCTGAACTGATTTCAATAAATTAGCTATCGTTGGAGTCATGGTGACAGTCCGTGTAACATAGGATAGGCAAAGTCAAAGAAGTTACATGGTGGACATCAGTCAGCATAATGTATAGTATAAGCTGTTTTTTTCTTTCCCTATAATGTCGGTATCAGAGAAAGCTTTCATGATGGACATTCCATATATATATATATATATATATATATATATATATATATATATATATATATATATATATATATATATATATATATATATATAGGGTCTATATAGTCAAGAGAGAGAAGAATGATGTCACAGTCATCTCTAGTACATAAGGGATAATTTATTATTATCTTTCCTTTTGATTAGGTAAGTGTAGTTTAACATATACACAGAAAAGCTGAGAATTAAAAGAAACTTAAATTAATAACACAGAAACTACGATGAAAATAATTCATTGTCCTTTCTTTCAAACGGAAAATAAAAGATGGTTTGTATTAATTGTTCCTAGAGGTCACGTTGGCAGTTAAGTTGGTAGATAGGTCTAAATATATGGCAAGGCGGCAATGATAACGTAGGACAAACGTCGATAGTCTAACTTTCTCTGCTGCTAGAAATTTTAGTGAATATGAAGAAGAAAGTCAAGATACGTCTCACTCTATTGCAAAGTTAAAGTTATACAGATAGCAGCTAAGCATGATAACGACAAACTGTTCTATGAAACTTAATAAATAAATAAATAAATAATAAGATAAAATATAAAAATAATAACTGCCTCTTTGCAAATTGATATTCCTTTTCATTTTAAACATATCATAATTTCTGTACTTTATAATTGCATCATTCTTTCCCCTTAATTTTCGTAATAATAAATTCTTAGTTTAATCAGAATTCAATGGTCAGGAGTAGTGATGATTGCAGAGAATGGCTCGGGAAGTACTTCCCCGGTGTCAGTTCCACGATAGGACTGAACCTAGGTTACAAGTATATTGGCAATACTTCTTTCATCCCCTGTTTGTTCAAAGTTCCTGCCTCGGAAGGAAGCCTTCTGAAATCACCATTGGTCAGGCAGACATTAATGTCCTTACCGAATTTATGTTCTTTTGCTCCTGGAATAATATTAGATTTAAATGAATTCACGTTTTCTTTCTTTCACTTTAGTACACTTTGGGTTTACGAAATATTCTAGTTACAACTAAAGTCAACAATGTTCGTAGAGTTTCAATTCACAACACATAACTATATATCTTAATTATATAAAATGTGTGTGCCAGCCTGTCACGCTATCCTGGAATGTTATGCAATTTTTTAAAGAAATTTGTAACGCTGGTTGTAGAAAGACTAGGGGTACAATGAAATTCCTTATAATAACGCCAAAAACAGTAGCGTCATTCCAGATTTGGCTTGGGGGGGCAAGACCCTTTGATATAAGTAAAATTTCGCGTTTTTCACTGACTTACTACTATTCTATTGATAAAATCTATATAAATCTCAAACACAGGGGGGAGGCAAATGCCCCTCTATGCCCCCTAAATGACGCCCCTGGCCAAGTTTCAGAACGTTACACTAATTCTTAATAGTAAACAGTCACGCTAATAGATGGTGCTACTTTCGCTTCTACTTGCCTGTCTGATGCTAACAGATGTCTCTAGTTGTTGGATTGCTGTGTGCAGCGACGTTGTTCAATAAGTGAATAAAAAATATGGTATGAAATTTTGGGGTAATTGGTAGCCAAACTCAAAAGTAATAATAACAATAAATATTTTTTTTATATAATACAGCTTCTCTAATTAATTTTGGTTTTAATCAATAGCATACACTGTAATGAAGAATCGAGTTCAAAATAATAATATTAGCAGTACAGTAACATAATTGAATTTAAATGCCTTTGGAAAAACGCACAACTCGAACTGAACTTTAAGACAGTTTAACTTTATCAGTTGAAAATAATTTCTGAATGCAAGGTAGAACTTTTACTCTCCAAACTGGTTTGAATCTGTAGATGGATTTATAAATATATAATACAATCAATAAACCTCTAATCTCAACTCTGGTCAAATAGCTCTTACGACGATAGAACGAACTCAAACAAGTTTACGACGAATAAAGACAAACGTAACAGAAGTCTTTAACAAATCACCTTGCGACATCTTCATTAAACATATCGAAAATAAACTCGCTGATGGCGACATACATGGTGCTGTCAGTCTTCTCTTTTCTGAGGATTCTTTTGCTCCATCAGATCCTGCTATTTTAAGATCCTTAAAAGAGAAACGTCCTCCGCACTCTTATACTGCACCTAACTTAGCAGATCTTAACATTACAGTTAATAAAGTTTTATCCAACGAGTTATTAAAAGAACTCAAATCCTTCTCTTCTGGTTCAGCTGGAGGAATAGATAGCATTCGCCCTTCAGTTCTCAAGGACTTAATTCTTTACAATATTCATGATTCTAAAGATCGCCTTACCAAGATCACTTGCGAGTTTCTCTCTATGATTTTATCAGAAGATGTACTCGTAGAAATAAGGCCAATTTTCTTTGCAGCTTCTCTTATTGCATTGAAAAAGAAATGTAGAGGGATTAGACCAATTACCATAGGAAACACATGGAGAAGACTTTCTTCTAAAATAATATGTGGGAGAATTAAAAGTAAGTTACTTCAACGCCTTTCTCCACGCCAACTAGGAATAGGCATTCAATATAGGGTTGAAATTTAAAAATGCTTTTAACGAAATAAACCGGAATGCAACGCTCACTGCCGTTAAGAACAATTTTCCATTCATCTATACTTACGTGCTCCAGAGTTATGCTTAAGTCAGTTATTTATTATACGGCACAGACATTATCTTATCCCAAAGAGAAGTTCAGCAAGGAGACCCTTTATATCCTGCATTATTTGCCTTAACTCTACAACCAATCGTCAACACTATAAATACAGATCTAAATATATGGTACTTGGACGATGGTACTATAGCTGGAGACCCGGATACCATACTAAATACATTAAATGATATCGATACAAAGGCATCTTTAATACGCCTCCAACTAAACTACTCCAAATGTGAGATTAGCTTCCTTGAGACACCTCCAGAACAGACAAATGTATTTTTCACCATGTTTAATGAGGCGGATCCAGGCATTTTATTAATGTCGCCTTCAAACGGTTTTCTTTTGGATTTTGCCCTTTCTTCTGAAACAAGGAGAGCTTTATTAATTGAGAAGACTGCCAAGCTGGATAATTATTTCACACGATTGTCATTAATGTCGGCACACTCAGCTTTCTTTTATTAAGAACTTCTTTTACCATGCCAAGATTACTATGTTTTCTACGATATTCACTATCTTGGATAGAAGAAGATCTACTTAAACGTTACGATAACTTTATCAAATCTGGATTAGAATCCATCATTAGTTGTTTTCTTCCTCAAAATGCATGGCTACAGGCTTCTTTTCCGACCAGTTTTGGAGGGTTAGGCATCCAACGAGTCTTAGATATGGCTATTCCCGCCTTCTTGGTATCATTCTATGGTTCCAAATGCCTAATCGAATTGATTCTCCAACTCGATATAATTTCTCACGGAATTACTGAGATTGAGAATTGCTCTACAACTTAGTCAATATTGGTTGGCTTAGAATTACCCGAAATCTACTCCAGAGCAAAACAAATCACATGGGATATGCCTATCATTAAATCACACCTCTCCTTTTTATTCCAGTCCGCAGACAACTTAAAAGACAAAGCCAGATTAATCTCTGCTTCCTCCTTAGAAGCGGGTGCTTGGCTCAAAGCCCTACCTTCGCCCACGCTCGGCCTTCACCTAAGTAATGAATGCTTCCGAATACCCATTGCGTTACGTCCAGGGCAGGTATATGTAAAGACCACAAATGTCAAGCATGTAATTGAGCGAAGTAAATAAAAAAGGTTTACAAGGCCTTTAATATTCCAAAAGCGCAGGTAGATGTTCTCGCCACTCAAATGTTAATGACATTATAATGAGAGCACTAATCTCAGCCGGCATACCTGCAATAATAGAACCCATTGGGTGTAGCAGAACGGATGGAAAGAGGGATGACTCTGTTACCGTCGAAGAGAGGCAAAGCGCTAATTTGGGACTTTACATGTTCGGATACGTTTGCTCCTTCCAATCTCCCCTTTTTCTTCGATCGAAAATACAGTAATTTTGTAACTATCGCTATTGAATCCAGTGGTGCATGGGGCAGAGAAGGTATTAACTTTATATAGAAAAGAAATAGGCAGATGGATTACGCAGTTATCTGGCGATGACAGAGCAAGCACCTTCCTCATACAAAGAATAAGTATGGCAGTTCTAAGAGACAATGTCGCCTTAATACAATACAGGATCCAATACCCAAAGGCAGAGAACTAGAAGAAGTATTTCTACTGTAAGAATATATTTATTCCATTATGGTTTTTTTTTATTTAATGTTACCATTTTAAGTTCATTCAAATATTTTCCATTTGTTTGTTTTTCATTTTGTTTTGCTGCTTTCATCAGCGTAAAAATTTAGAATTTGCTAGATTTACTTATTGTCTTGTTAAGCTTAGACTAGAAATATTGTGGACACAGAATATTTGTAAAATTTCGTATTATGAAAAGTTTTACTACAATATGCAACAATAACGATAACAATTTTTAAAAGAAGTAGGTAAATCACATTTATCTGATGAAGGAAATGATGACGACGAGATCGGCAATGAAGAAAGGAAGTAACATCTGCTAATTTCATAAAGAATTATTGCATTTATACCAAATGTAACTGACTTATTTTCCAATGTATTTGTAAGTGAACGAAATTTCATTTAAATTGTGAATTTTCGTTAAATTGTTTTAATACTTGAGAAAAACATGTATCAACACAAAATTTGTTTATTATTGTTGACATTATCTGATAACTATAAATACTAAAGTAAATGGAATGTTCAGCATAATATTCTAAACTGTTAACGAGACATCTCTCACATTAAATATAAAGCGAACAAAATATTTAGGTAAACAAATAGACAGCGGCGTAGCGTAAGGGAACGCCTGTATGCCCGGCATCCTCTGTTAATAAGAAAAAAGTACGTATTTCATTATATTTATACATTGTTTGCTTATAATTATCACAATTATTTCCACTGCAATCTTGTGGATGCGCTCTCTCGCTTTACTTTGGCAAGCGGAACCTACGCATGCGCATCACTCAGATGCATATTTTCAGTCTTTCCTCTTGTTGTATGCTATGTTCCTCGGGCATCCAGGCCTACTGCAAGCATCGGAGTTTTCGTCTGCTTTCTGTCGAATGCGCATGCCCAACTACTTCCCGCATCCCTTTGCAACCCAACGTTTTCTTTAGATATAAGCTGGCGTATGCTCAAGTACTGCCAACTCTATATATTTTGAACTAAGCTGTGGTTTCTGTATAGAACGTACGACCGCTGTCAAGGAAATAGAACAAAACTTAAATAGTTAGTTCAACGCCATTATGAAGCATGTCGCTTATGTAAGTGATAGTATAAAAATAGTTATGCTTTAATCGTAATTAAATGCATCGTAATTGTAATAGTAATTAAAGGCAAACTAATAATCTACATCATAAATACATATCATGTCCCAGAATGTAGCCAGATATTCTTTGAGAGCATAACTAGCATAACTATAATGCATTCTGTAGAATCACGGTCACCGATCCGGTAGGCCACCCTCTGCCCTTCACAAAGTTTACTTGTGCTCTTCCGTATCTGGGTATCTGACAATGAAGTAGATACACAGAAATAGACCCCCAAGAGTTGCTTTAAGTGCTTTCTATTTGTATCTTCAAATGATATAAACACTCAGGCCCATATTCACGAAAGGGCACCTGAGGTCCGGACCCAAGATGACAAATTTCTAGGGGTGACATATATATATATATATTTAAAACGAGATTGAAGTATGGTATGCGGAGAAAGAAGCTGCCCACGAGAAAGAAGTAAAGGGAATTATACTGAAAACAATATTTATACAAAAGTGGAGCCGGTTTTTCTCGTCACAATGCTAGTGACAGAAAAGAAGCTGAAACAATTGCTTATTGGCGTCTAACGTAATCTACGCATTTGCTACTGTATGCCCCACCAAGCGTGCAATTACGGGAGCCTGGGCCCCTAAATGTTTTGGCCTCCTATTTATTAAAAGTAGTTATTGATAAAAGAGATCCAGAATTGTGACGATTGGACCCCCTAGCATATTTGTGCCTCTCTCCTAAACTTTAATGGCTGGTTGTGGGCCTTAATAAGCAGACTCAGCCTGTTAATCTTCTATTTGTGTTGTGTAATCGTATGGGATGGTTGCAAATTATGCCGTGCTAAATATAAAGCTTCTGCAAGTTGTTTAATGAACATGGCTTTACACTCCTTTCTTGTGATAAATTATTGGCTTACCTCTCCCTGGCTATGCCCTTGCGTTATGTACTAGATTTATGCTTTTGATTAGCAACATTGATCGTTGGTGGTCAAGAAAAATTGACGGTATAATTTTTTTTTGTTGTGATTTGAAATGAATATTTGTTTTATTTTTTTTTTTTTACTGTAGTATGAAGAAAATTACATTTATAACTAAGAGACAAAGCTGTGGAAAGTGTTCGGCTGCTACAAGGTATAGTGCCTTACTAACTTTTAGCAAATGATGACTACGATAACAGTACCAGATACAAATTTAATTTATTTTTTTGTTAACAACTACCATATCTCGGTTGACTTACGAGCAGCACTGCTCTCTGAAAGGGATACGACCTACCCCAAAGCTTTCCATAAAAACGACAACTAGCAATCAGTCGCAAATATTTCAGTCTTCGTGATATGATGATAGGTTTTCTTGGCTTTCTGGGTGTTCTGTAGGGAATAAAATGTTATGTTTCGTCTGCATTATGTTTGGGGCAAAGGGTTCGGAGTGGTGTTCAAACGGTATTTCTGATTTGGGTAATTTCATGAAGAAAGCTCTAAAACATGAGTCATCGAAACAACATTTGCTGCATAGTGAATCTTTTCACTTGTTAAGGAAAATACACATTGAACATGCATTGCATTGTATTGTATTATATCAGACAAGTGACTAACTTTGGCATCCCCATTTCGGAATACCACGCTACGCTACTGCAAATAGAGAAGTTGAAGAAAGGCATAAGTCTGCCATGCATTTTAACAGATCCTGTATTAGAGAAGACCTATTCCCGCCGAAAAAATTGTTTAGGTCCTGCGGGATTTCAATATCTTTACTTGGATATTTGGTTATATATTTGCCAACGAAACACACCTCAACGTCTCTCCCTTCTCCAACCAACTCTATGTTTTACAGAAACCAACGTCGTTGCTCCCACGTCTGAACAGTATACTACAGATCATTATGAACAATCCTGAAAATTTAAGCAATCTATAAGCTATTAAAGCTACTTTCGGAAATTTAAAAATGAAACAATGCAATGTTCTAAGTCAGTGATTCTCAAGCTAATTCCTATCACGATCCCCATTTTATCACATCCCTTTCCGAGCGACCCCTTTATAATTTCGGACTCATAATAAGCTTGTGTGGGATTTTAAATATACTTACTGCGGAGATCTTACTTATCTATTTATTTATATAATAGTAGAATCCATTCCTTGTATATAGCAGATTCTTTAACTTCCCTAAAAGCGAATAGATTAACATCAAATTTGATCAGTTCATTCGTATTACAAATATCGAATACGATCCGTCATACTGTTTAAAAATGGAGGCTGTTTGAAAAGTTTAAAACTTCATAACTCCCTTAATTTTGGGTCATATGATACAAAATAAATTTCTAATTTTGGCTAAAAAAAAAAACTTCGACAGTTGTTAAAAAAGTTATTGAGTATTTTAAATGACTTGATAATGTGCGTCACGAAGATTGAACTGGACGTTGGAGCACTAGTGAAATCCGCCATGCTCACGTATCTCATTAGCTTTCAATTTTAACTGTATTTCAATATGCAGGCATTTTTCTGATATTTCAATATGTAGTTCTCATTAGCTTCATATCGCACCTCTTTCATTTAAATTGATTTTTCAACAACTTTGCACCTGTTTAGTAGACCTATTTGTTGTTGTCCTTAACAGTATGTATAAAAATAGAAATATGTCAATCAAAACAAAATTGAAAATAATATTTAAAAATATTTTCCTGAATTTAAAAATATTATATTTATCTCTTCCGCTTGTCTTCACGACTCCCATGGAACCCTCTCACCACCCCTCTAGGTTTCACGAACCCTAAGTTGGGAAATCTTGTTCTAAGGTGAAGTGTTACATTTACCGTTTCTTCCACGCACTCATTCAATATCTGACTCACATACGTAAACAAGTTTTGAACATATGGTAATCTATTCATTTTTAGTAACCAGGATGATACACCTATGTGCATATATGAAAAAAAAAAGAGGCATGGAAAAACATTTGTCTAGACGAGACAACAACCCCATTACAAGCGATGATATGAGCACGGCAGTAATTACCATGTTATTATAGCTCCCTTGTTATATTAACTGTTTATGTGCGAAGTGATGTGAATATTATATGTTTTTTCTTTTTGAATGTTTGTAAATTAATGTTTTGTATTTGTTCAGGCTGGCGAAAGTGTCTTGTATCACAAAAAAAATCAAATATGTTCAATAAACAATTTGTGAAAACATTAATGAGAGAAAAAATGTAAAAAACAAACAGAAACCAGGCACATGTAACGTGATGGCTCAATAAACCTCCTGGGAATTACCATCCAAACTGCATGTACAGATTTCATAAATGACCATTGTTCATTTTTTTTCAGTGCACAAATGTGCAATAAAATCGTTGAAATAGCGATTTGTATTCTCATTTTTTTTTAAATGTCAACACTATCATTATTCCCTACGCACAGATATATTTGAGAATTGTCAAAACTAAAAATAATATGGAATCTTTGGTTATTGTGTGATAATGCAACGTAACGTTGTTTGTTAATTATAATCCTATAATTAACTATCAAAAAATGTTTTGTAAATTTTTAGAGCTATTGGAATCTTATTGACTACTAGCGTCGATTATCTGCTCCGCTAGGTTAAAATTAGATAATTTAGTAATATGTTCCGTTCGTCAGCACAGTTTACTATAATACTGAACCGCTTCATAATCGATACAAACAAAGAAAACATAATGGGAAACCAGAAAATTATAAGTAATCTATATAAATAAAAATTAAGTGTTACTATTAAGGGCTAAATTTGAATTTAAACGGCATCCTTGTTCATCTAAGTAACTAGTATCGGTCATTTTCGATATTTTTATAGATCTCCCCCTCCTCCTCCTATCCCCTAAGTTGCACCGCCAAGGTGAAATGATAAAACCACCAAGGTCCGAACTTCATCTATTTTGAAAATTTGATCGAGATCGGTTGAGTGGTTCAAGAGTTATTAAGTCACAAATAAAATGACTTCCATATATATATATATATATATATATATATATATATATATATATATATATATATATATATATATATATATATATATATATATATATATATCAGTTTGTAGCGAAATTAGAATCAAATACACCAGTTTATAGTACTATCATTACATTCAACGCAAGATGGATAATTGTTCAAAAAATGAAGTGTTGTTAATATTTCTGGTTGTATGTCCATTCGTTATACACTTTAGTATAAAGGAAACGAATAATTGATGAAAGTGTATTATTATGAAATAGCTGGTGGAATGAGAATGTAGAGGGAAATGGAAGAGCCCCGAAACAGTCCACAGGTACGATGTCGTCAACCACAAATTCACAACTTAGAATCGAACCAGAGACCATTCATTCCAGAGGTGAACACTCTGCCAATTAGTCACCATTAATATTATCCAAAAGACAAAAAGTGTCTTGTCTCTTCTCGATTATTGCTATACCGTTGCTCGCTTGCGTAAGACAGTAATTAAAGTCGCTGCAGTGGTTACCATTCACAACCTAGTGTACCAAACAAAGACGAATAGTATTCTATATGAATATCCTTATTTATTATTTTATCGCTCAATAGAGAAGAACGTCAGTATACTGCCTTATGATTCTCTCTGCATTCCTGTGACATAAAGAATCTTCTATAGGAATATGCTTGTTTATTACTTTATCGCTCAATAGATAAGAATGTCAGTACACTGCCTTATGATTTTCTCTGCATTCCTGTGACATAAAGAATCTTCTATAGGAATACGCTTATTTATTATTTTATCACTCAATAGGCAAGAACGTCAGTACACTGCCTTATGGTTTTCTATGCATTCCTGTGACACAAAGAAGCAAACAGAAACAAAAACGATAGATTGTAAAGTGGTAACTTCTACTTTTGCATATCTCCTAATAAATGTTTGTTATACTTGTAATGAGGCGTAATTAAATGACTTATGGAAGTGAAAAGTACATTACAGTTGTCACCAGGTTCATATGCAAGCGGGGGTTCCATTGGTATTGGACTTCTCTCAAAGTTCATAACTCGACGTATATTTGTACAGTTTCTTAATAAAACTATACTTGTCTACCAGTTCAATATTACATAACGTCTTGTAGTATTCCTCCTCAAAATTTGGGCCTCTCCTAACAAAAAATTTGGGTGCACCTGATTGTCATTGACGAAAGTAAACCTGCTCTGACTTAGTGAATTTGGAACTAGCGAACAAGACTACAATATGAATTCAACCAAGAATTTCTTTACTATCAGATATCAATACCATTAGTGCTTGTCTTCTATTTTGATATACGGAGGGGTGACTTCCATGTTAAGAAAATCAGCTATCCTTCCTTGTTGGTCAAATAGCAAGCACGTGCGCCTTTCGTGCACAAGGTTCTGGCTTCGATTTCTAGTGAGAGAGAAGTAGAATTTTAACAAGTAAACTATGTGCCCATGCCTCATCTAACGTCAGTGAAGAAAAGAGACTTTAAATTTCAATAAACAAACAAACATTTAACCTAACAACATTAGACATTATCAGAAATATGCATTGTGATATGTACGCTGGAAACCACTCGCAAATATGAGAATATATACATAGATAGAAAGATGACGAGAGCGGAGGTATTATGAAAACAAAATAGTTGAAATGCTGTGTGTTGGTCATATTAGTCCAGTCCCTGTCCATAAAACCCGTAGGAATTTTGAGGTGGACTAAGTTTCTCTTCAGATCCAAGTAAGACACGTCTCAGTGATGGAAAAAATCTTGGGTGATCATCTGGCAACCCGGGCATAAGTTGGCAAATTGGAAATTCAATATGGCGGCCATGCGGAAATGCCATATTTACCTAAAACACGAATATCTCATCATTAAATGAAGCTAGAAACTTCATTCTTGTACCGAATTCAAGATAATGAACACTGTAATCAAGAAACATTCGTAACGTCGAAACATAGTGCCGCCATTTTTAAATATGGTGGTAGGTTTTTCGAAATTTCGATTTTTTTCGTACACTATTATCATTTATTCGAAGATAACTACGAAACTATAAGAGATACCATAAACATACCTTAAATAAATGGGATAGAGCATAATAAGAGCTTTCCAACGGTACCAATATCTTTTCTCTATCTTTAAACTTGACGGAGTTATTGAAATTTTAGTAGCTCAAGGTGTTTGGCTTCAGATCAAGTTAAGAAAGGTTACGCGCTAAAGCAAAACTATCCATGATTTTTCTGCACAAGTTTTAATGCTGATAAATTACTCTAAGATCTTACAGTGAGATTTCTAGGTAAAAGTGCAAATGGTTAATAATAATAATAATAATAATAATAATAATAATAATAATAATAATAATAATAATAATAATAATAATAATAATAATAATAATAATAATAGTAATAATAAATCGTGGTTGCTAAAATAATAATTCAAAAATTTCAGCAGAAAAAAGCAATATAATTAAAAATGATATAAAGTTAGTACATTAATACAAATAATAATAAAAGCACCATATTTATAATATAACTAAGCTTTATGAAATTACTTGGTTTTGGTTTTCTTACAATCCTGTGATGAAATATTTTGATCGGTCTTGTTGAGGACAACTAATTAAATGTTATTAATAAGTTCGTTGCATAATTTGTCTACATGGATTGACTTACAGTTCGTAACGTTACCGATTATTACAAATCATTTTGCACTTACATAAGGTGGTACAACTAACAATTTTTTTAGGCATTTGCATCGTCTTGTAGAACAGCTCTTGCAAGCACATGTTCGAATAACATCTTGTGGTATCTCTATAATGCTGGTATCCGGTGTGAGCGATGAATCATCTGCATTGTATGTCCATCCAAAATCCGTTGGATCTAATGGTTCTTCTGCGCCTAACACTGTAGAATACGAATATACCATGTAAAAAGATCTTTTCAGGTGACCCTGTAATGACGAACTGGTGCAAGGTAATTCCTGTAAGCTATGAAGAGTTCTTTGATTCATAATTTCAAATCGGAGAGTGTTAAATGCCTTAGATCTTGAACCTGATTTTACAACCCTGACCAAATATTCTTCAGCAAGTTCCAAGCACTCAGCACTTGGAGGAAGACTTCGTCCAAATTTGCACAGATACTTTTCCGGTTCTGCCTTAAGAGCGGATATTTTGTTACCTATCTTACTGGTAACATCACACCCTGTAAGAAAGTGTGCTGCAAGAAGGGCATCTGTTGCTGCACCTATTTCGTTGACAAGTGTGTGAATTAGTATAATATCGGATCTCGATTTTCGCATTCATAATTCTGAAAGTCCATTTACATGTAGGATCTTGTAAAAATGAATCAGTAAAACAAACACATCTGTGTCATTTGAGAGCACTACAACGCGTTGCATCCCCTGCTTAACCGCATGAAAAACGTGAGGGATAATGCGTATGTCAACCTCCTCAACAGCTACTTTGAGAGTTCCTGATATTTCCTTGAATCTCTTATCTTTGATTGATACAGCTGGAGTAGAACCACCGTCAAGCAAGACGCCACTGAGAATAGTTTCCCAATCTCGATTTATTGTAACTGTCTTCAAAAATTCAGCCAGAGCAGCCTGAATCAAAACTTTGTTCTCAGATGATGCCCAAAATCTGTCCATCTGTACAGGAAGTGTTGTGGTAGTGCTTATTGATGTCAATGGTAGTGGCTGTACAGAAGATCTTTCCCTCTCAGCACTTTTGATTGATGTTGGAAGATAACTATCAAACACACAGTCGACACGGCTGAATTTGCAGGCATTATTTACAATGGTGTCAAGTAATGTGAACAAGTCTTTAGATGTGACATTTCCTTTGACTTTTAGTCTTCGAAACTGTTCATTACATCAACTACAACACAGGTTTCGAGAGGATCATTTTTCTGGAAATTTATGGCCGTGGTATCTAATCTTTTTATCAAAATATTCATAAGCTGAGACTTTGAGGGTTTCGTAGTGGCGCCGTTCTCATCTAGTAAGGGTGAAGGTGAAATATCATAACTAAGAATTTCTGCCATCGACAATCCTCTCTCCTTGGCAATTTCTACTTTTCTTTGGACCAGTAATTGATCCGTAATAACGCTTCTCACAGTTTTCTTTTTCATCTGCATGCTAGGTTGTGTTATACTTCGAAATTTGGGAAGATTTTGTCTGTGAATGGGTGCCATCAGTGATTTCGAGCGAGATATAAACCTTTCCTGTCGGAATGTGGCAAAAGCTTCTTCGGCAGTCATCAAAAATTGTAAAAGTTTCTTAGCACTCGATTCCGGGACACACTCATTGGTTAGAAGGTTGTGAAGCTTCACTTCGCCATTCACAATATATGGATTTTTTCTGCTCTCAATGTACTGGAACATGTTTTGGATGCTTTCTTCCATTTTATTTCTGAGCCTTCCCGTTAATTCATGATGCATTTTTAACTCATAATCACACGGTATAACATTAAGAACAGACTGAAATGTTTTTCGTATGAGCAGTACTTCATGGTAAGCAAGCTCCCATTCTGCAATATATTCCTTCCTTTTTGTTTGACCAATAATCCCTCTACCTGATTTTTGAGAACGATTTATTGTCTGTTCGAGAGCCATGTCAATACCCACAGCGTTAAATTTTCCACTTGTCCTTCGTACAACAAAATGTCCTTGTTTGAACTTGTTATATATTTCAGGATGGCGTGTTTCAAGATTCAGTATTTCCTCAAAGAATAGTGAACCCGATCTCAAATAGTTTATTCTGTCAAATACCTGAAAAACTGGAAGGATATCTTTTAGGGTTTGACGATAGAGACTCCAATTACCTTCTCTGTCAGCTCTTATGAGGTTCTTTAAAAAAACTTATTAGATGTAAGAACCCCTCAAGGAATTGACACTGCTCAGACATCCTCATCTGCTCTTCAGTGAAAACATTTAAGGCTTCCAAAACTTCCTGTGATGCTGCAATCAGCTCTTTAAACTTTGCTTGCGCATCTTCTGTTGTTGAATGATTCATAGCAGTAAGAATTTCTGCAACTCTTGTAGATAACTGATAATCATCGTCAGAAGTATGCAAAAATGCTTTCCACTTTAATCTCTACACAACTTCTGCTAACATTAACATTCCTTTGAGTGGCCTTACATAATTACTCCCTTGAAGGACACTTTCAGCAACTTTAACACCAAACACGTGATTTTCGATGAGAATATTTTCTAATCCACTCCCATTTATGTACTTACCAATACAAGAAAGTAAAAGTTTGGTCATATGGAAAGATCCCAAGAGGTTTGGAAATTCATTTGAAACTAACTGAATTTCTGCTGCAATATGAAAAATGCCTTCATCACATGAAATTGGCAGAGCTGGTTGATCGAGAACTGAAAGCAAGCTTTGAAAGTTTTTCATACATGAATATACAGTATCATAAGATGTTACTGGATAAGGCAAAATAGGGAGAAAACCAACTTGTTGTAGTGGAACATCAGCTTCTGAAATAACATCATAAATTCCAGACCATGTCAATGTTTTTTGGTTTGTCAATCCTCCAACAGCTTGCAACATACTTATCACTACCTCTTCTTTCTTGATCTCATCACACGGCAAAGTGTAAGCATCTTCAATGATTTTAAGATCCTGTGGAATGTTCAGCGGTGTTGATGGTTTCTGGTAATCTCTAATTTGTTGACATGGTAAAAGGACACCAGTTCGTTTTCTGAGTTTGTTAAGAGCTACTTCAGATAGTGGTGGCTTACTAGGATTTACACTTGGGGTTTTCTTGAATAATACCATAACAGTATCATGCGTACCCCGTAGACCGGAAAGGCTTGCCTCTTCGTGGTCAAAGTTATCCATAGCACCTACAGTAAAGTTACTACTGACAAAATGACTTGGAAGTGCAAGGTTCTGTGAGCATGCCATCATAGTGTATTGTGCAAGATTATGACGAGATTCCATAACTTCATTATAGCTGACTGATAACCCAGCTTTATTGAATAATGTTATCAGCTGTTTGCTCTTACATTTTTCATGAATTGAATGGCCAGTCAATAAATGCAAAGGGGTTTTCCCTTTTCCCTTATGAATATTATAAAACATTATCTGGAAAAGGACTTTAACTCGATTTGTTATAGGAGTTTCTCTTCTATCGTTGTTGTCTTCAATTTCACTGCATTCTGCTTCTTCTTCGTCTGAGCTCATAAATGCTTGACTGTTATCATTGATGTGAGAAAATAGTGTGGAATCCGAACCACATGAGCTCCCGCTGGGAATCGAACCCGGGTCCCCCACGCCAAAGACGCGTACGCTAACCGCTTAGCCTCGAGGGAGCTCTCTTACATTTTTGAATCTGAACTACAAAAATGGTGTCTCGCAATGTATATGGAGGTTACAGTAGATCTTAGTCGTACTTTTCTAGCACAGTCAACGTTAAAAAAAGGCGATGCCTATTTTTAATTATTACTTTGGATGAAAATCATGAGGAGATTGGCTTCACCTTACTAAATTTAATCTGAAGCCAAACACATTGAGCTACTAAAATTTCAATAACTCAGTCAAATTTAAAGATAGAGAAAAGATATTGGTACCGTTGGAAAGCTCTCGTTATGCTCTATCCCGTTTACTTGAGGTATGTTTATGGTATCTCTTATAGTTTCGTAGTTATCTTCGAATAAATGATAATAGTGTACGAAAAAAATCGAAATTTCGAAAAACCTGCCGCCATATTTAAAAATGGCGGCACTATGTTTCGACGTTACGAATGTTTCTTGATTACAGTGTTCATTATCTTGAATTCGGTACAAGAATGAAGTTTCTAGCTTCATTTAATGATGAGATATTCGTGTTGTAGGTAAATATGGCATTTTCGCATGGCCGCCATATTGAATTTCCAATTTGCCAACTTATGCCCGGGTTGTCAGATGATCACCCAAGATTTTTTCCATCACTGAGACGTGTCTTACTTGGATCTGAAGAGAAACTTAGTCCACCTCAAAATTCCTACGGATCTTATGGACAGGGTCTGTATTATATTGCAAGAAGAAATTATTTTAGCTATACAAAGCAACCGTCTTCATATAAGTTGGTGTGATGAAATCAAGAAACGCTGAGGAGTAACGTGTGCCAAAGATAGATGCATGATTACGAAGGAGTTCTCGAAAGATATACATCCAGCAGTGAATTAGTAATGGTTGACTATGCTAATACTACGTTAAATATAATTAGTTTTCAGAATATAATTAGATGGTTTGAATTGTCCTTTCTTAAATTAATCTTCGACAAATATATTCTATTTGGAGTTATTGTCATTTTCTTTCGTTACGTATTTTTTACTGTACTTAACATCTCATGTTTATAGGGAAAATAGGTTGATTTTTCGGTTTGAAGATTAACGGCCCTATCAATACCGAGGCCCTATGAAATATGAACCTACAGATTAATGTGAGATCCGAAGAACATAAAAATCGTACTCAAGTCTCCTCCCTTAATCATATTTCCATTAAAATTCTCTGCAAGATAAATAGGAAAATCAGAAATAATTATGACAAGAGCAGTCAATAATAATTAACTAACTCTTTGGAACCCAGAGGTTCAAAGTAGGGATGGACACAAAGTTCCAGTTTCGGCGGAACCGATTTTTGGAGATCCGGTTTTCAGAACCGATTCCTGAACCGGTTCCAGACCTGGATCCAAAAACCCGGTTCCAGAACCGAATCTTAGAGACCGGCTTCATACCTGGATCCGAAAGCCCGGTTCCATACCTAGATCCGAAAGCCCCCAAAGCTCCGTAAAAGAGGCACAAACTTCACCTTCAAAACATTGCAATGAAGACCATCCGCTTGTACCCTCCCCGCCCAGACCCGCTTGTGACCCCCAGAAAAATTTTTGGTTCACCAGTGGTTGTTTAGCCAAGTGCGTTTGCCAGTTACCCAGTTTGTTTAGCCAAATGAGACAATCGACTTCCGCCTGGGCGCCTGTCTGTAGCTTCCACCATTTCATCTACCACACTGTTCATAACCTACCAGCAGCTCGGGTTTAGTGTAAGGATGGTCACAAAGTTCCGGTTCCGGCGGAACAGGTTCCGCGTGGAATCGGTTCTTGCAAACCTGGTTTTCATAACAGGTTCTGAAAGCGCTTCTAGACCTGGATCCGAAAGCACAGTTCCATACCTGGATCCGAAAAACCGGTTCCGGAACCGGATCTTCTAGAACCAGATCCGCTCAGATCCAAAAACCGGCTCCACCAGGAACCGGTTCTGGCCATCCCTAGTTCAAAGCCGCGTTCGAAAAAGATCTCCATTGATTTCTATCGTTAGCCAACTGGATCAAGCTTCTATTTTGTATTTCTATTTCTGCGAAATCTATCTTTAATGTCCTCTCATTTGCGCCTAAGTCTCTCTAATGGTCGTCTTCCGATTGAACTTCCAGTTAAAACTTTGAAAGCGTTTTTAATGTCTTCCACTCTGGCTACATGACCTGCCCACCTGAGCTTCCTAGATTTTATGACCCTAACAATGTTTGGTAAACGGTAGACTATAACTAAAGTAGTTCCTCGTTATGAAGTTTCCGCTATTCCCCATTCCCGTTCCTCTTGGGCCCAAATATTTGTCTCATGATCTTGTTCTCAAATACTTCCAGTCTACGTTCTTCCCTCAGAATAAGCGACCACAACAGTAGTCAAAATAGTACCATATTATACAAACACTACTTCCTCAGAAAATGGAACTCGCCCTCGCAATTTTGTCTTGCATTCGCCAGGCAGTGTATGAGAAACCCAACTAAGCAGGTTCCAGGTTATGAAAATTGAGAAAGTAATACACACAGCTTTTGTTAGTGATATTACCCAAGAAACAGAAAGCAATTGAATAGTACCTAAAATTCCAACCATCTTGTAATTCCTACATATTGTTCTACTATTTGATTGGTAAAGTTCAATTTTAATCGCGTACGAGATCCTCTGGCGGCTCAATGATCTGTGTAGACTTCAAAGCTCCTTCTGGGTTAAAGAGCGAGATGCTATAAGGTCTCACCGGGAAAGGGTTCGAATGGAGCACTCGAGTTGCCGAACGACATGTATTAGACCTCAAAGAGGATGTGAAACTATGTATATACATATGCAAATTTATAGCGGCTAAGGGCAACGGGATTCATATTGATGGCCAAAAGAAGAAATAACTTTTGACAAATGATTAATTAGAATATAGCTTGAAATTTTCTGGCACTTCCTCAACAATGGCTCACCAATTAAGGGCACATTAACCTTCCTACCAACCACTCTATTTTACTTGACTAATTCACTGATAACACAGATACTAGCTAATTAGCTTTCTAGCGTATTTTCTGTCTGCAAACTGGACACACAGTAGGTGGCACGGACTCGCCTTTGGTCTCTTCTTTCACTGTCATCAATGACTATCTTTCCCTTACTCGCAACTATTCTGCATGTAAACACACTTTTCCGTTGGTCTGTATACAAACCAGAGTTCTCCAAGCTCTAGCTTTTGCGTCATACTAGTGAGTCTATATCACAGAGTTTATATGCGTCCTTCTTGCATGTTACTTCTCAACTTACAATAGTTACTACAGAATGGTTAATACCAATGTATTTCTGGTAAAATTTCAGTGCTATTTCAAATGCCATATGACCCACTTTATCTTTTATATTGTGAATCTAAATTCAAGATGGCCACTTTCAATATGGCGGCCATGATGTTCATTAGATATAGCATATCTTATGTACCTACTAATAAACATTTAGCTTCATTTCTCTGGCCATTAACGTGTAGAATAAGTGATTCCTTAGCGTTTCCTGTTGCTGGGCCTTACGGTCGGCCATATTTCTTCCGGCTCTCCTGTTTTTTCATGTAGCCGCCATAAATTTGCATATGTACATAGTTTCACACCGTCTTTCATATCTGATACATGTCGTTCAGCGAGTCGTGTGCCTCATTTAGACCCTTCTCTGGCCAGAGCGTTTTTCGTGAAGCACGGGAATATTACAGTACAAACTGAAAAGTAACGAGACTCGCTAATATATTTAACATTTAGATGCAGACAATAATGGAAATATTTTTATTCATCGTTCATGTGTTGGTTTTATGAAGATAGGCTATTTACATATCTGTAATGGTTCAAAGATGACTATACAGCAGTTTTGTAAATCTTAGAATTTTATTGAACGCCTCATATTCTGATGTCTATAAATGTTTTTAAAAAGCAAGAGTTGTACTCTGAAGCACAGGGTCACGCTTGCTTTCCAAGTCCAGGTAAATGCCGCCGCTGCAGGGAATAGTTGAAAAGAGGTGAAGAAACAGTTTAGAACATTATTGGGAAGAAGTTTCTTCTAAAGAATATGGTGCAAGATGAAATAGAGAGGGGAAAGTAAAATTTGAATCGATAGTCGATGCTAACCAGGTTAGAAGGAAGAGGTAAATAAAAAAGCATAATATATAAAAACTGGCGTCATTTGGCGAGGGCAGGGGGCAATGCTGCCCCCTTGAGTTTCAATAGTATATGTATTTTAGTTGATTTGCTTTTGATTTTAGTTTAGCGTCCCTTTCAGCAGCGCAAACACGAGGCGTAGACTTACAGCTTAACGTGGACTCCGAACGACATAGCTCCCGCCAGGAATTAAACTCGGGTCTCTCACACCAAAGACGCATATGCTAACCGCTTACCCATGAGGGAGCTCATATCTTTAACCAATCACATACTAATATACTAATAAAAATTACGTGAAACCCTTATATCGGTGGAGAACCTTGTCCCCCTCTCCTGCCCGAAAGCAAAATCTTAAATTAAGCTGCTACATGAAAGTTTCTAAATTTACGGTATTTGTCTCACTCCAGAGGATAAAGTACTTCTAAGTAGTGAAAGCAGTATTAAGTCAATGATAAACCAGAATGTATTTCTAACATTTTAAAATGTTTATTTAGGGGACAAGTGTTTATACAAAAATTAACTTATTAAAAATTTAAAGAATATTTCACTTAGACCAAAATTACAAGAGAAATAGCAAATACAGACATGTCAAAAGAGGTGAGGTGATTTTAGTTTAGCGTCCCGTTCAGCAGCGAGGCTATATGAGACGTGGACCTACGGATTAACGTGGAATCCGAACCACATAAGCTCCCGCCTGGAATTGAACCCGGGTCTCCCACGCCAAAGGCGCGTACGCTAACCGCTTAGCCACGAGGGAGCTCAGACATGTGAAAAGAAATGAATACAAGTAAATAATGATTTATACATTTTACACATGATAGGAAGGTTTACAAGGTTTTCATATTTGTATTTTCAAAGGAAAATGAAATTTAAAAGAAAGAAGAATTCGGTCAAAATTTCACCAACTACTGAATGTTACGAGAACTTTTTTTTTTCAATGTAGATGAAGTAGTCCTAGAAGATGACTTAAGGCGCCTCCAATAGGATGCGAGGCATGAAGCGTCTGGGTTCGATGCCATACATTCCAAATTAAAGAATTTGAAGTGTGGGAAAAGAAGTATGAATTCTTTTCTTCTTACAGGTATATGAAAGAAAGAACACAAATCACGAACTTGACAGACTAAAAGAATGATAGTATTTGTCTTACCTTCCACCCTGTTTTTAAGAAGGAAAAAAAAAAACCTGAAGAAATAGTCAAATTTCCCGTGAGAGTTGGTAACTACTTAGAAAATTTCCCTGTGTCCTTTTTTTTTCTCTCTAAGTAAAATTCCCGTAAAAACTCTCGAAGAATGTTAAGTTGGAAATCGGGGAAAAGAAATCTTCTTTTACAGCAGAGAGTTTAAGCTTTGCGGGTTGGGCGGTCTAAAAACTTCTGTATTTTCTTCTTCACTTTGGAGTGGTGGGTCTTGCTCTTTGATGGCAAATATCCAAAGTCACAAACCCAAAATACCGTGAAAAGAAACTAACCAACTTGAATACAATCGTTTCCTTCTTGCTCTTTCATATGTATGTATGTAGAGTCAGAAGAATGTTGGGAAACATTTAGAAACTCTGAAAAATTCAACTTTTTTGCTCCTTGTTTATTGATGTGAAAATGTCTTATATGTAGCTAGTTTTATAGCGTCATTTTAAAATAGTTTCTTCCTGTTTGTTAAACGCTACATCATTTACGTAAGGAAAGAAATAAAATATCAAATTGTGTTTGAGAAAATGTCAATAACTGTGAGACAAATTTTATCTTTGTATAACTGGAGACTAATAATAATACGGTAACAGAAAAAGAATGTAATAGTGTACAGCGTTGTGTATTCTTTCTTTCCTACTTACTAAAATTTCCCTTTTTTCCTATAGTTGACATCGGTAAGGAACAAATCACTAGCATACTTTCAACTTTAAGAGCATTATTCTTCGTAACTTAGGCGGGAAATAAAAATATAAATAAATGATAATAAAGAGATTTTCTTGAAACAAAAATTTGCAAAAGGTGGAAAAGACATCCATTCCTGGGATGTTTAGCTCACTTTTAATTTAATTTAAAAGTTTTAAAGCGTTTATTGCTATATTTTAGCTCTTTGCTGTACAACAGCCGCCCCTCGCCAGTTCCGGTCCATTGAACCCTTTCATCCAGCCCGCCTCACCCGGTATTGAAAGTGTACTTCTTACATAATCTCTTAAGCTGTCCTGAAAATGTTTTCCTGGATAACTGATGCTCTCATTGAAAATGTCCTTCGCATTGGAACATCCAATGTACACTTATGTCCAAAATTGTTGTCGCATGTCTTTAGAAATTACATAAATAGAAATAACTCTCTTTCTTGTGATAGAAAATGTCACATTTTTTCTTGGAAATAAGCAGAAAAACAAAACACATATTTACAAAAAATATTTCAATAAAAAATTAAGAAATAAGCAAGTTATAATTTAAAAAAAAGAAATCTCTAAAACTTTCATCGAAATATTCTAAGTTCCATTTTCGTAAACGTGGCAAACGCGCAGCGAAATTTACAAAGATGGAGGGAATTTTATGCTTTGTTAGAAATACAACGTAAATCTGCCATAAGGTTAGATATTATACATGTGGCACAGCTCTAACAATCATCGCTATTAAGCATTTTACATTTAAACAAAGGACTAAATAGAAATAAGCTACAAAATGTGCGAAGCGATCAGGCATTTAGTGTTAGTGGTTTTGTTACATGCGTCTGCCATGGTGCAGTCCTTACCGTGCCTTTGTAGAGTAGTCGGTTAAAGCTTGTTCTTTATATACTTTATTATTCCACGATCATCACTTCGAATCCCATACGCTAAAGTAACTTTTTTTTTTTTAAGAAAAGCTTGATTCTGTGAATTCCTTAAGGAACAATGTTTTGTTCTAATAATGCTCCTTAGTATTATGCTCTTCATTCTAGTTTATTTGAATATTTCCAAATAATTTAGAATTATGTCTTTAAAAACATTAAAATTGTCAAGAATTTTATAAAAAGCGGAAGCTTCATTTATAATCATTTTCATAACCGAAATGAGAAACTTACAAATAGTGGAATTTTAATTAACATATGACTAAACTTTCATAAAACAGTAATTAAATAAAACATTTACTCCGCATAGTTTCTGCAAGTAATATGTAGGAAATAGACAGAAATAATGAACGTAAACTATTAGATGTCGATTAAGAGTTAGTAGGGATAGTTCTAAAGCCAAGTAGAAAATTCTCTCTGCTTCATGAAAATAATAAACATTTTACAAAAATAATGGTATTTTTGCTGAATCGGAAATTTGTTTAGTAAATAAATAAATAAAATACTATTCCATAATGCAATAACTCTGACTCGATAGCTTGAAGAGAAACTGTATCGGTCGCGATCCTTCGGCTTTGTTCGTAGCACACGATGGGACACGAAGTTGATCCGAACCAAGGGAAAGGGTGTAGAAAGAAATAATGGAACACCACAGAACGGCATGATATGTGTGAATGGTCACGGCAGTGACACGGACGGATCATGGCAGGGGAATGACATGGGCATGATACACTATGTGTGAATTGATCTTTAACTGAAAACTGGCACATACGAAGGAGTGCACGAGGGAGTCATGTTCACTTTTGATATTTTAGACATGTTTTATCTTTAAGATCTCTACTTGTATCTCTTTTCAGAGCGCATAAGGTTCAAAGATTCATGTTCAAAAATTGTTAAAAATGCAAAGTATATCTGTCATAATGTTAGTTACTATACATATGGAATAGCTCTAATAATGATATTAAGCATTTTACACGTAAACAAAGGAATAAATAGAAATAAGCTACAAAATATGCGAAACGATCATGCATTTTGTGTATGTGTTTTTCTTATATGCGTGTGCAAGTAGTCCGCTCTTCACTTACCTTTGTAGAATAGTTACTTAGCGCTTGCTCTTTATACTTTATTTTTCCATAACCATCAGTACAAATCACATACTCTAGTGTCTACTTTTTTTTTTTTTAAAGAAATGTCTGTTTTTTCTATTCGTTATAGTGTTTTCCAACAAATAGTAGGGTGATTTGTTAAAGCATGATTTAGTGCCCCCTTTTTTTTCGATGATCATTAGTTTCAGCTCCGTGCCTACAGTATTTTTAAAATTTTGTTCGTGAGATTTCGTTATACAGCTCTCTTCTATTAATAAAAGGTATTTGGTTAGTAATTTAAATATGGGCAAACAATTCAAATTTTTGCCTTTAAACGTGATAAAATTACCAAGAGTTTTGTAAAAAGTAGCAGCTTCATTGCCATAACGCGAAAGTGAAACTTTAATAAAACTTCATCAACATATCATTAATTTTAATAAAACAATACTTTCGTTTTTATCACGAAGGGGCTAAACTATGGCTACACAGAGGATGGCCAAAAATTTCCCATGTGGGTCATACCTCTTTATTGGGACAAGTGTCATCTTACTTTTCAAAAGGAGTTTATAAACAAAATTTAATCTGCCTATTTTAAGAGTTTCGGAAGATACTATATTTTTATCACAAATTTAGAGCCGATTTCTCCCTTAGGATACCGATTCTAATGAAAGCATTATGATAAAAAAAGAAAACTGATTCGACTACCTTCGAAGTTTAATTTCAAATGATTCAGTCATTATCAGTAATGAAAGTGATGAGTACAAACTATTTCTCCCGGGGGAGAATTTCAATACACAGGGTTAAAGTAGCACTGAAAAATACTGGTTTCTTCGGAAGTTTGGACGGGAGTGGTAAGAATTTCATTGGTCCCAGGAGAAAATGTGCCCCTGTGCTACCCCCTGAAATCAGCAGTACGTGGTGATTAGGCAATCAATATCAACTTAATTTTTACAAATTGCCCTCTTTGCTTTTAGAAGCCAAACTATCGTAAACGCTGAGATAAGTCTTCACTTACTTCATTGACGAATTTATATAAGTAGATTCAAGTCCCTAATGACAGACTCGCAGGATACACTATTTTTATCATGTATTTTGAATCTCCTTCCGCTTTAGGATATATATTTAAGCGACAGTGAGGTGGTGAAATCACGACTCTAGCCAAATGATTTGGCGTGGGAGACTTGGGTTCGATTCCCGGAGGGAGCTCATGTGGTTCGGATTCCACATTAATCAGTAGGTCGCGTCTCATATAGCCTCGCTGTTGAAAGGGACATTAAACTCAAAATCAACTTAACTCTAGCCAAGTGATTCTGATTTTCAAAAATTCGTTTTACATAGTTCAGCGTTTACCTGTAATGAGGAGACAGAAAACTTCGATTCATATTTATATGTTGAGAAAGTATTATATAAATTACCTTTATACCTTTTCCTGTAGATGCTGAATATTCGAAAACTCGATTACACGGAACCATTTATTTTAGTGAGGAGTTTATATATCAAACTTCATCTATCTAACATGAGGGACTTTTGAGATACTTTATTTATATGTTAAATTTTAAAATTCCATTTCCCCCTTAGGATGCAAATTTAAACAAAACATTGACAAAACGACAGTGCTAATTATGTTCAGAAAACCATTTAACTGGTTTCGTAAACATTGCAGCACTTCTACAGCCCTTACCAGTATTACTGATGATATACGTTCTGTTTTGGACAAGAGAGAGATAACCATACTTACCTTACTGGATTATAGCAAAGCATTTCAGTCAGTAAACCATGACATTTTGCTACAGAAACTTGTACAAAAATTTAGTTTCTCTACTTCAGCTGCTAAGTGAGTCCAAAATTACTTATGCGACCGAAAACAGTATGTGGTGGTTGCCAACTTAGTTTCTGGTCAGCGTAACCTTCCTTGTGGGGTTCCTCAAGGTAGTGTTTTAGGGCCTCTTCTTTTCTGCCTTTATATTAATGACTTAGCACAATCTCTAAAAGACTGTAAGTATCACATGTATGCGGACGATTTTCAATTGTATCTATCTTCTTCACCAAAGCAAATAGATACTTGTATAACAAAGATGAACGAAGACTTGAGTAATTTGGCTAAATGATCAGCAAATAATTGTTTGATTATAAATCCAGTCAAATCAAAGTCAATTTTAATTACTTCCAAACGTGCAACGACGTTAATAGATGCTTCACTTGTTCCCAATATAACTTTAGAAGGCGTAAATATTCCCTTCTCTTCCTCTGTGAAAAATCTTGGCGTCATACTTAACAAATATTTAACTTGGTCCGATCAAATTAACGCATCATGCAAGAAGGCTTTTGGAATTCTTCATTCTCTCAGCAAATTAAAAAACTTTTTACCAACACAGTTGAAAAAAACTCTTGTTCAAACCCTAGTGGTACCACATTTGGAGTACTGTGACACCGCCTTAACTGACGCTGATATACATTTACAAATGCGTTTGCAGCGAGTACAAAATGCTTGTATACGTTTTATTTTTAACTTAAAATTCTCAAATCATGTTACGCCATTCTTTAAAAAGCTGCAACGGCTGAAGATGCAGCAACGGCGAAAATTGCACTCGTTGGTACTGCTGTATAAAACACTTACTTTTACAGAACCTTCCTATCTTCTAAAACATCTTAATTTTTTAAGCGATTTCCATGAGAGGGACACAAGATCACGTTTTAATAGCCAACTTGCAATTCCTATTCATAGATCAACTTATTCATCCAAATCATATATAATTTCAACGTGTCGTGATTGGAATACTTTGCCAACCTCGGTAAGTGAGTCAAAATCTTTAGCATCTTTTAAAAGGGCAGTTTATAATTTATTGTTATCGAAGCAGGGTTGAATGGACACAGAGACAGAAGAGCCAATAGAGAAGCCTGTCATAAAGATAAGAAACTCAACACTTATTACATATTATAACATGTATGTACTTTCGTGTAGCACTATATTATATTTGTGTGTATGTGTGTATGTGTGTGTGTGTGTGTGTGTATGTGTTCAAGTGACAGTCTGTTTCTTGTGGGTTTTTTTTACTTTCTAACTTTTTTTTCTTTTGCTATTGTTAGCTATATCCTTTAATTTTTCAATTTTGTGTCATGTTTAGGTGGTAGATAAGGCTACATATAGCCTTAACCTCGACATGTAAAATAAGTCAAAATAAATAAATAAATAAATAAATAAATAAATAAATAAATAAATAAACTAAAAAATGAAGCAACCCCCCTTTTTCGTATAATTTGTGTATATGTGTTATCAAGATGTATTTAATAAGCTAACAATCGTGGAGCAGTCAGTTAGTGTGTACTCACTAAATGTTCAGGTTTGGTGATGATCAGCAGTTCAAATCCGGTATACTAGTTTTTTTTATTTATTATTATGTTTAGATTTTGTTAGTGATATTTTGTTAAACAACTCTCTTTTAATCCAGCGTGGGAGGTCCGGGTTCGATTCCCTTCGGGAGCTCATGTGGTTCGGATTTCACGTTAATCAGTAGATCCACGTCTTATATGGCCTCGCTGCTGAACCGGACGTTAAACTCAACTCAACAATCTCTTTTAATCCAAAAAATATTTCTCAATATTACTAATTTAATGCTATTCAATTTGAATGTGTGCACAAAGTGTAATTCAAACTTTTATATTTATCAAATATTACAATTAGCAAGATTTCAATAAAAAGAAGGAACTTGATTGTCACAACCTGAAAATGAAACTTTAATAAAAGTTTAGCCAACATACCCGCAACTTTAATAAAACATTACTTTCCTATTTATTATGCATCACGTAGTGCTAACTATATTAGTTGTATAATTTTGCAATACAAATTAATTTAAATATTCTAGAAAAAGTAACTACATTTGTTAATTCCTTTTGTACACAATGATGTGATAAATCGTTACATTACTACATAAACAAGTATGAAAGTATCAAAATTATTTTATCGAAAATTTCTTCTAATTCAATGCAAAACATTTTAAAATCATCATTCAATGTTTTGTTGCATAAAAATGACCATAATAGGATTGCTTTTTATTTTTTTTTTTTTTACTCTACATATGCACTGCAAGCTATACGTAAATGTGGTTGAAATAATTAATATAATATAAAAAATATATATCAATTGGCGATTAAAAAATAGTGTTGGTCAACATGAAGATCTACGAGTATCATTTTACGCGGAGTTGTCTAATATACATGTGAAATTAAAATTAAATATTTTTAAAGACAGCACTCCAAGTTAATTTGTTTGATTGTAAATGTAATATTTAAAAAAAAAAGCGTTTAATACTCTTTGATGAGTGTAAAAAGGCGACGCAAATAAGTTTTTGGTTTGATGGCTGATCTTGAGTTTGTCGTCTCTTTGAGCACTGAGGCTATATGAGACGTAGATCTACAGCTTAATGTGGGTTCCGAAACACATGCGATCTCACCGAGAATCCGAACTGGATCTTTTGCGTCGAAAAGGCGTACGTAAACCTTATAATCACGAAAGAACAGTTTTTACTTCAAGGAGAAATCCCAATCGGAGGTGACTTGAAAGAGTTTATTTCGGAAGAAAGATTAAATATTTGCATGAACTTCAGAATGGTTAACTTTCTCAGGTCTGAAAAACCTATTTAGTTGCGTCTGAACTTTTGGAAATGTCATTTTGAAGGTAGATAGAGTCTTCATTGTGTGTGTTTTATAATGTGTTTTACAGTGACTTTATTGTTTCTCATAGTCATTCTCTGAAATGAAGTTTTTAAAGGGGCAATTTTAGTCGAAATCTTTTATTTTAAGATATGTGTATGAAATTAAGTTAGAACTTCCCCTTCAGTAGGGTTTGAAGGATTGATCTTATACGCTTCATACTTAACACGTTATCTTTCACCCAGTGTTTCTTCCGGCCAAGCTCTGACAGTGCCCCCGTAATACTGACAAGGAGAAGGCAGAGTTTGGTAAGTGAATTTTGGAGCCATTTTGGCGAGGTGGTAGTGCACATTTAAAGAGTTACTATTACAAACTGGGAGAGCGCAATGGCCAAAAATAACGGAGAAAAACCGTCTTAAAGTTTTCTACTCGCCCCATATATCGAACAACGTACGACCTTACCAATTGATGGTGTAGCAGAGTGACTAAAATCTATAACTTGTGTGTAAAGTGTCCCGGGTTCGATTCCTGTTCGAGTCACCCATCATTTTTTTTCTTCAACCAATAAGTAGGCATTTGTAACTATAAGTAAAATATTAAATCATCGTATGTTTATAATGAATAAACCAATAGAAATTTTCAAATCACTTGTAAAATCTTTCCATGTCCCATGTTAACTGGCAAACAAAATTTAATCTATTCCGTAAATATACTGATATTACAGCGATACTATAATTAATCTGTACCCATTTTATCAACATTGATCAGAGGCGCAATAATTAAACAGATAACTTAGATATAATTAAAAGAAAGAACGTTGTTATTGATTCGTTGTCATGAGTAAGATTATTGTTTTATGATGGATAGGACATGTTGGTATTATCAAGATCATTATTTGCTATGATTGCTGCTGACATTTTATGTACGTATACTACAGAGGAATAAATCGAAGATTTTTGGATGCAATTCATGTTTATGGTCAGTAAATTAGTAGTTGATATGTTTACTATAATAACGTAATAACTTAAAAGATACGTAAAGCGAATCAGGGCTAAAACGAAGTGATATCGTTTTATCTGGTGCCGAAACCCGGGACCATACTATTTAGTTCCGAAGAATAGTAAGAACTGAGTTTATGTGCATAAGTACATATACCTTTTTATGAGTTTCACTATTTTAAGAAGCGGGAAGAGAATACAAAGAATTGTTAATATGCAGGATTCTGAGATTGAAGAAGTACCCAGTGTTTCAAACGAAACCATATCTGGAAATGCAACAGCTGTGTCTGAACATTCCTATTCTAACCTTATTGATATGTTTAGTCGACTACTTGATGAAAAACTAGAACAGAAATTTGATCAACAAGATAAAAAGCTAGAACAGAAATTTGATCAACAAGATGAAAAGCTAGAAAAGCTAGAACAGAAATTTGATCAACAAGATGAAAAGCTAGAACAGAAATTTGATCAACAACAAAAATTGTACGATGATAAGTTAGAACAGATACTAGTGCAGCATAAATCTCTTGCAGATAAAGTACAAGGTGTACAAGAAAGTTTCGATCGGCTACAGCATAGTTTGAAAGAGGATTTGCATGTATCGGTTAAAAGGGTGAACGGTACTGATGTGAATAAGAAAGTAGAACCGGAAGAAGATCAGAAGAAAGTCGATGAACGAAATGAAAATATTGAAGAACAGGATGAAAATGAAACCATTGAACCTGTGACGAATGGTGATGCGGGAGATGCTACAATTGAAGAAGAACCGTCATCTCCGGCCAAGGAAAGCTCTACTACCACTACAGGCGTATTCAAAATTGAAGTGAAAGGTCTACCGAGATTATACCGGTTAGGGAAATTGAAGAAATTGTTGACTGATAATTTGAAGTTGGGAAGCCATACTATTAAGTCGCCGAAAAGAGCGAGTTCTTGGATTTATTTGATCTTCAAAACTGAAGAAGACCGACAGATGGCAGTAAAGATTTTGAATGGATACAGTTGGAAGAAGCGAGTTCTTTCAGCCGAAGTTGCCGAAGCTGATCATCGTAAACGAAAATTGGAAAACTCTGTTGATAAGGATTCTAAAAAGGCGAAAGTTGAGCTACCTGTAGAAGATAGAATAAAACAGGCAACAATACCTTTGTGGGATGTTACTTATGGAGAACAGTTGAAGAAGAATAATGAAGAAATAAAATCTTCACTCACGCGACTGATGGATTTGTTGCCGAGAAGGAATTTGGATTTAGCAGATTGGGCAGAAGAAAGAAAAGAGAAGAATGAAGGACTTGCAGACTTTCTGAAGCATTCGCCTATAAGAAAAATTATGCATGGTCTGAAAGATTACTTCCAAAACAGAGAAGGTAACTGTTTGAATGTGACACCGCTCTATTTCCTGATCTCCACTGAAAAGGAAGAAGGTGAGAAACCTCCACCACTGCAGCTGATGTTCGGGAAAGAATATGTGAAAGAAACTATATGTGACGTGAATTTCCGAGTATCTCCAGATTATTATTTTCAAGTGAATGCTTTGATAGTCGAGCAGCTTTATACTTCCATCGCGGAAATGGTTGAAGTTGACGAACAAACTTCCTTGATAGATGTGTGTTATGCCATTGGAGGAATTGGATTTATTCTTGCTAAGAAATGTGCTCAAATTCTTGGCATAGAAATGTCGAGCCAGGCAGTTGAAGATGCAAGAGCCAATGCTGTAAAGAATGCCATCACAAACAGCGAGTATTTTGTTGGACGAGCTGAAGATATTTTGCCCACCATAGTGAAGAAAGTAGCTGGAAAGAAGATATTTGTTATTGTAGATCCACTTAGAGTTGGACTTCATCAGAAGTTTCAGCAACGTAATGAAAAGGTAGAGCAAGAACAGGAAAATAAGTATCAGATTAAAGTTGGAAAGGGCTAAAACGAAGCGATTTTATTTCGGAGGGGGGGCTTTGCCAACTTCAGTCCTGGAAATGTGAAAATTCTCAAAGATATTTCATTTACTTTAATATAGTAAATAACATTTCTGGAGGCTTAAGCCCGAAAGCGCCCCCAATAAATACGCCACTGGTTACGACAGTCGTTGTGTAATAAATGTTCTTGACGCTTCGTGTCTACATCCGTTGACAGTACGAATTACAGTACGAATTACAAAGGAGATGAGGGAAAAATCCCCTTTGCTAATACTGGATGTTGCTATAACCAAAGGAGATTTCCTCCTCATTCCCCTTGTAATTCGCACACTGTCTACAGATGTAGATACGAAGCGTCAAGAACATTTTTTACACAACGACTGCGGTAAAAACAATATTTACGGAATAGATTAAATTTTGTTTCTACCGTAGTTAAAATGGAACATTGAAAGATTTTACAAGTGATTTGAAAATTTCTATTGTTTTATTCAAGTGAATTAATATTTTACTTATAGTTACAAATGGCTACTTTATTGGTTGAAGAAAAAAAAACAAAGATGTATGACTCGAAGAGGAATTGAATCCGTAACCCTTTACGCATGATTCAAAGATTTTCCTCACTTTGCCACGCCGACACTTGGTAAATGTGTGTGTCGTGCAATTTATGCAGCGAGTAGAAAACTTTAAGATGTTTTTCTCCATTATTTTTGGCTATTGCGCTCTCCCAGTTTGCAATATTAATTCTTTAAATGTGCACTAACAACTCGCAAAAAATGACCCCGAAGTTCACTTACCAAAGTCTGTCTTCTCCTTGTGAGTGTGCCCCCCCTCCCGGAACATTAATTCTGAAAGAAACAGTGCTTTCACCGAATACTGATTTTTGTTTCTAATCTTGTAGACATATCTGCTGAGGTGGTAGTCAGAATTTACGTTTTAGTGAAATATTTCTGAATAGAATTTCGTTCAGACAAAGGATGACTTCAAATCTATACTTCCTATACATTATGCATTAGAGGGGATACAAAGTACTTTGCCGTACTATGTAAGATATGCCGAATAATTGTTCGTAAGGAGAGCGCAGAAGAAAGTTAAAAAGCAGGGTCATCTTTAGATTTTTATTCAAAACTTTCAATTGAAAAATAATTCGTTTAACATTGAGACAATTTTAAACCAATTCAAAATACTTTGATGGATTCCTAATTGCAATTCTTAATTCAGAAATTGAGGACGTTTATATTCTAAGTGACGAAAATACCAGAGGTTCTTGTCTAACGAGTTAATTGGCTTCCTAGCGTAATTCTTTATTTCTTTTCTGTACACGAAAATACATAGATTAATACCTATTATATTAATCAAAGAAACTTCTTTCTGACGCAACAAGCAATTATTATAACCACACTTATTTCTAATTTAATATGATGTGTAACTCACTAGCGTGCGCAGGACATTGGGAATGTTGGTGCCAGATTTAAAGTACCACCATGTGGAATGTCGTCCTCCCTCCCCCTTTCCCGTAAGGAAAGATAGCGTCATTGCACCCGACGCTGCGTCGGCGACGCACGGCACACATGCAGACGGGAAATAATTTACACGTAATCTCTTCTCAGTTTGTAATAATTCTACATAAAAAAGTTTGTCTAATGGAGGTGCCAAGGCAACCATGGCACCCACGTTGCGCACGCCTATGGTGTAACTCTTGTTACAGATGTTATATCAGCTTGAGAGTTTACACTGTAAAAGTTATAGGAAGAGAGTCCATAGCTATCTGATGATTAGGCTGCTCTAGACTGCTAAGGGGTGCGGGATTAAGGATTGTTCTATTGTTAAATTATTATTTATTATTTAACACTATTTTGAAGAGGGAACATAATTAAATTAACTCGCAGAAAATAATAAACATTTTACAAAAACAATTGTTTCAAAAACTTTATCACATGAATGGTAACTAATGAATGTAGGTGTGCAGTTAGCACTGGCGATTCAAAATCAAGAGTCTCCGTGTTTCAATTAAATATATGCGTTCTTGGCTAGAGATTCTCCATCCCATTACGCGGAGGCAGGGATACATATTTTTAATATATAGTCCATGGCTGAATTAATAAATATTCTGTTCAATTTTTGTTAATGTTTCAGTGCACCTGGATCATTTGGGCTATCAACTTTATCTAAAATCTTTTAAATAAATAAAACACATAACGCAATCACCATAATTTGATTCCACATTGAATACAAGAGTGAAGTCAAAACATACTCTTACAAAACATTATACAGCTCAATGAAGACAGTAAATATAAATTATTTATTCTAAATGAACGTTTAAAATAAATGTGAATACCATATTGTATGTATACTGAAATTGAAATAATTTTCCTAATTTCAGAGATTCAGTTATTCAGATAAGGTTGAATACTAGCATGTGCAATCCTTCTAGTTTGTGGTTTTATACAGGGTGTTTCAAAACAACATCGACAATATTTGGGATGTGGTTAATGACACCAAGATAGAACAAAAAGTATAGACCAATCCGGGTGCACAAATGCTCCCTTTCGGAGTTATAGTCTGCCAAAAATATGAAAAATGAACTTCAAAGGTCCATAGGTCCTAAACTATGGCACCCACCGTAGTCGGGTCAAGACTTCACTTAGGAACTAGAGACTTCACTTGGTCACTGTCTCCAAATATCCAAGTTTCACAATCCTGCGGTACTTCCACAACAATTTTTATAAAGGTAGTTGGTGTGTACTTCAAATTATATGCCTTTAGCCAAACTCCCTCTATAAAAATTGTTGCGTGAGTACCTTAAGATTCTGAAACATGTATTTTTGGATAACGCACATATTAGTTTCTAAGTGAAGTCTTGACCCGACTACGGTAGGTCCCATAGTTTTGGACCTATGGACCTTTAAAATTCTTTTTTTCTTTTTTTTTCATGTTTTCGGCAGCCTAAAACTCCGAAAGGAAACATTTGTGAATCCAGGTTGGTCCATATTTTTTGTCTTGTCTTGGTTCAGGAATCACCTCCCAAACGTTATTGGTATTGTTTTGAAACATTCTGTTTATTTGATACCAAATAATAGGTATGGTTCAGAAGTATAGAAAAGATAATAATCAAAATTCAGTAAGGTTTATCAAATTTGCTTTGGAAACATGCGAAAATCTAGTTAATAATTTCAAAAGTACCTTAAGAAATTTATCCTACTTTAGAGATACGAATCCACTTTATTTTAATGGCGTAGAGGACTCGGATTCGATTCCCGGTGGGTGCTCATGTGGTTCGGATTCCACGTGAGTTAGTAGGTCCACGTCTAATATAGCAACACTGCTGAACGGGACGTTAAACTCAAAGTCAACTCAACTCAACCCAACTTCATTTTAAGTTTGGTTATGAATACGAATTTGCTTTAAATCACTTGCAAAGAAAATACAATTTTCGACTATTGCATTTTCCTTTTCATCAGTCAATACTGAAGCCCTACGTCTTCAATGCAAGAGACGTCTTCTTAATAATGCCAAACAGTGGTAGTAATTAGATATCTTTCCTGTATATAATTTTTAATTACGAAGGAATGTTACGTATGAAATTTTGGCGGCTTGGCAGCAATTGTGCAAGGTATTAGTAGGAAGTAACTGCTAGTGAGAGGCTAGAGTAGAGGTGCATTTCGGTTTTACTCAGTGAGTGTTGTGAGATCGAATCCCACTGAACGCAAAAATTTAGTTTTTTAAAATATATTTCGATGATTACATCACAATTTTTTCTGCGTGCTTAATCACATATTCACATAACATTTTATGGATGAAATGTAGCCCTTAAAAGGGCTGTTTGAAACTAAACACGTTCTTAATGTGATGTCCAGTGACCACCTGCTTCAACAACAGCTAACATTCGACGAGGCATTCTTTCTATCATTCGATGGATATAGCCCGTGCCATTCGCAGCAAGATCTTCCCAAGTATTAACGACCGAATCCCAGAGGTCATTGGAAGTTCTAGGAACTTCATTAGCCCATTTCTCCCTCAAAGACCTCTTTACCTCTGCCCAGACATTTTCTATTGGGTTAAAATCTGCTCCGCGTGGAGGCCAATTGGTTACCTCTACATCATTTTGGTCTGCCAGCCACTATTGGACAACTCGTGACATATGGACAGGTGACCGATCGTGTTGAAAGTGGATTGCTTCCTCAGCATAACAGATAGCGAACAGATGGCAGCATAATATTCTCCAAGATGAACTTATACTGCGCACCTGTAAGACGCCCATCAATCCTGTGAAGATACCCAAATCCATCTGCAGAGATCCAGCCCCAGACAGCCACTGATATGCGTCCGCTGGAACGCTTGTGCCATATGTATCGAGGATCGAACCTGGAACCTCTCTCACGAAAGACACAGACTGGTCCATCATTTGCAGAAGAAAATGACACTTGTCCAGTTCCGAAGCATATTTTCCTCTGCAAATTGACGTCGTCGTCTGATGTGTTCCGCAGAAAGAAATTCCTTAATGGCTGCACGCCGAGTGAAGAGATTAGCCTCCCTGAGTCGCCTAATAGCTGTTTGACGTGGTCCAGGAAAGTCAGCGGCTTGTCGCAGTTGACGCGAATTTGAATGGGGAGTTTCCTTGGCTTGTTCAACCAGACGGCGGTCTTGCTCGTTTGTGGTAACTCGGCGTCTCCTATTACCACGACGACGAATTGTTTCCCCGGTAACACGATATCTATGTGCCCACCGCTGACCTGTTCTAGGGTGAATGCCTACATGTTCCGCGGCTTGCTTAGCGCTGTAGCCTTCGTCAAGAAGCGTTATGAAATGAATTCTTGCTTCCCTCATAACGCCTACCATTCAAATGTAAGTGAATGTCTATCTACAAAAAGTCTCATGTATTACGTGGCATTTACTAGACACGAACTCCCTTTTATCGAATTTTGATTGGTTGTTATATCAGATATTTGGTAGTGTGAATTGAGTCCTTACTTAACAGCCCTACAGTATCACACGAAACACAGCCAGAGGCGTTTTCTTTCAGCTTTACCTTTGAATGTGCATAATGTAACTTGTGTTCTCCAGGCGTTTCAATAACCAAACACGCTTAACTTCAGAACTAGTAACAGTATATATGTATATTCCTCAGTTTCATTCAATGACATCTAGAATACTTCTTACAGCACCGAGGTTATATAAGACGTAGACTTACAGACAAGCGTTTAATTTGAACAAATGCACATTCACCGATAATCGAATCAGGCCCGTATCCAAGGGGTCTAGGGGGACCGGCCCCCCTAAATTTTTGCTGCCCCCTGAAATTTTCTTGGTAGGCTTGCAAATGAACTATAATATGGTTGGATCGGGCCTCCCTTAACTTCAGCCTCCGGGCCTCCACTCCCGTTTACATTTTTGGACCGGCTACGGGCCTGAATCGAATCCAAAGTGCCCTCATTCCTTTCACAAGGATACCCCTTAGCCGCAAGTGAAGGCAACATTCGTTTAAATTATATATATTTGAACCACTTTAAATCACATATAGACCCTATTTGATTCATTTTTAAATTACTTCGTAACAATAAATTCTATTTAATGTATGTATACAATTTACCGGTAAAATAAGTAGAACTGAAATAGGAAATAGCGATGGCCAATTCCAGAATTTTTACTTCCCGGAATCCGGAAAGTAAAATCAGAAACATTCTAGATTTCGGAAAATTCCGATTTTGGAAAAAATTCGGAATTCGGAAAAATCCGAATTTCAGTAAAATTCCGATGTCGGAAAAGCTTCGTATTTTTTGCGAAGTCCGGAATATTTCTAAATTCCGGAATTGTTCCGACATTGAAATTTTTCCGAAATCCGGAAAGTAAACTTACCGATTCCGGAAAATAAATTTTCTGGATTCCGGATCGCGATAAATTTTGGCCATCGCTAGGAAAGAGTAGGCTGTAATCTATATATCAAGGGTGCATTTCGCGCTTGTGTTTTAACCTGCATCTGATTGCTTCAGAGAAAAACGTAAAATGTCTACATTTATTTCTTTAATAGCAAAGATGTCCGATCATTGTACGGGAAGAGTAGTTTTATTTGAAAAATATTTTGAAGGTTGGTTTGGACCTTCTTCCTCCTCTCAGAATGCATATTTGAATTGAAGTGAACTGATGAAAACTAAGCTCGACTCAAGTGGAAAAGTTCGTGTCAGATTCAGAAGAAATGTAACATTTTATGATTATGACATTTAGGCTAAACAAGACAATGCCAAATTGATCTTGAACTTAAAAATAATTGCTGCAACGATAAATGAAAAAAATGGAAGTACACTCTTACTTAGTGTTCGGTGCGGAAGACCTGGGTTCGATTTCCAGTGTGAGTTTATCTGGTTTGGGCTGACACGTTAGGCTGTAGGCCCATGTCTCATAGTCTCAGTGCTGCAAGTTACGTTAAACTTCTAACCATCCAACCCATCAGTCTTAGAGCTCATAGGATTGTGAGAAAGTGATTGATGTGTGATCCGTGATGGGTTGCAATGAATCAAAAAAGCCACAATGAGAATCACAATGGTGGATATAAAAGTTGATCTCTCGCTGAAGCATCGTGACTTATAATTAAATTTCAGATTTCTAGCTTCTAAAAATTGGGCCTATAGGTCCCTAATATAAGCTTAGCAAAGTAGTTAAATATATTCTAAAACTCATGAAATAGAATCAACAATTAATTTAAAATTATTGACTGAGTATAACTGTAAACCCAGGGTTTAAAAAGAAATATGTAAAAATAATTAGACACACAGTTGCATTCGTCTGGATTTTCAAAGCACGTTTTCACTGTTCACACCAGTTTAAAAATTATCAACCAACTAATTATAATTTCCATTCTCCACACAACTAGAATAAGTTTATGAAAATGTTATTTGGGAAATATTTACGCCCCTTTCCTCCCCCCCCCCAAAAAATACAGTGAATGATAAAATCTATCGCAGTCAATCCACATGTTAACTGCGTATGTTCAAAATTCATTCTAAACAGTCAAATTACTTCCTTAACTGCTTTGACCATTTAATTAGGATCTTGTGGCAATTACCCCCGTTCCCCAACCCCGTATATTCTACACGACAAATTTCACTGGCTGGCTTGATTAATTTTGACAATCCCTTAAAATCAAATAACTTATCTTTTCTGTTATTCTCAAGCGCTTTTACTCTTACAGGCCTTGCAGTTATCTTTCAGTGGAATGTTCTGACACACACAGGCGCACACATCAAACAAGAAAGGCAAATATAAATTTAGTGAGAAGAGAGAGCAGAATCGTGCTGTTACAATTCTATTTAAAAATGAAATGAACATTAATGAAAAAATTAGTTTCACGTTCCACGATTAAGTCTTTCAGGCTAAAGGAAACGGATCATCAACGAAAATAAATGCTAGTTAAAGTAAAGTTTTAATGATCTCCTAACGAAAATCGAATCCGAGACTACACGAACCACAGGCGCACACGCCAGGCCGCACAGGATCGCGACCGATACAGTTTCTCTTCAAGCTATCGAGTCAGAGTTATTGCATTATGTAATAGTATTTTATTTATTTATTTACTAAACAAATTTCCGATTCAGCAAAAATACCATTATTTTTGTAAAATGTTTATTATTTTCATGAAGCAGAGAGAATTTTCTACTTGGCTTTAGAACTATCCCTACTAACTCTTAATCGACATCTAATAGTTTACGTTCATTATTTCTGTCTATTTCCTACATATTACTTGCAGAAACTATGCGGAGTAAATGTTTTATTTAATTACTGTTTTATGAAAGTTTAGTCATATGTTAATTAAAATTCCACTATTTGTAAGTTTCTCATTTCGGTTATGAAAATGATTATAAATGAAGCTTCCGCTTTTTATAAAATTCTTGACAATTTTAATGTTTTTAAAGACATAATTCTAAATTATTTGGAAATATTCAAATAAACTAGAATGAAGAGCATAATACTAAGGAGCATTATTAGAACAAAACATTGTTCCTTAAGGAATTCACAGAATCAAGCTTTTCTTAAAAAAAAAAAAAAGTTACTTTAGCGTATGGGATTCGAAGTGATGATCGTGGAATAATAAAGTATGTAAAGAACAAGCTTTAACCGACTACTCTATAAAGGCACGGTAAAGACTGCACCATGGCAGACGCATGTAACGAAACCACTAACACAAAATGCCTGATCGCTTCGCACATTTTGTAGCTTATTTCTATTTAGTCCTTTGTTTAAACGTAAAATGCTTAATAGCAATGATTGTTAGAGCTGTGCCACATGTATAATATCTAACCTTATGACAGATTTACGTTGTATTTCTAACAAAGCATAAAATTCCCTCCATCTTTGTAAATTTCGCTGCGCGTTTGCCACGTTTACGAGAATGGAACTTAGAATTTTTCGATGAAAGTTTTAGAGATTTCTTTTCTTAATTATAACTTGCTTATTTCTTAATTTTTTATTGAAATATTTTTTGGAAATATGTGTTCTGTTTTTCTGCTTATTTCCAAGAAGAAATGTGACATTTTCTATCACAAGAAAGACAGTTATTTCTATTTATGTAATTTCTAAAGACATGCGACAACAATTTTGGACATAAGTGTACCACCGAACATTGAGAGATTGTTCCATAAAATAAAGTTGATCAAGTTTCCCATTAAAATGGTAAATAAATAGATTTATCTGCTTTTTTTTGGTAAGTAAATATACTGGTTACCATTATAACATATTGTTTGCCCCTGTGATGTTAGTGTACGATGAGTGAGTTTCTCCACTGAATACATACGTCCTTCGAAACCAGTAAGTCCTCTGTAAATGACCCACCCCCTGTTCCAACTTTCACATGCATGCATCTACAAGATGATACGAAAGTAAAATCTGGAAGAGGTTAGACCTATCACTTTCGGTTTTCATGAAGTGATAAATATAAATGCAATAGTAGTAGTTCGAGCCCTATTGAAACAATAAATGTTAAATTTCTGCCAATTGCAGATAAATAGAGTGCACCAATAAATTCATATACTAGTACAACGGAATTTCTCGTATCATAAATTATTTAAATTCAACAGTGACCTGCAATGATAGTAAGAATGTAATAGCTTCCCTAAATCAGTTGCTAATGAACCTTTAGTGCACGTCATACTATGTTTGATTTTAGTTGACAGAACATTAAAAATTTGATACATTACGGTTCTTTGAACTCCAGCTTAAACTGTAGCACGTATCATATAGTATCAGTGCTGAAAAAGAACTTTAAACTGCAACAACACTGTTTTCGAAACATTTTACATGCATTAGCGATTTCATAATAGAGTATTAGAATATCAAGTTGATAATCATTTTATTCTAAATGGAATTGCTAAATTTAAGTCCAGTGAAAATAACAAAACGAAAGTGATAGAGAGAAAAATCAACAGACAGTCTATTTTCGAATTGCATAGACTATTCTGCTAAATAGTTAACTTACTCTGAAAGGTAATTAGTGGAAGCAATGCATTGCAAAGTTAACTTAATACGCTACAAAGGAACCTTGGTGGTTTAGTTCGCGAGTGAAGGAGCATATAGAAGAGTATTCTGCATTCGGTTATGATTTTTTTGATTGCAGTTTAGTTTCCCTTTTTGCACCAAAGGTACATTCTGACGTGGGCCCACAGTTAAAGGTGGAATACGAACCGCCGTATTGAGTTGAAATTGTTCAACACTCTCCTACTGGCAATCGAACCTGGATTTCAGTGTGCCAAACGTGCACGCACTAGCCATTAGAGCAGCGGACTGGACGGTTATTAATTGGTGTTTACACAAATACTTTAGTTAAGTTTTACATTATTACTAGAAGTAATGTAAAATTATGTGTTAATTTTAAAAGATGAATTACGACTAGTTATAATATGGACATTTCAGATTACGATACGCATCTTATAGTGCATTTGTTATACCTTAACAACAACGAAGTCTTGCAGGATGACAACGCACTAGCACATACAGATCGATCTGTTCAGGTGTGGTTGGAGATATTTCAAGATGAACTCCAGGCCAGCTAAATCTTCTGAGTTGAACATTGTTGGACATCTAAACCAAGCTTTAGAGTAGCAAGTACGGAGCAGATTTCCTCCTCCCAATAGAGAAACATAAAAGTTATTGAATATCTATGATCAGTAGTTGAACATCTACAGCAAGCTGTAGAGCAGGAAGTGAATTTTCCTCCTCCATTAGAGGAACATAAATGTTATTGAACAACGCAGATTTTCTCTTCTCTCAGAGAAGCATGAATATTGGGAAACATGTATTGTCAGATTTAGAACAGCGAGTACGGTACAAATTTCTTCATCCGTTAGAGCAGAATGGAAAATATTAAATATCTAGAGTCAGTTTAAGGAAAGCCAATACAAATTTATTCCTTCGTCAGAGGGGCATTAACAATGTTGAACATCTATGAGCAATTTTGGAGCAGCGAGTACGGTATAGATTTCCATCTCCATCAGAGGAGCATGAACATTGTTTCGCTATTAATCTGACTACGATGTATTTTAAATATACAATAAGTTGTATTAAGGCACAGTGATCTAACACTATAAATCATGTAAAGTGCATTTTCGTAAAGCATTTCCCTTATTTAGGTGACCTAACCATATATTATTTTACACATGAAATACACTGGTGTCCAAAAAGATAACATAATTACGAAAAATGGGAAAACGTGGGAACACACAATGGGAACAGCGGCATACAGCCGTCATAGAACAGTGCGATCAGAACTGACCTTGCCATACAGAAGAAAGCGTACTGAAGGCCATACAAGGGGTGCTGGAGGGAGGGAAGAGAAATGTCCGAAGAAGAGCTGATAACAGCACACCACACCACAGTCGATTGTTGAGTCGTTTGCGAGTCGTTTGCAAAGCAAACGTGTTGGCAATAGTGTTAGTGCGTCGTGGAGGCTTCACCATACCACGAGGATCCACATTAGACCCTGTCTTGTGGGGCAGGATAATCGGGCGGCTGGAAGCTGTGCAAACACAAACGGAGGTGTCCAGAACACTGAATATACCACAAAGTGTGATTTTAAGGCTGTCGCACAGGTTTCAAACCACCGGCAACACCGCACGTGCACCAATTCCGGGTCGCCCAAGAGTCATAACCCCTCGACAGGACCGGTATCTGTCGGTAAGAGCACGTCGAGATCTGTCGATGTCAGCACGACAACTGACATCAGAGCTCGCAGCTGCTACACGAGCACGTGTTTCAAAGCAAACGTTGTAGCGGTGACTGCATGAGGTTGGACTTTACACAAGACGTCTTGTTGTGTGTGTTCCTCTCTCTCGTGTGCAGCGCAGAGCCCGCTTGAGTTGGAGCCAAGAACATAGGCATTGGACCATGGAACAGTGGGGTCACGTTCTGTTCTCGGATGAGTCGCGATTCAGCTTACAGTCAGATTCTCGACAGACACTGATATGGAGAGAACAGGGGACGCTCTACAACCCGCAGAACATAATTGAAAGGGACCAATTTGGTGGTGGGTGTGAGATGGTGTGAGCGGGCATCATCCTGAATGGCCGTACTAACTTATACGTCTTTCAAGTCGGGACTTTGACTGGCCAGAGGTATCGTGATGAAGTGCTGGAACCGAATGTGAGACTATTTCCGGCTGCAGTTGGACCATCATTCATATTCATGGATGACAACGCACGTTGTCATTGGGCAAGTGTAGTGGATGATTTTTTGGAGGAAGAAGATATTCGACGCATGCCGTGGCCTGCACGATCCCCAGACATGAATCCAATAGAACATGTCTGGGATGCATTAGGAAGGCGGATTGCAGCCCGACAGCCCCCACCACGAACGATTCCGGACCTGTGTACTGCCCTTCGAGCGGAGTGGCCATGGATACCGATGGACCTCGTCAACGAAGTGATCGGAAGCATGGAACGACGTTGTGCAGCCTGTGTAGCCGCGCGGGGTGACAACACGCCTTACTGGTGCTCTTGATCCACCAAAACTCATTTGCCTTCTCACCGTACACATTGGGTCATTTTCAACTATGGTACGTTTTGTCAAATAAAGGTGTTGGGACTGTGTGTTGTGTGTTTCACGCAGGTGTCCACGTTTTGGATGCTTAGGATCAGTCAGGCGTGTTTGGTCCATGTGGACTAAGATTATGTGGACTAAGGATCTTTTTGGAAACCACTGTAGTATATCGTTATCGGCGCTGTATACATTTCAAAGTTATAGGAAAATACGTATTTTGAGAATATTGCAAATTTTTGTAAGTAAGAACTTTTCATGATAAGCTATGTGCTATCTGGTCTACGAGATAGCATAAAATACGAATTTTAAATAAACCACTACCACTAATCAACAGCATTACTAAAATTTACTTATTTATAATTTATTTACAATGCTCTGTATATTTCAGCGCAATCTTACACGGTTTTATCGTATTCTTTACGAGGAGATTCTACATGAAATCTCATATCAAGGATCAGTCTCCGTTAAGATATTTCTCCTGCCTCCTGCAGGAATTATGTCCACATAATTTTCTAAATCTTTTGTGAGTTCTTGCAGTTTTCTGATTTATCTATTACATGTGAACATAACTAAACAAATTAAGAACTCAATTCTACGGTGTATCCACTACATTCTTTTTTTTTTTTTTTACTTTTACTATTTTGCTTAGTTTTTTCTGTTAATTCTTGTCTATGATCAACGACCAAATAAGTTAAGTCAATGGTGCACAAGATCTGTGTGTTCCAATGCTTAGTGTCAATGCCTTCGAGCCACGTGGAGCACATATAAGGCTAACTGAATTTAAAAAGTGGTCATAAGGCATACATAACTCTCATAGGTGCCGATACGTCGGCCGCGAGCCTTTCACTTTAATACTTTCTGTCCGAACGTTCTGCTATTAGTTTGGGCAAGTCCGAACATTCTGCCATTCATACTGCTATTAGTTTGTGCGGAAGTTTTGCCATTCCGCCCAAACTAATAGTAGCATGAACTCCTGCCGTTAGTGGCCTCTTGGGATATACTTGTGGTTTCGCCATAATTACGTAGGTCTTCATCATCTTGGACACTTTCTCCCGCGACACCCCTAGCACACTAGCGTCTTTCGTCACCCTTGTACAGTCCGCAGCAAAATACCTGAGACATGAGCACGTAAGCTTATTGTGAAACTACGCCTAACAGCGCAGGGAATCAGCATAACGTCTGAGTGGCACGAATCACGCCAGGAGAAACCTCGGCGTCCTTCCCTGCACACTTATTTTGGAGCAAAAGACTTCGTCGTATCACAATTAACTTACATGCTCATGTTGTAGGATTTTTGCTGCGGACTGTACCAAATATCCAAGTGTTAAGCTCTCTTTGGAAATCAGACATGTCACACATTTACCTTATCACCATCTGTTCAGTTCACTGCACATTGGCGTTTAATCGCTCTTCACGTAGTACGGAGCTGATCCTAAAACACCAACACCACCATCAACAGCCTAGCTCTGCGGTCATCGCCTGCCCGACGCGTGTCAAGTTAGACCAACCATCAGCACCAAAACGAACGGAACATATCTCAGAATTATGGGCTAATTATGGGCTAATTAGTTGCTCTAATCCCAATTTTTGGGATCCTACTGTTTTGCGGGAAATCGGATTCAAAGTGGGCGAGTCCAGTTTGATATCAAGCAAGAACCCCCCATATGGTTAGAATGGTCCGATCGAAAAATTTCAAACGCCAGAATTATGGGCTATTTATGGGCTAATTAGTTGCTCTAATCCCAATTTTTGAGCTCCTACTGTTTAGCGGGAAATCGGATTCAAAGTGGGCGAGTCCAGCTTGATATCAAGCTAGAACCCCCCATATGGTTAGAATGGTCCGATCGAAAAATTTCAAACGCCAGAATTATGGGCTATTTATGGGCTAATTAGTTGCTCTAATCCCAATTTGTGGGCTCCTACTGTTTAGCGGGAAATCGGATTCAAAGTGGGCGAGTCCAGCTTGATATCAAGCTAGAACCCCCCATATGGTTAGAAAGGTCCGATCGAAAAAATTCAAACGCCAGAATTATGGGCTATTTATGGGCTAAATAGTTGTTCTAATCCCAATTTTTGGGCTCCTACTGTTTAGCGGGAAATCGGATTCAAAGTGGGCGAGTCCAGCTTGATATCAAGCTAGAACCCCCCATATGGTTAGAATGGTCCGATCGAAAAAATTCAAACGCCAGAATTATGGGCTATTTATGGGCTAAATAGTTGTTCTAATCCCAATTTTTGGGCTCCTACTGTTTAGCGGGAAATCGGATTCAAAATGAGTGAGTCTAGCATGATATCAAGCTAGAAGCCCCCATACGGTTACGGTTAGAATGATCCGATCGAAAAAATTCAAACGCCAGAATCATGGGCTATTTATGGGCTAATTAGTTGATCTGATCCCAATTTTTGGGCTCCTACTGTTTAGCGGGAAATCGGATTCAAAATGAGTGAGTCTAGCATGATATCAAGCTAGAAGCCCCCATACGGTTACGGTTAGAATGATCCGATCAAAAAAATTCAAACGCCAGAATCATGGGCTATTTATGGGCTAATTAGTTGCTCTAATCTCAATTTTTAAGGCTCCTACCGTTCGGCGGGAAATCAGATTCAAAATGAGCGAGTCTAGCTTGATATCAAGCTAGAACCTCGCATTCAGTTACGGTTAGAATGGTCCGATCGGAAAAATTCAAACACCAGAATTATGGGCTACTTATGGGTTAATGAGTTGCTGTTATTCTATTTCATGGATCCTAATGTTTAGCGGGAATTCGGAAACAAAACAGGCGAGTCTAGCTTGACATCAAGCTAGAACCTCCGATTCGGTAACAATGGTCCGATCGAAAAAACTCAAACGCCGGAATTATGGGCTGTTTTTGGGTTAATTGGTGCTCTAATTCCGAGTTTGGGGCTGCTACCGTTTAGCAGGAGTTCTTCATCAAATTGTGGGATTTGGCTTAACTTCTAGCTATAAACCTAGTGCTATAAATAATCAAATAATTAAAATGCCGGAATTATGGTTTATTTGTTTTCTAATTATTTCCTCTAATGTCGATTTTTGTTCTTTTATCGTTCGCAAGAAATCTCATGCAAGATTGGTATTGATTTCTAGATAACGTGGGATGATAGTTGCAAAGTTGCAGTGAGAAAACGTCGATATCTATTAACTGAAAATTGATTTTTTTTGCATTCTCCGCGAATGCAAATATATATCTCTACTAGTAAATTTATGAATTGTCTTTTCACGTTTATATGTTCAGTATGTTTGGAAGTAAGTAGTGTATATATAGAATTTATATGGTGAAATATCATATTTAGTGGTAGAGATATAGATTTACATTTGCGGAGAGTGCAAAGAAATCAATTTTTAGTAAATAAACATCGATGTTTTCTCACTGCAACTTTGAAAGTATCATCCCAACTTATCTAAAAATCAATACCAATCTTGCTTGAGATTTCTTGCTAACGATAGAAGAAAAAACACGACATTAGAGCAACAATTTAGCAATACAAATAACCCATAATTCCGACGTTTTAATTCTTTTGATCGGAGTGTTATACCCCTAGGTTTATAACAACAAGTTAAGCTAAATCTCACAATTTGATAAGGAATTCCCGCTAAAACGTAGCAGCCCCAAACTCGGAATTACAGCATCAATTAGAACATAAATAGCCCATATTTCTGATGTTTGATTTTCTTCGATTCGAGATGTCTAACCTTATGGGGAGTTTTTACTTGATGTCAAGCTAGACTCGCAAAATTTGATTCCGATGTCCCACAAAAACGTAGGAGCCCAAAAATTGGGATTAGAGCAACTAATTAGCCCATAAATAGCCCATAACTCTAGCGTTTGAATTTTTTCGATCGGACCATTTTAACCGTATGGGGGGTTCTAGCTTGATATCAAGCTGCACTCGAACATTTTGAATCCGATTTGCCGCTAAACAGTAGGAGCCCAAAAATTGGGATTAGAGCAATTAATTAGCCCATAAATAGCCCAAAATTCTGGCACTTGAACGTTTTCGATCGGACCATTCTAAACGTAATCATATGAGGGATTCTAGCTTGATATCAAGTTAGACTCGCACATTTTGAATCCGATTTCACGTTAAACAATAGGATCCCAAAAATTGAGATTAGAGCAACTATTTAGCCCATAAACAGCCTTAATTCTGGCGTTTGAATTTTTTTCGATCGGACCATTCTAACCGTAACCATATTGGGGGATCTAGCTTGATATCAAGTTAGACTCGCCCATTTTAAATCCGATTTCCCACTAAACAATAGGAGCCCAAAAATTGGGATTAGATCAAATGAGTAGCCCATTAATAGCCCATAATTCTGGCGTTTGAATTTTTTCGATTGGAACATTTTAACCGCATGAGAGGTTCTTGCTTGGTATCAAGCAAGACTCGCCCAATTTGAATCCGATTTGCCGCTAAACAGTAGGAGCCCAAAAATTGGGATTAGAGCAACTAATTAGCCCATAAATAGTTCATAATTCTGGCGTTAGAATTTTTTCGATCGGACGATTTTAACCGTATGGGGGGTTTTAGCTTGATATCAAGCTAGACTCGCCCTTTTGAATCCCATTTCCCGCTAAACAGTAGGAGCCCAAAAATTGGGATTAGAGCAACTAATTAGCCCATAAATAGCCCATGATTCTGGCGTTTGAATTTTTTCGATCGGATTATTCTAATCGTAACCGTATGGGGGGTTCTAGCTTGATATCAAGCTAGACTCGTCTATTTTGAATCCGATTTCCCACTAAACAATAGGAACCCAAAAATTGGGATTAGAGCAACTAATTAGCCCATAAATAGCCCATAATTCTGGCGTTTTAATTTTTTCGATCGGACCATTCTAACCGTAACCGTATGGGAGGTTCTAGCTTCATATCAAGCTAGACTCGCCTATTTTGAATCCGATTTGCCGCTAAACAGTAGGATCCCAAAAATTGGGATTAGAGCAACTAATTAGCCCATAAATAGCCCATAATTCTGGCGTTTTAATTTTTTCGATCGGACCATTCTAACAATATGGGGGGTTCTAGCTTGATATCAAGCTGGACTCGCCCACTTTGAATCCGATTTCCCGCTAAACAGTACGAGCCCAAAAATTGGGATTAGAGCAACTATTTAGCCCATAAATAGCCCATAATTCTGGCGTTTGAATTTTTTCGATCGGACCATTCTAACCATATGGGGGGTTCTAGCTTGATATCAAGCTGGACTCGCCCACTTTGAATCCGATTTCCCGCTAAACAGTAGGAGCCCAAAAATTGGGATTAGAGCAACTAATTAGCCCATAAATAGCCCATAATTCTGAGATACGTTCCGTTCGTTTGGGTGTTGGTGGTTGGTCTAACTTGACACGCGTCCTGCCCGTTGTAAGCACAGATATTTGTGGTGTTTCCATTAATTTGGTAAGGATCTTTTGATTTAGATCAAAGAAAAGCACAGTGGTAAGACAACACACAGTTCTTATAAAAAGAAAACTACAGTTATGTAACGGTTCCGATATTTTATCAGAATATCCACTACACACAAATCGCTCCTATCTTATGGAGAAAATTTTGCAACCTTAGTGAATGTCAATTTCACTTCTTTCTTCCGTTCTTGATGGGCAATTGACCTCCTTGAAAGGCCGGGATCTTAGCCAGTCTTGTGCAAGTTGGAACAGGGAGTGGCAGTTGGGTAACCACAGAGGACTTGCTTTTGTCGAGGGACGTACCTGATAATATACAACATTTCACAAGAACTGAATAGCCGTATTCAATTTATAAAATCGTTCGTCGTACACTAATATCACAGGAATATAAAAAGTCTAATGACTGTACGATCGGGCAGTTTTCCTATTTGAAATGCTGATATTTTTCGCTCAACGTGTAACTGTCTGGTATGTGCACTAGTTGCTGTGACTGAGTGCACACTTTAGGTTAGTGTCTTAAGTCTTTAACGGCTGTAACCCCTATAAATAATTGGATATGCCCATTGTGCGAATGGGCCGAAGACCTGAGCACCTCCCAGTTATACTTGCTGGTAAGGAAACTTCCCTATCGAGTAGTTAACCATCATCTGACTGAATAGCATCCAAATGTTGTGGCTAGCTCACAATCCGTCCCGGTCATGCTTACCTCACGTTATTTAAACTCTTAGAGGTACTGTGTATACGTTGAAGCAGTTGGTGCTTCTTCTTGGACCTAATGAACGTATACATCGCCATTTATGAGAAAGGCCGTAACAACTGCTCTCTCCCGGTATGAACAACAGAGATTTGATATTCTGTTTTCAGTCAAACTGCAATTTAGATACACCACACATTCCCGGAACCAATGCTAACCTAAATGTGCAGTCAATGCTGCCCCCCTCAGTAGGAACGATATAATTTTGCCGCGTCCGAAAAGTTGCACATCTTCCTCAATTTTACTTGTTAAGATACAACGAACGCTTTGGGGCTCAAAGGATGTGTTATTTCTCTATTTCAAGATGACTAAATATCTTTCTCAGTAGAGTATCCATTGTGATACCATAGTATTATAGGGAGCTAGCTTTAATGCGAGGCTGAGGAATTCAGAGTTGATTGGCAGGTTCCCCACCCCGTCGCCAAGAAACGGTAACTCGACGGTCCTGGGCAGAGTTGCCAGTGCGTTGTGAAAAAATTCAGCTAATACTCACTTAATTCAAAGAGTTTATGCAATTATGCAATCCCTATCAAAGATCTCTATATACGTGGACACACGCAAATTAGGCTGTGATAACAAATGCTTCAGTTTTTCTCCCTCGCTTCTTCGTCGCAGTGCACTATGGCCTTCCTTATACTTCTCTAGCTTCGCTGTGTATAGTTTGCCCTCTCTTACGCTGTGAAGCCATTGTCAAATGAATAATAAGCAACAAAACCGCAACCACAACAGCACACAACAAATAACCAACTCATACTCTCTTCAGAATGACATTCATGTGACAAATTTTTAACCCTGGCAACGCTGACATATAGAAGGAGGGTGAGGGAGTATTGCAAGAGTCAGGCAGAAAGATTGTTGAAAATTTTCCCCCTTTACCTCAGCCCCCGCTGGTAAACAAGCTAGCTCCCTATAATACTTTATTCATTGGCGGAGCCATTTCAGGTGATAGAATTCATTGTTTCTCATACAATTTTCCGTCGCTGACTATAATACACTATATAAAATACAACGCCTTTGAAGTCATGTCATACTGAATCATAGTTACTCGTGATATTGTAATATGTAACGCAGAAATCTTCTAGGGTAATACTATTACTAGAAAGGTATAAAACGACAGGATAATTCAATAATCAGAACGTTTGTTATAGGTAGGTTTCTTGCGTGCGTGTCATGCAGTACTGCCACATTGTTTTCATTCACAGGTTATGACTAATGAATACCACAATCTGGAGCACTGTACCACGAACATAAACCAAGAACCAGTTATTTTAATATTTGAACAAGCAGGTTATTTTCCTCATTACCTCTTAAAAAAGAGATTTCCTTAATAGAAGGAAAATTCATATTATAGAGAAGCGACCAACTTCATTATCTGCCTGTTGTAAATTTCTTTTCTAAATAAATTATAAAACTAACTAGATTCTTGCCCTCTTATATATACTTTTTTTCTTCTTTGTGTATGACATTTTTGGGGGCAATTTTTCTTTCTCATATTATTAGATATTCTAAGAATCTTGCGAGTTATAACGCATAGTTTGCTCTCGACTATCTGGGAAAGAGAGAAGAAAAGAAAAATGTTGGAAAAACTTCAATGTGGAAGAAAATTGCACAGATGAGTCATCACATAGTGTAGAGGAAAAAATGTCGAGGGGGAAGGACGGGAAGAAAGTAGATAAAAATTTAGAAGAAAACGCGTTAACTTTTTCAAGAGTCATAAGCATCAAACGTTTTTCCTACTACCACATGCATTCACACACAAAGAATTTCGTACTTCTTTTTTTTCTCTTTCTCTCCACTAGAAGTCCTTTTAAAGAAAAAGTTTTCTGTGAGAAAATCTGATTACATCAACCAAGCTTGGTTGCATCATCAGACATAGTTGGTCTACTCTCAAGAGTTGAAGCTACGGGAAGAAAATATAAGAAAAATGAATGGAAGTCTTAAGATATATAATTTCTGAGAAGAAGTTAAAAAAAAGCATATAAAACTCATTTTCCCCCTTTTGTCTCTGTATTGCGGGAAACAAACAAACAAAAAAAAAACCCAAATAGAAATACATTATTCTTAATTATGTTGAATATTTCTAAGGAAAATATTTTCGTTTATATTTCGTACTAACAGTAAGTTATTAAAACAAAAAAGAACACTGCTTTTTCTACAGACATTTTGAAACAGATGTTGCAAGAACGTTTAATTGCATTTTTGATAATAACATTTAATTATTATGACACACGGCTAAGCAGTTTTTTCTTTTTATTTAGAGTCAAATTTTGCTTAGTAACTTTCAAATACAGTAATTTAAAAGCATAACAACACTTTAGACATATTATTGGTAATCTCAAGGTGAGTTTGTTATTGAAATTAAATGAATTCCTTCACGTTTACGTCACACGGTAGGCTTTAGGAAACAGTGATGATGAAAAATGAAGGGAATGGTAGAATGAAGTGGGAGGAAACGAGAGAACCCGGAGAAAACCCATGCATACAGTATTTGTCTACCACAAAGTTTACTTCGTGCAGGCTGCGATAGAACCAGGGACCCCACGCACCAGAGCTGCACACTCTACCACTTAAGTATTTATTATACTGTCACTATTATTACATGGGGAAATTACATAGATACGAAATAGGAGTGATCTAGGACCGCCAACTACCACTAAGTCACTGTGGCCTGTGAGTTTGTGTAAGGCAGCTGTTCTCAACCTTGAGCGTCGCAAGAGGAATGCACACGTATAATGGTTGCGTGAAGAGATGTGAAAAACTAAAAAGGCTATAATTACGATCTGATGACTGGAAAATATATCTTTAAGAATTATTTTAAATTTGTTATTTTGAAAGGCATATTTTTATTTCCTTTACGTACTGTCAGGTACAGAAGAGAGTACAAAACAAAGAATCGTATGAGAAATAATGTTTATAAATAAGGAGAGGAAACTGCTGAAAGACTTTATATTGAAATAAAAGTATAACAAAAACTACATATTGGAATATAATTCAAAATAAGAAGTAAGGTACATTGATTTGACTCATTCGACAACGCCGGTTCCATTTTCGTGATGCATATTATCAAGTCATTCTTGACTGATAATCAGTTTCTGGTATTTGTTGTAATGCTTAATATGGAAGAGAAACCATTTCCTCAAAGGTACAATGTACCAAAACTAATTATAATTTTTTAAAAAAGCAGCAGGATATTTTCTCCATTTAAGCCAAAACTTATCCAGGCACTTAATACCAGTTGCATGAGCTGCTTGCACAATAATTCTGTTACTCATTTGGGGTCCTTAATTATTTTTTGCAGTCTTGTATATGCGCGTAAGGCTTACACATATAAATTGTAAGCGCATATACAACAATAACCGTAAAGCTTATTGAAAGTCGGAAATTGCCTATGGGGATCGCTGGCAAGAAAAAATACAAAAAGAGGGAAAAATATGTATAGATCCAGAAAGTCTAATTTAAGAGCTCACATAGTACTAATTTTGAAACCACAATTTTAAAATTAAAACATAAAACTATAATTTAAAAACCACAGAACATACAATATGTAAAATAAGCCATACTTCGGAACAAGTTAGTTGCCTGTTCTAGTATTAGTTTAGAAGGGTAAACAAAAGCTTAATTTGGTACCTTAATTTTGAGTTTTATATTTCCAAACAAGAAGACAGGCCTTTCAACAAAGGTATTTTAAAAGTAAAGATTTTTGTAAGGTTCTTTACAGACGTGGTACAATTGTTTAAAATGTTATAAACAAGACAGTATAATGTATGACGAAATGTTCTGAAACTTTGCAGTACGATCCCTGCGCTGTTATGTAGCCATAAGTGCGATAAACAATGTATAGTTGCCTATAACTGTGTTACTTTATCATGATTAACACAGCCTGCGTTGTGATATTTCATAGTCTAGCTTCAAAGATTACCATTAGATTCTAAAGAAATTTATATGGAGTCAACAAGGTACACTGTTCCAAATAATAATAATACAAATGAAATGAAATCTTTGAGTTTTACGTCCCACGGTTATGCCGGTTAGGCTAAAGCAGACGGTGATAATGAGAGATGAGTGAAATGGTGGAATGAAGAAAGTGGGAGGAAACGGGAGAACCCGGAGAAAACCCACGAGCACGGTGTTTGTCCACCACAAAGTTCACTTGGCAGGGGCTGGGATCGAACCCGGGACCCCAAGCACCAGAGGTGAACGCTCTACCACTGAGCCACCGCGCCCCCTAATAATACAAATGAGTGCACCTATGCCGAGGTTACGCGTGAGCATACTTACAACATGTACATAAACGAGTTTATTGGAAACCTCTGTTTTTCTTCTTTTGCAATAATAATTTTTAAAAATAATAAATACAAAGAAAATAATGTAAATAATGTATTTAACAGGGTATGCGTCGCTTTTCTCTTAACAATAAATTTAGGTTTATTAAATAAAGCATAATAAAAATAATAAAGCATAATATTTCTAAAAAGAAAAAATGAAATGAAATCTTTGAATTTTACGTCCCACGGTTATGCCGGTTAGGCTAAAGGAGACGATGATGATGAGGAATAAATGAAATGGTGGAATGAAGAAAGTCAGGGGAAACGGGATAACCCCAAGGAAACCCACGCACACGGTGCTTGTCCACCACAAAGTCCACACGGCGCGAGCAGGAATCGAACCAGGGACCCCAACCACCGGAGGTGAACGCTCTACCAGGCACAATCCACTCAATCATGAAACAACAATTTCAACCATCTACATTAAGGTTAATTATTTCTTTCCTGTGTACAGGAAATTTGTGTTAGACCCCTAGATCTGAGGAAGGACTTGTGACAAAAATATTTTTTACTAGTTCCCAATCAGCTTGTGGAAAAGAACTGTTTGTTATATTTTATGGCTTAACTTTAGAGTTGCCCCTCCAATTTCAAACCTACAAAAAAGCAGTAAAAACAATAAAACCTGCAGTTTTACTGTAGAGATCCAGAGTATAAGTAGCGGTAGGAGTAGGAGTCGTAGTAGGAACGGGATAGAAGCCCCGCAGGGGTTGGTTGTGTTGTGTTCTTGACACAAAATGGGTATCGGCATGCTCAGAGGCGGATCTAGAAGGTAAAAACTAGAGAGGGGGGGCAACCAGAACCCAGACTATAATAGGTATATCATGAGTTTCCTATAAACTTCCAAACTATATAAATAATAGCTTCAGCTATTTTCGTCACTCAAAAAACTGGGGGGCCTAGACCCCCCGGCCTCGGGCTACATCCGCCACTGGACATTCTACTGAATTATCGAAACCTCCGTGTCTTGCAAATAGTACCCAGTTCAGCATATCTTTTCTCGCATTAAACATAAGTTTACTGCCAAACTTACACACGTAAACATCATATAAGAACTCCAAATCATCATTTCTCACCTCATTTCCCCTGTATTTTTTTCCAATTTTTGTAAAAACCAGAGGGCAACTCTAAACTTAACCGTTATTTTATTTATTCATTTTTTAATTAAGTATCTGTTACTGAAAATTGAGGGCATGCCTAAAGGTGTATGTATCTCAATAATTCATTGAAGCCAAAAGCGATTAAGCGCCGATGCACTTGATTAGGTCTTTCATTGCCCACAAGTGAACTTCATTCAAACCATTTGTGTTTGCATGTAAGTACACGTGGCACTGTTTGCTCTTGTTTCCAATTAAATGTTTTCTTTTCAGTTGTTGTGTAGCCTACAGCTGCAGTAGAAGTAGAAATAAAAGGATACCGTAATTATAAAGCAAATCAATAAATTTGAAGAAGCTTTTTCGGTATTAGTCTCATGTTGAGTTTTTTCTTGCTGATAGCTTTACTGGCTTTTTTATGAATTCTTCTTCGCTCCATTATTCAGTTAACTGACTCAAAATTATGTTTTCGAAATCATAGATGGCGACCTTAATTCCTTTTTCAATGGGTGTCCACGCTTTGGAGCTTATCAAACAAATGACAACTTCTCATATCCAAGTTATTCCTTTTTAAGAAATACAATAGAAAACTGGTTTCAGAACTTAGGAGACCTTTTTCCTTAAGAGGCACGGAAACCACCAAGCGGGCACAGCTCACAGAAATAAAATTATGATTGAAATTATGTTTAAACTGCAAAGGGGTTGTGAAAACCAAGTACACTGATTACTTTAGCTTTGTTCCCGTAAAAGTTAAATTATACAATGGGAGTTTAATTATTAATTTTAAGGGGGCAGACTATTAAATATTTTTGAAAAGCTAACAATTTTCCTTTGCCTGTTTTTCGTGAGTGAAAAGACGTAATAAAAGATAACTTACCACAATAATAGAGAATGTTATTCTACACATGAGAATACGAACCGGAAGAATAATCTGTGTTGCCATCCATAGAAATGACCCCAAATAAACTCAATAAGTATTATTTGTATTTATTTTGTAAAAACTTACGTAAGTTATTAGAAAATAAATACAATTATCATTTAAAAAGTAGTTAACAAGGAGCAGAGATATCATGATAAGTCATCAATTACCGTTGAGTTTATTTTTCTAGTCTCTGACTTAACCAAGATTTTTGGGTAATTCAAATTTTGGCCACACTGTCATTTCTATGGATGGCAACACTGATTATTCTTCGAATTCGTATTTTAGGGGTAGAATAACATTATGTATTATTGTGGTAAGTTACCTTTCATTATCTCTTTTCAGTTGCGAAAAACAGGCAAAAGAAAAATTGTTAGCTTTTGAAAAATATTTAGTAGTCTGCCCCCTTAAGCAGTATTGGCCATAGGAAAAGATACATAAAACCGTTAAAATAATAATGACTATTTTAAAATCAAATCTCTAAAACGTTTGAGAATATTGTTGAGTGGAGTCTAAAAATTACTTAACTGGCTTGTTATTTACATAAATTTGCATAAACTCATTTCTTAGGAACAAAGTTTTACCTTTAAAAAAATGTGGTAAGTTACCTTTCATTATCTCTTTTCAGTTGCGAAAAACAGGCAAAAGAAAAATTGTTAGCTTTTGAAAAATATTTAGTAGTCTGCCCCCTTAAGCAGTATTGGTCATAGGAAAAGATACATAAAACCATTAAAATAATAATGACTAAAATCAAATCTCTAAAACGTTTGAGAATATTTTTGAGTGGAGTCTAAAAATTACTTAACTGGCTTGTTATTTACATAAATTTGCATAAACTCATTTCTTAGGAACAAAGTTTTACCTTTAAAAAATGTGGTAAGTTACCTTTCATTATCTCTTTTCAGTTGCGAAAAACAGGCAAAAGAAAAATTGTTAGCTTTTGAAAAATATTTAGTAGTCTGCCCCCTTAAGCAGTATTGGCCATAGGAAAAGATACATAAAACCATTAAAATAATAATGACTAAAATCAAATCTCTAAAACGTTTGAGAATATTTTTAAGCGGAGACTAAAAATTACTTAACTGGCTTGTTATTTACATAAATTTGCATAAACTCAATTCATAGGAACAAAGTTTTACCTTTAAAAAAAATGTAATATAGCGGGGTCAAACTCAATATTTAAAGAAGTAATTCTACAAAGTTACAGTTGCCCCGATGAAATAAGTTATTATTATTGGCATTTATTCCGAAGGTGGTCGTCCGTCTGGTTTTCGACTAAAAGTTTAATAACAGTTAGTAATATTTAAAAACCAACAATTTTTAGGACCGCTTTAAAAGGTTATAATACAGTAGAGTAGGGTAGAGTAGAGTAAAGTAGGGCGGGTTAGCTTAGGGTTAGGGAAGTTTGGATCTAATTTATTAAAATTTATCGAGTATAATTTCTCATTTCTGCTTAAGGATACTTTATGGAGCGTCTCTGTACACCTGCAGCCTTGTTGACAATACAAATGCACGTTACTTTCTCACAATCCAACCTTGCGGTAACCTTGTGCGAAGTAGTTCCCTCCGCTTGCCACATAGTTTCATGTTTATAACCGCTTATTATATATATATATATATATATATATATATATATATATAAACACACAACTTCCGCTCTCCTTATATACTGTCAAACACAGAAACGAGCAAATTATCTATTTCTTCCAGGTAAATTATCAAGATTTTGCTAGAAACGGACGACCAACTTTGGAACTTAACCCTTATTATCAATATTATGATTAGTAGTAGCAATGAACAAGACATTCAACTACATAAGCAAATATTGGCAGATAAAATATAGCAATATATTTATGTCAGAAACCATAGACAACGCAGAATATTTTAATATTGTGTTTCAACCTAATTCTTGTAACTTTCACACCAACCAATATAAAACATGTGAGGTTATCAAACTTACAGGTAGTAGTAGTAGTTATTAAATGTCAATTGATATTCCATCTATGACGAAAACAGATGTAATTGAAACAATCAGAAAGGGAGGGAACCATGGGTGGACCTGATCATATCCGATATTTTGTTATTGAAGTCTGTAGTACTTTAGTAGCTACAAATTTAGAAATCATGTTAACAGATCGTTAAATACATCGTATTTCTTTCAAAATTGAAACTAATTTACAAATCTGATGATCCTGACTTTGTTTAAAATTATATGCCTACAAATTTAGTAGATGTATTTCTAAAGTCTTGAAATTAATTATACATACTCAAATATTCGTATTTTCAATGCATGCATTTTCTGATAAACAACATTGTTTCTACAGATGCATAACAATTGCAACCAGTTTTATTCATTTTACCGGCATAATATATTTGTCGTAAAAAGTAAATTGCAAGCAGATGTTATATACATTGATGAATCAGGCTTTTGACTCCATTGATCACAAATTAATTCTTAATAAGATAGGTAATATTGGTCTAACATTATTATATAGTAAATGGTATGAAAGCTACTTATCCACTTTTGAAGTAAAAATAGGCAATGTAACATCTAGCCTCCAACGTACCCTGAATAGGAGTAAAGGAATTGTTGTGTGGATGTGAATTCGGGAGAAGTAAAATGGTCCTACAAACACTCACTACACTAGAAAGGTTAATCGACTTAAAGTCATTAGAGTAATACAATTCTGATTTTGTAAAGCTAAACAAACTAGGAAGAGATTCAAATAGATATAGCTCATCATATTTCTGGTTAGTAAATAAAATGAATTTACTGATTTTTGTATATTATGAGAAAGAAAAGGCTGCATATGATTCAATAATTTTATATATGTCAAAACTTGAATATATATATATATATATATATATATATATATATATATATATATATATATATTACAAACTCTAACAATATAGTAAAATTTAAATACTTAATATTTATTAATGAACATCTTGCTATTTCAATCGATTTGTTTATCAGATACAATATATTCAATGTATATAAATGGGTAACTTACCAAAAGTATAAAACTGCTCATTCCTTTTACAACTCTCAAGTATAGGTGCTTCAATTTTGGATTAATAATCTTCCATGTAATATATTACTGCCATACACTTCTTCACAGAAACTTAATACCTTTGAGAGAACCAGTGAAAGAATACTTTTCGATATATTACGGAAGGTCAATCTAACGATCAATCTAATCATATGTATTTATAAAATTGGCCAACCGATCACCAAATCACTCGGAATTTTTTTTATAAAAAAAATAAGAAACTATAGTTCAATTCACAAAACTTTGGTTATAATGACGAGAACTTTGCAAAAAGAATAATCCACAACCATAACTATTCATTGCCTGCTATATAAAGTTGCACTTAACTTCAGGCTTTCTGTTCAAAGTGCTAGCCCAACTTAGGGTTGAGTCCTACCGAACCATGTATTCAGGTAACATTGTATTTAACTTCACGATGTTTTCCAGCTAACGTTAGAAATAATCAACCTGGAATTTGAAGTAACTGTGGACACCCGTACCCAAATCAGCTACCAACAGGCAGCGTAGTTCAATTTCCTGCCACTGCAGCGCTGCGGAACTGCACTATAATTATAAGGTCTCTGAAGATTTTTTTCTTAAAGAATATTTCTCTTTTCTCTGTCTCTATATAGTTCTATTTATATATCGTTAGAATTCAAAGTCAAATAGGGAAGAGAATATCTAAAAAAAAATAATAATAAAAATCCCTTGTTAGTTTCTATTTTTTTTTTATATTTATCAAAGACTTACTCGGAGAAATCAAATACTTAAAAATATTATTAGATATAGTAGTAGATGAGGAAAAGCTCTTTAGGATAGTTACAAGTACGAAAGATTTAGATACAGTAACTTACTGATGCACAAATAATTTATCAATGACTGATACTGAAAAAAATATATGCCATTCACCAATACAATTCAATTTTATGTCGGCAAATATAGTAATAATATCACAATAAACAAAAAAAAAGAACAATTAAAGATCCAATTATTATTTAATGACAGTCAATTGAAATTCACCAATCAAAAATGACACAGAGCAATCAATGGGGAAAACAATATATTTATATTTAATTAATGGCCTGGTTTTGTACATGTTTCTTCTTATAGTTCCTATCTGTACCTACATAAGATACTTGTTAGATCCAAACTTGAATGTCGTTGTCATCTGCAACATTTGTGTGTGCTTGTGTTTGTGTTGAAGCAGAACACGAAAACGCCTGTAGTAAGTTTAACCAAACTTAATACACACATTACCTACAGTCTGGAAAAGAGTACTGCCGGGATAAGGCATCCTAGAACATCTATGGAAGGTGAGAGTGGGGACATATACAAATGATCGAAAAAGAGTCATCGATATCAGTGTCGAATTCATAGTTTTCGAGCTGATTGGTGACGGTTCCCTTGCCTTTCAAGTCCAAGTTCGGTCTCTAATGATAGTATACCTAGGACGAGTAGAAGGGATTACATATAAAATGATCGGAAAAGACCAATATTAATGTCAAATCCGTAGTTTCCGGGCCACTGAGGTGAACAGTGACACTTCTAATGTCATTTAAATCCATATTCAACCCCCATTAGTACTCTTGAGAGGGGATAATTATATGCACAAATAATTAAAAGTGGCCGATAATAATGTCGAATCATTATTTTTCAGCGTCAGTAAATCACTTGCTGGCAGATCGGATGCCCTTTGAACCCAACTTTATCCCTAGTGAGGGCAAGACACCTTTAGGATTTATAGTGGAGAGTGGGAGGGACAGATATAAAAAATGAGTTATATTGATGTCGAATCCATAATTATTGGGATTCCTCAGTTAATTGGTGGCAGTTTCGATGACCTTTAAGTTCAAATTTAGCCTCCAGTAAGGTAAGACACATTAGAACACCTAGGGAGAGTGTAAAGGAGTAACATATCAAATGATCGAAAACGACCGATATTAGTCTTTTCGGAATGGCTAAGATGAATAGCGACACTTCCGATGATATTTAAATTTAAGTTCAGCCCCTATTGATATCTTTCGGGGTGAATACTGACATGCAAAATAATAAAAGTAGTATTAAATCCATAGTTTTCGGATGTCCCTATGTTGATTGGTGATCTTCTCTATACCATTTAAGTTTACGTTTAATCTCCATTAGTACACTACGGTGGTGGCAAGGGACTGACTTGTAAAAATAATCCGAAATGACCTATATGAATGTCGAATCCATAGTTCACGATGTCGATGAGATTAATAATCACACTACCAATATCGTTAAAGTTCAAGTTCATCCCCACCGGTAGGGGTCAAAAAGGGGTAGAGAACAAAATATTCAAAATGACTGACAAGAAACCCCTTGAGAGCGAGGTCGAAGTGCAATCTCTAGTAAGGCTCATTTGAAAGTGTAGTGTGAACAATGATGGCAGGAAAATATTAGCTGCTAATGACTTGCCATGTGCATCTGGAGGGCGACAGAAAATAAGTGTTCGGCAGGTGCAGATACAACAGTACATTGTATATTTGTAATTTTGGGTCATAAATTATTTCAAATATGTACTAGGCTGGCTGATTTTTATTATCAAAAGAAGAGAAAGAAATGTTTTAAATAATATGATTGTCAATGTATAAAGATATTCAAATCTTTGAAAATAATAAGGTTTTGGAACGTCGTTGTCAGGACAATCAGAAAAAAATAAATGGAATAAAACTACGGGATGGAATATGTATTATTTAATGGCTCGAATTTATTATATTACAAAAGGAACCAGTGATTTAATCGTTGTATATGGTGCCGGAACCCGGGAAGTGAAGGAAGGAAAAGTTTGATTTTTATCATTGTATATGGTGCCGGAATCCGGGAAGGGAAGTGAAGGAAGAATCAGTTGATTTTTATCGTTGTATATGGTGCCGAAAACCCGAGAGTGGAAAGGAAAAGTAATTGTTTTCGAAGTATAGTAGAAAACGATCAAGATTGAACCAACCAAATTCATCTAACAGCATGTTGCAAGTTTTAAAAGAAATATCACGGCAACTCAAAGACCAAGCTCGAGGTAGCGAGGAACTATCTCGACAGATTAAAAACCAAGCTCAGGACCGAGCTGAACAGTTTGCTAAAGTGAATCAACAACTCTAAAAACTAAACCAATGTATAGATCAACGAACAGTACGGAGGCAAGAATTGAAACAAACAATTACCGAAGCAACCTCAACGTCAGTCAGCAGGACGGATCCAAAGTTGGCATCGACGAAGAAATATGACATTATTGATTTCAATGTTTGTATGAAATTAGCTGAATGTTTGTATAAGCGTGCCGTACTGATTGGATCAGATTATCTTAACTTTTCTCTTCGTTCAAATGTCTTTAATTGCCCTAGTGATGTTGTGTATAATGAAGATTCTGGTATGTATCAGTATGCGAAAAGTTATGACCATCCTCATCTTGAGAACACTATTAACTGTCTGCGTTAGCCGTATATCCAACATGATATTAATCCTATGGTTAATGTAGCAGGAAGAAAATTGATTACAATATTTGTGAAATTCAGAAAGAAAGCGTGCATTTCCACAAATGCTTGTGGTGATTGTTCAATTGAATTGAAGGTGTTGAACTGTGCATTCAACGAAAAGACCAGAATGATGTTGGTGAACGGTCTGATGGTGTCTTCGCAGAACGTAATGCAGTGCGTTAATTTCAGTCATCCAGGTGTGATGTTGCAAAGTTTTGAAAATCCATCCGTGATGCAATACATTGCTAGCTTGAATCAAACTAATATTAATCGGGACCAACTTCGATGTACTCATGTGCGATTGAAGTGTGATCCCAATGTGCAGCGGGATGTTAAATTCATGTGTACCGGTGATACAACTTAATCTAATCACAGAAGAAACAAAACCCGTGGTAGGACAAAGTACCGTGAGCATTGTGGAAAGAATAGGTACAAGTATGTTAGAAGACATGACATTTTGCCACCATTAAAACGAATGAGAACTGAACCTAATTTTACCGGCAAGGTAACCAAACCTAGTCCTAGTAGTGACAGTAACAGTGGTAGTGTTTGTGCAACCGAACCTAATTTTATGGGTAATATGTCGTAATCTAAACACAGCCAAAATAATACGATTTGTCAGAAACGCTGTTCAGATGGCAAGAACTATGGCAAAAATTCTCAACGTAAGAAACTAAGAACTGTAGAAGTAAAGAAAGCGGAAAACCGTATTCCGATTTGTGACTTTCAATGTGCCGGGGGTTACGGCGTCTGAGGGGACCGTACTCAATTGATTTTGCTTCAAATATCATTATGAGTTCGTTTGTTATTTGTACCTTACTTGAGTTCTAAGAGAATAAGTTTTGTTTTCTATGAAGAATTTGTTAGCCATGTAACTTAGGATGGATTTTCGATGTCCGAGAAGATCGTATTCAATTGATTTTGCTTTCACTATGATTTCGTTTGTTATTCGTATCTTATTCGAGTTCTACGATGTTAATAAGACGTTAATTATTATGTTATGTCCTGATTGTTATCGATATTTCAATCTTAATCTATATTTTGTTTAACTATATCTTATATTCGATCATGTTGTGTTCAAAGAATAACTATATAAATATCACATACATCTTTCTCGAAATATTCTTCATGAAGCCTAAGTAAATAATTAATAGCTTGTAAGCAGCATTTAATGGTCCCGAAAAAGGACTTAAAATCAAATAACTTGCAAATCCAATTTCGAATGTGCCTTATCGTCGTTGAAATGTATAAATAAATGAAAATGATGATAAAGTTTAAAATAAATATGATAATATTGTGATAAATTAAGTATAATATATATGTATAATTATATGAATTGTAATTTCTAAGTATACGAGATGCATTCGAAAACTAGAATGATTAGCATGTATATGTAAACGGTCCAGAATTCTTTTTCTTTTTATGAAGTCAATGAGTAAAAAGAAAAGTCCGTCGGGCGGCATAATATACAACAGTATATTATATATTTGTAATTTTGGGTCATAAATTATTCCAAATATGTACTAGGCTTGCTGATTTTTATTATCAGAAGAAGAGAAAGAAATGTTTTAAATAATATGATTGTCAATGTATAAAGATATTCAAATCTTTAAAAATAATAAGGTTTTGGAACGTCGTTGTCAGGTCAACCAGAAAAAAATAAATGGAATAAAACTACGGGATGGAATATGTATTATTTAATGGCTCGAATTTATTATAATACAAAGGAACCAGAGTGATTTTTATCGTTGTATATGGTGCCGAAAATCCGGGAAGTGAAGGAAGGAAAAGTTTGATTTTTATCGTTGTACAGAGATCAACTTTTTTGGGATGTATGTATTACACTTCACAAAATGGACATCGTTGATATTCACGAACTGGGAGATGAGAACTGATGGTACTCATTATATCAATATGATTCCATATGCACTCTTAAAGAGTGGATGTCTAGCTGAATGCCTTGAACGGCTTATAACTCCCAAGGAGTTCGCTTTCCATCTTGATGGTGCGAATGTTTGTGATCACTGTGGCGTCTCGGTGTTCATAGTGCAAGATGGTTTGTTTTGAACATTTCGTAAATGTCAATTATGTCCATTTTGTGAAGTGTAATACATACATTCTATAGAAGGTTGATCTCTGCACCTACCGGGCATGTATTTTCTGTCGCCCTCCTGATACACTTGGCGAGTCATTAGCAGCTAATATTTTTCCTGTCATCATTGTTCAGACTATACTTTCAAATGAGCCTTACTAGAGACTGCACTTGCGACCTCGCACTCAAGGGGTTCCTTGTGAGATTAGTGGTTACAATTGCAATGATATTTAATTCCAAGTTTAGGCATGAAAAATATGTCAGCTGGATCACGAAATTATAAGAGCAACGCCTAAGGTGTTGCTCGAACACACACACACACACACACACACACACACATATATATATACATATATATATATATATATATATATATATATATATATATATATATATATATATATATATATATATATATATATAGACTTATGTGTATGAATATACAGGGTGTTTCAAAATAATACCTGCGGTATTTCTGTTACAATTTTTATAGAGGTAGTTGGTGAGAACTTCAAATTATATGCTTGTAGCCAAACTTCCTCTATAAAAATTGTTGCGTAAGTACCTTAGGATTCTGAAACATGGATTTTTGGATAAGGCACATATTAGTTTCTAAGTAAAATCTTGATCCGACTACGGTAGGTCACATAGTTATGGAGCTATAGACCAAGTTCGTTTTCTTTCATGTTTTGGTAGCCTATAACTTCGAAAGGAAGCATTTGTGCAACCAGGTTGGTCTATATTTTTGGTCTTATTATGGTGTCAGGAATCACCTTCCAAACGTTGTCGGTGTTGTTTTGAAATACCCTGTATATTCCAGCGTAACTTCGAATCATATGGATCAATTTTAATCATAGTTGGTAAACATATTACTTTTAATCTGGAAAAATTACTGTGGGTGTAAGACGCCGAAAGGAGTGGAAATTGGTAGAAATGACATTTAAAAATAATGCAAAACATCTTATATTAGTGTGCAATCCTTAGTTTTCGGAGTCTCTGAAAGAAATACGCTTTCACTACCGATTAACTCCAAGTTGATTCCTATCAGCAGTGAAAAATAAAATGTCAAAAAAATGACTAAAATTTGTATCGAAATCATAGTTTTCGAAGTCGGGAAAATGTCTGACCGGTTTGAATTTTTAAACAGTATTTTGTACCGGTATGCACTTGAAGCTGGATTTTACAATCATATCAATTTGATTAAAGACGTATTCTACAGGATTAGATTGGTAAGGTGTTTCAATATTTATGCCAAAAATAGCGTGTCTTTTGTATTTTTATCATTACATTTTCATTGTAATAAATGTTGTGCGAGGGAAAGCCATTCAAATGTATTCTAAACACACATTCACACAGTACGCAGAACTGGCATTTTAGCTAGTCAGTCATTATAAATAAAACTGAAGCGGTACAGAAGTTTTAATAGAACTACTAAATTACGAAGTGAAAAAAGTATTGTTATTTACATGACTCCAAAATAGGGGATTTCAATCTCTATTGTAAAGAAGAAACTTCATTGATAAATATTTTATTTGAATTGTGTTGCATACCAAATATTGTTTAAATAATGTAAGAGTAAGAGCGCTGAATTAAATGATGAAAGGGATAGATCTACGACATTGGTTACACTAAATTCAAAATGTGAAATAATAATAATAATAATAATAATAATAATAATAATAATAATAATAATAATAATAATAATAATAATAATAATAATAATAATAATAATAATAACTAATTACATAAATTAAGCTAATTTAACTTTATAGTAAGGAACCTCCTTGGTAATTTTGATTTTATTTCCATTTAGTATATTCAGTGTATATTTTAACTACCACTTTTTTTTTTAATTACAACTATGACAATAAAATGATCCTGAACTTTTGCCTGTTGGATGTGAAATTTAAGTAAGGTTCAGTAATTCTTTTAAATGATAGTTATATGAAACTTCTAGAGAATAAAAGATTGGCTATAATGATTTTAATCTTATTTTACTAATCAGCTTGAACCTTGAAAATTTGAATATTTTAATCTTCTGGCAGGGACCTTAATCTGCTTGATTGTCAATTATATCGGCCTACTACAATATTTTCTGGACTATTGTAGATGAGTGTGTAATGGTATTAAGAAAATATTTTATTTCTTTGCATAGTAGCTGATCACAGCATTGTTTATTATTATTATTATTATTATTATTATTATTATTATTATTATTATTATTATTATTATTACAAAGCGTACAGCTAAAAAGTACTTGATTGGTTGTAATCAAATACAGTCGAGTCGTTAGAACTCGGCGCTCGATAATCCGGCAGACCGGATAACTCGGCACACCCTGGCAGGGCGAAAAAAATCCCGCGCGCAGACCCGTTCAAGGTTATTGCCCACGTGAGTGTGTCCCATATTTCCATATTCTGTCTTATCAGGTAAATTAATGTATAGTGTGTATTTCATTAATTTTCATTTTTATATATAGTAAAAGCTCTATGTCTTCATAAAGTACGTGCTTTTCGTTTGTTTAACGGTAATTGGACAATTTATTCTCTGTTTTATTCTCAAGTAACCAGTACTTACAAATACAGTACTGTATTTTCTGAGGAAACACTTGTACTTAATTTTTTATTCTTTTTATTTTTAAGACCCATTCCCGACTAATCCGGCATTTTCACAAACTCAGCCACACTTCGGTCCACATTACACCCAGTTTTCGGGTCTACTTGTTGGAAAAGTTCCCATTAAATACAATTTTCTTTTCTTGGTAGGAAACTATAATTTAAAAATAAATTACAACGAAAAATCCAGTGAGTACAGGGCAATCTTGAATGGGTGCTTCAGTCCCGGAGCACCCATGTAGTCGGCGCCTATATTCAGTTCTTAAACACATTCAGTAGTACTAAAATGTAATTTTAAACCAGGTACAGGATATGAGGCGCTCCTGAAAATAAGGACAAACCCGACATTGGGTCATGTTGTTATTTACCGAAATTAATAGTAATAATAACAGAAATGTCAACAATACAACAGTAACAATAACTGATTAATAAAATAATTCTTTGTTGAGTTCATTTTTATGAAGAAAGTTTAAAATACATTTTCTCCGAAGAAGCTTTTGTTGAATTTGTCCTTCTTAAATTGACTTTTAGCTATTGAGAACCGAAATTATGAATTACTAACATTTAAGCGAGTTTATTCGCGTCTTAAAAGAAATCACCGTTTATTCAGATCGTGGTACGCAAGATTGGTACAAGATGTAGTCTGCAGAAAGTATATTATTGCCAGTGGCGGATTCAGGGGGGCGATCCGGGCAATCGCTCCCCCCTAGAAAAGGAAACTTTCTTATTTTATATATAAATAAAACCCATCCCAGAGTGTGCAGCTCTTAAAAGTAGAACTAAGTAGCAGTATTACAGCCTACCGCTCCTCTCACAGAAATCCGTCCTGGAACCGCCCCTAATTATTGCTCGCTTACCGTTTTCATTCTATGATAATCTAATACTTAAACCAGGATTAGTTAAGGGAGGTGATGAAATTTATTATTGGAACGTAGAATTTAAAAAGTGTTCCAAAAGGAACTAGTTGATTTGAAAAGCCAATTTCTTTACTTTTAAAGAAATTATTCTACATAAGAAAAGATATAATCTATGAGTTTTTTCATTACTACTTAAATATAACGAATTCTTCAAGTGCCTGCTATTTTCAGCCACACACATTCTTGTTCTAATTCTGCTCTGTATTGGAAAAAACAAGGTCTCCCTGTTCGATGCATGGCAGTTAGAAATACCTGTTGTCGACAACGTGTAACTAGATAGCGATTAGTTATCTCAGATGGTACATTTCTTACATTACATTATTTTCTGCTATGGCCCCTCTTTGAGTCACAGTAATTAATCGTTGGTTTTCAAAATAAAGTTCCTGAAGTGTTGTCCAATACTAAATCTTGCCATATCTTCTTATATGTTCAAATCTGAAGCAAAAAAAGAAAATCAAAGCTTCCAGGTTTCCTGTTTTCAAATCTGAAACTAAGACAAAACAACATTGAATTTTATTTTTAATTTATGGAGTTTTAATATCATCTAGTTACCGAACTTTCAAAAAAGCTTATTACTGTTTCCTTTTTTCTCTCTATATTGAAATATTTACGACCGTACGAACCAACGAAGTTCAAATGTTGTGGTGAATGAACTAGTGAATGAACCAGATTTGACCTTAAAGGTTGATTTTCGGGGTTTGCCTTTGCTGGTCTTGATTAGTCGACAGCAATGAACCAAATGTACTAAACTTGGATTTTCAATGGCATCACAGTATTCTTTGAATTATGTTCAAGTTAGAAAGTTCAATTTTGAACTCGTTTACATGAAATGTAACTTAACTTTGTTGGTGTAAACGGCATTCAATGATTAAATCTACAACCTTCAGTCCTGATTTGAATAGATGGTTATAAGCACTGGCGCAAATCCCAGGGGGGACGAGGGGGACATGTCCCCTCCAATCTTGGACCTGAGGGGGACTGTCCCCCCCAATAATCTGACTTAAAAAGTGCTTTTAGGGATAAGTGTGATGATTTGTGTCCTACTGCCACAAAGAAATGTAAGATGAAATTGATTTCTCTTGGCTTTTCCATTTTTTAAAAACAATCGTCTGTAGTATTTCAAACTGAACTTCGTGCTGTAGTGCGTTTAGTAATCTCATCAATATGTATTAATTCCACTTCCACTATTTGGGCACAAATTGCAATAAATGCCAGAGGAGGATATACCCTTCTCCTCATGCTGGAAAGTTGTCTCAGCATTAGGTACGGGCACAAATTCCCGGGAAATGGGTATACATGTAACCCCCCCCAACATTGGAACTGGAGGCTCTCCCAATAATCCGATTTGAAAAGTGCTTTTTGCAGATAAGTGTGATAATTTGTGTCCGATTGCCACAAAGGAAAGTGAGGTGAAATTGGTTTCTCTTGGTTTTTCAATTTTTACTGAAAATGAAGGCGTGCGACTATACGTGACGTAACCGGATATGAAATCTTATCTCATCTTCTCCCCTAGGCCCTAGCACACAAAGAGTATACAAACTATCCAATGTCAGTAGAATCGATCTTTACAGTAAATGCGCATTTAATCCATTTGTACTATCAGCCTAGGCGCCTACTCATGCTTCGTAAGCTAACTAACTCTATAGCGTATGGAACCCGGAGGTTCAATGTCACGTTCACAAAAGCTCTCCACTGAGTTCTATCCTTAGCCAACTGGATCCAGTTTCTACTTTATATTCCTATTTTTGCGAGATCCACCTTAATATTGTCTTCCCGTCCGTGCCTAGGTCTTCCTAATGGTCGTTTTCTGATTGGTCTTACCGCTGAACATATGTCCTGCCCACCTAAGCCTTCTACACTTGGCGACCCTAGCAATGTTTGGTAAGCCGTATAATTTTCGTAGTTCCTCGTTATGAAGTTACCGCCATTCCCCATTAACGTTCCTCTTGGGTCCGAATATTCGTCTGAGCATCATGTTCTCAAATACTTTCAGTCTATGTTCTTCTCTCAGAGTAAGCGACCATGTTTCGAAACCATACAGAACAACAGGTATGATTATCGTTTTATATATTTTAAGCTTCAAATTCCTCGACAGAATTCGCGACGACAAGAGATTTTGAACTGAATAATAACACGAATTCCCTGCTTTTAGTCGACATTTAATTTCTTCGTGAATATGATTTTTGTCTGTTAATACTGATCCTAGATATTTGAAAGTCTCCACTTTATCAAAAGTATTAATTAATATTTTAACGCATTCATAATTTGCTGTATTACGGTCCCGACACACTTCCATGTATTTAGTTTTCTCTGCATTTACTTTTAAACTCTTGTCCCTGCAAGCGTTTAATAAGATCTCTGCATTTCTTTCTATTGTTCTCCTATCATATCCTATTAAATTTACATCATCAGCGTACGCATAACTGGTGAACACCGTTCAGCTCTAGGCCCTGGTTGCTATCTTTGATTTTCCTTATAGCGTATTCCAGGACAAAGTTGAATAATAATGGCGACAACGCATCTCCTAGTTTCAGGCAATTCTCGACGTGAAAGCTCGTGGCCAAATATTTTCTTACCCGGACTTTACTTTGGGATTCATTTAAACATTCCTTAATTGATCTAATTAGCTTTTTCGGTATTCCAAATTCTGTAAGAACGTTGTACAATGTTTCTCTCCTAACCGAGTCGTAAGCCTTTCTAAAATCAATAAATAGTTAATGCACCGGGCTACTGTATTTCCACTTCTTTTCGAGTATTTGGCGAATGGTAAATATTTGGTCGATAGTTGATCGATTTCGTCTAAATCCACACTGATAATCTCCAATAATTTCATCTGCGTATTTCAATCTTGCTAATAGTATGTTTGAAAGGATTTTATAGGATGTTGACAGAAGAGAAATGCCTCGATAATTATTACAGTCAGTTTTGTCGCCTTTCTTGTGGATTGGAACAATGATTGATCATTTCCACTCTTGTGGCAATTCTTCCTTGTTGTAGATAAGGAGAATGAGTTTGTGTATCTTGTTCCAAATTTTTCGCCTCCAGCTAAAATTAACTCAGCCGGAATTTCGTTTACACCTGGAGATTTGTGTTTCTTTAATTTCTTTATAGCGATTTCTACTTCTATTCGGTTGGGTTCTGGAATATACGGTTCTGCGGTGTGCATCTCCTTTTCTCCACGCACATTAGTTTTTGGCTGTGTGTTAAGCAAATCGTCAAAGAAATCTTTCCATCTATTTAAAATGCTATCTGTATCAATGAGAACTGTTCCATGAGTTTTCTTTAATATAAGCCGGAGGTAGATAGCCTTTCTTAAATTCGTTGATCCCTTTATACATGTCCCGAATGTTTTTATTTTTACAATTATCTTCAAGTTCCTAAATTTTCGCTTTCAAAAGATCGCGTTTCTTTGTTCTAAAAGTTTTGGAAGTTTCCCGCCTGATGTCTACGAAATTTTGTGTAGTTATTTCATTCGGATTTTGTAGCCAACGTAATTTTGCCTGTTTTCTCTTCTCTGCTAGTTCAAACCATGGTTTGTTCCTACGTATTTCCACATGTCCCAATTTTTCTTTTGAGAGAGGATGCTTCGTAAGCAAAGAAAATAATTCAATCGCTGGAATATTTTTCTCCATGATCTTAAGGTCACATCTGTTAACTAAAGAGTATATGACATGCGTCAGATTTCTGTAACGATTCCTGTAATGTTATTGAGATTATCATCATTTTGCTCAAAGAGTATTTTTTTGCGTGATACATAATTGATATTCTTTCTTCATAGTTTTGGGGAAGTCATTATTTATATTAATAAAACAATTTTAACGTGGATCTTTGTTGATGCCTAATTAGAAACATACCAATTATAAATATACATGTATTCAGATTTCAGAATGTGTTCACGGCAGCGATTTGTAATACTGATATGTACTACTACTTCACCTAATATATAATATACTATACAATAGTTGATCAGATTCATCTACCGTAATATGAGTTTCATCTCCCTTCTCTAGAATAAGCCTCAAATCTGCCCTCTTCCCAATGTTGAAGACAACCAATGGCATATTTAGGATTTTGTTTCGAGGCGGCATGCCCAACACAAGGAAGGAAGTGGGCAATTGCCCACCTGAGTTTGAGAATTAAATATATTTTAATTTATGTATAAATTGAAGTTATAATGACAAGAAATGCAGACCGATAAATCCTGTATGATATGATACAAAAATTTAGGAGTGAATCTAACCCTTTATTCTATTCATACAAGAAAAAGAAAGCATCCTCTTGCCCTTCCTAATTTCCCGAGCTAATTATTCCTCCGTTTTGATTTACTTTAATTCAAACATTTCCTTCTTTTAAAAATAACTAAACGATATAATTTTTCCTTTGTTATAATAACTAAAGTCCTGTCATGTTGATATCCGCGCAAGTTGGTGTGTGAAGCCGCCCCTTCACATTGCCGGGTCACGACTATTAACATCACCAAGGCAACACAAGACGGTTCCAAATAGATTTAGAATTTATGTTGGCCTGGATATCGATAGGTACGCTGCCAAGTACCCTGGTTGTGGTGCGTAGCAATGTGGTCGGGATTGGGAATCTCCAGATGGTCGTGGCATAATGATAATTATTAAATATAGCTGGATTGGCAGTTAACAGATTTATCGGTGTGACTTGTAGGAAGGAAACAGTAGTCAGGTTAAGACTTCACTTAGAAACTAGTATGTGTCCTATCCAAATATCCACGTTTCAAAATTCTCTAGTACTTCCGCAACAATTTTTATAGAGGTAGTTGGTGAGTACTTCAAATTATATGCCCGTAGCCAAACTTCCTATATGAAAATTGTTATATGTGAGTACGGCAGAATTCTGAAAGATGGATTTGTAGATAGCGCACATATTAGTTCCTAAGTGAAGTCTTGATCCGACTACGATACGTCCCATAGTATTGGAACTACGGACATTTAAAGTTAATTTCTTCGTGTCTTCGGCAGCCTGTAACTCCGAAATTACAGATTTCTGCACCAAGATTGGTCTGTACTTTTTGTTTTATTTTGGTGTCAGGAATTACCTCCCAAATATTGTCCGTGTTGCTTTGGAACACCCTGTATATAGTAAATGGAAGTTATTGATCTACCTCTTCTGGTTGCAATATTATTTCAGAAAAGCCACAGTAGTTTGATAACGTGAAACGAAACTCACTTGTGTATTTATAGATTAATTAAGGTACAAATGCAGTGTTTACGTACATTAATAAATGGTATTGACTGATTACTGTATTATTATTATTGTTTTACTTAGGAAAGTGTTCGGAGCAACTTAAAGAAACGAAATCAAATGCATTTTACAATAAAAAAGAAGAAAAGTTGCTATTCAAATGTCCAATTTACTCGTAAGACAGGCACTGTTTACAATCGATTCTTTATGTAATAAGACACGATATGTAAAATAAAATGTAGTCTAAATGTTGTACCAGACCAACCTTCCCTACGCGTACTATCTAATGAGTTTCAATACGTGTAGAGAAATAAGATTATGATTTTTTCCCAAGTATATTTTCCATGATAAATTATTGAACTTTTCTTTCGACAAGACGCATTTGATAATGGCGCCATTCCTCATTCGATGAGTCATTAGTTAGGCAGATGGTAGGTAGGATCAAGAAAGAGAGACCGTGACGAGGAGTGGGAGGGGAAACGACAGCGACATCCATTTAGAATAACGATGTTACTCAGGCTTGTGATTCATCTCCGGAAATTAATTTTCAAGAAAATCTACTTAAAATGAGGTTTTCCTCTTCCTTCCGAACATAATTCTCGCTTCCAATAACTATTTTCCTTTCTTTAGACATTAGATGGATTTCCGGATGGAAAGAGAACATGGAAACAAGAAACGCGGAAAGCACTACAACAGTTGTTGTCTCAGAAAATACACATTTTCAGTTTTTTATTTTATTTTTTTTTTTTTTTTGATAGCTTCAACTGACATGGTGTTTCAAAACAACACTGACAACCCTTTGGGAGGTGATTCCTGCCACATAAATAAGACTAAAAGTACAGACCAACCCGGGTGCACAAGTGCTTCCTTTCGGAGTTATAAGCTGCAGAAAACATGAAAAAAATGAATTTTAAAGGTCCATAGGTTCAAAAGTATGGGATCTACCGTAATCAGGTCAAGCTTTCACGTAGGGAGTAATATGTGCCCTATCCAAATATTCATCTTTGAAAATTCTACTCTACTTCCGCATCAATTTTTATAGAGGTAGTTGGTGAGCACTTCAAATTATATGCCCGTGGTAAACTTCCTCTATAAAAGTTATTGCGTAAGTACCTTAGGATTCTGAAACATGTAGTTTTGGATAGGGTGCATATTAGTTCCTAAGTGAAGTTTAAACCCCACTACGGTAGGTCCCATAGTTTTGGTGCTTGACCCTTTAAAATTGATTTTTCGTGTTTTCGGCAGCCTATAACTTCGAAAGGAAGCATTTGTGCACCTAAGTTGGTCTGTACTTTTTGTCTTATCTTGGTATCAGGAATCACCTCCCAAACGTTGTCGGTGTTGTTTTGAAACTCTCTCTCTCTCTCTCTCTCTTATATATATATATATATATATATATTGTAATGTGTTTGACCACAAATAATACACATATGACTGCAAATCAAGGATAGGAAGTTCCTGAAGAATACAACGATACTTGTATTTATACTTGTATTTCAATCCTTACTGGTATTTGTGGACAAATTCACTTTTAAATTATGCACAAGCTGTTTAAGAAAGGAAGAAGAAGAATATGAAAAAAGGATATAGAAATAATTTCTCGTTGAATTGTTCTAGTCGCTATTTTGTTAATATAGTAATTCGACTATGTGAAATTGGTTGTCACAGCAACACACACACACACACACACACAAAATAATGCATAATTGCGGATCCATCTTGTGAACACTATATGTACAATTTTAAAGGTGTGTAAAAAGTTTAATGTGTCACATCCTACAATAGAAGGTAATATCATGATGCCGTGTGTAAATGTTTTTTTGACGAAAATCAGTAGCCTTGTAGTTATAGTATAAATATATATGAAGTGGTGGTTCGTTATAATAAAATACATCCATCAATGTAGTATTGTCCATCATCATCAAACATATTGTCTAGATCAAGCAGTGCCTCTAATCGGTCCACAACATGATGAGTTACATCCAATCAGGAATTTACATGTGTTTTAAACCAACTAATCGGAGGGTGCCACCCAACCATATATAAAAAAAAATCAATTAAATTTCGAAGCATGAACGTTGGATTTATCGACGAATAGGTGTTCAAGATGGATGACCAGTGGCGTATTTACGATTTTGTTTCGAGACGGGCTTTGCTAACTTTCTGGGGGGCTTTGCCTGGAAATGTGAAAATTCTGCAAGATATTTCATTTACTTTACTATACTAAGTAAGATTTCGGGGGGGGGGAGCTTAAGCCCGGAAGCCACCCCCCCTAAATACGCCACTGTGGATGACTATGAACTTATATCAAGAAGTAACAATTTATCCAGTTGAGATCCAACCAACACAAACTAATTACTCAACCTATACTACTTAAACATATACCTGACATACTTAAACCTATACTATTCAAACACAATATATAAACACATTGGACAAAGTAGCCGTGGATAGCTAGACATCCGCCCCTTCAAGGGGGGGGGAACAGACTTTGACTTTGAACATTCCAGATCAAGATAGTTTCACAAGCAACTAGGCTCCAGTTTTCTGCCGTCTGCCACACCAAATCACATTGAAGAATCTGCGACAGTTGCAGCATTCGTTCATCTACATTTTTCGTCATTCTTGTCAAGTTTTAGAGAGTTTCACCAAAAGTATCCGTTCGTTGTGTAATGTTTCGTTTAAAGATTTATGGTTCATTCTTTTTTTTTTTTTTTTTTTTTTTTTTTTTTTTTTTTTGTGGACAGCACAGTAACAGGATTTGATGTATCTGTCCATTCTGCAGCAAGAACTTTTCTTACAACTTCAGGAAGACTGCTGAATTTTACAGTAGAACAAACTCCTTCCTAACTGGCACACACATGTACGTACGTTCCTCAATGACACACTGCCACAACTATAGACTGCACATACTAAACACCGAGATACTTGAATTACGCTCCTGGCCTTCAGGATCTACAGTCAAGTGGGGATACGCCAAAGACTATCTCACTCTTACCTACTGACCTCGCCGAACTCCAAGACAGCACAGCCGCCAGCTCAAGGATCTCAGCAGCAGTTAATTTTATCGATGCTCAAAGTGTGGAACGAATTTGCTTATCGTCTGGATGTTATCGGTTATGCTCAGTGGCGTATTTAGGGGGGGGGGGCTTCCGGGCTTAAGCCCCCCCCCGAAATCTTACTTACTATAGTAAAGTATATGAAATATCTTGCAGAATTTTCACATTTTCAGGCAAAGCCCCCCCCCCGAAAGTTAGCAAAGCCCTCCCCGAAACAAAATCGTAAATACGCCACTGGTTATGCTGATGGCTTATAATCACAGTACTGAAATTTTGCTACTGTTAAAGTATTCTGCGATTCATCCGTTTCTCATGTTTTATTAAAACTTATTAAGATGTCAAATTGAGAATTCTTTTTTGAAACAATCTGTATTAGTAAAGAAGCATTAAGAACATAAATAACGAATATAAGTAACTTTCTGTTACAGAGGTTAATAATTTAGACAATCTGTCTAATTCAATGTATATACAATCGCGACATTAATCTGTGAAACTTGTATTCGTAGAAAATTATGTTTAAATAACGATTCTTTCATTATCGATGGAGTTAATGAGGGCCATCTATTAGCCATGGTTTACATTCTGAGTGCTGCAATTTGCATGCTTTTAAATCTAATTTAAATTCGTATTGAATTGATTTCTACGAGAAAAAATCTAAAGTTAACACATGAATTAAAACAATATTGATACATTTCATTGATGTACCGAAGGGTAACGAGGTTCTGGGCAAGTATACCGATCCTGGGGGGCCTCCCAAAGCTCATGTGGGCCCCCGTGTATTTTTATGAATATGTATTTTTATTATTATTTGTATCCCAAAGTAAAGTCCGGGTAGGAAAATTTTTGTCCACGAGCTTTCACGTCGAAAATGGCCTGAAACAAGGAGATGCGTTGTCGCCATTATTATTTAACTTTGTGCTGGAATATGCTATAAGGAAAATCAAAGATAGCAACCAGGGCCTAGAGTTGAACGGCATTCATCAGGTGATGGCATATGCTGATGATGTAAATTTAATAGGGGATGATAGGAGAACAGTAGAAATAAATGCAGAGATCTTATTAAATGCTTGCAGGGACATGGGTTTAGAAGTAAATGCAGAGAAAACTAAATACATGGAAGTGCGTCGGGACCGTAATACGGCAAATTGTGGAGGCGTTAAAATGTTAAATAATACTTTTGATAAAGTGGATACTTTCAAATATTTAGGATCAATATTAACAGACGAAAATCATATTCACGAAGAAATTAAATGTCGATTAAAGCAGGGAATTCGTGTTACTATTCGGTTCAGAATCTCTTGTCGTCGCCAATTCTGTCGAAGAAGTTGAAGCTTAAAATATATAAAACGATAGTCATGCCTGTTGTTCTGTATGGTTGCGAAACATGGTCACTTACTCTGAGGGAAGAACATAGACTGAAAGTATTTGAGAACAGGATCCTGAGAAGAATATTCGGACCCAAGAGGAACGAGAATGTGGAATGGCGGAAACTTCATAACGAGGAACTACATAGTTTATACGGTTTACCCAACATTGTTAGGATCGTCAAGTCTAGGAGGCTTAGGTGGGCAGGTCATGTAGCTAGAATGGAAGAAAGTAGAAACGCTTTCAAAGTCTTGCCTGGGAGACCAATCGGAAAACGACCATTAGGAAGACCTAGGCGCAGATGGGAGGATAATATTAAGATGGATCTCGCAGAGATAGGAATACAAAGTAGAAACTGGATGCAATTAGCTAAGGATAGAAGTCAGTGGAGAGCTTTTGTGAACGCGGCACTGAACCTCCGGGTTCCATAGGCCATAGAGTTAGTTAGTTAGTTAGTTATTATTATTTGTATTGTTGTATGTATTTTTTATGAATGGGCCCCCCAAAGTTACAGAGAAATCGGCGTCCTTGGTTCTGAGAGTCCAGCCTTTCGGAATTCCTGAAATTTGAACAACATTTTCTCTCTCTCCCTATATAAATATATATATATACTAGCTGAAATTCTCGTTCTTCTCGAGTAAGATTTCTGGAAAATATTTGAACCTCCTTCGTACTTTAGGATTCGCATTACATTGAGAGTTGAATAATGAAAACTTTTAAGAAACTGTATTTCCGGCATAAATTTTCAATTCTCCTGTCCTCTTACGACAAACCCGGTAATCAATGTAAGATAATGAAAACCTTGATACAGCAACTACGTTCCAAGTTTCATTTCAAATTGGTAAGCCATTTCCCGTTATGCAATCATAAACAACAGGCAACGTCTACTAACATGTGGTGAAAAAATAAAGAAATTGAGTCTTCCTCTCTTTATAACCGGGATTATCTAAAATGCTATGCTTCATGCCCACTTATTTCTAATGAGAAGAATTTCGCCGTCCTAACTTGAAGGGCTCATGAGATACTCCATAATTCGTATTAGTTTTAAGCCCCATACTCTTTAGAATAGGGGACCGTGGTGGGTCAGTGGTAGAACGTTAGCCTCTGGTGCATGAATTCTGCGTAATGCAGACTTACTGGAATTTTAAAAGATGAATCAATCACTCGTACTTTTACTGTTTAATACTTTCCATTTGTAATGTTTAATAGGTATTATTGTATTTGTTTGAACTTATGTCGTCCCAATATGCCAACACAGTGAATGCACAGCAGGGGCGGATCCAGGGGGAAGGGCGATCGCCCCCCCCAGAAGAAGAAACTTTCTTATTTTATATATATAAATAAAACCCATCCCAAAGTTTGGAACCCTTAAAAGAAGCAGTATGACAACCCACCGCCCCCGCCAAGAAGCCGGTCCTGGATCCGCCCCTGATGTACAGAATTCCATATTAAAAAGTGATTTCAGAAAAAGAAAATTATTGAACATTAGTGAATGCAATAGTGAAATGATTTTTCAGGAAACAGACAAAAGACTGATGCTTGAAAGAACTTGATACACATATTCAATCCTAAAGTCCTAAAAAAATGTAAAAAAAAAAAATCATGAATTTAGAATTAGAAATAAGATATATCCTGAAATTTCTATAAACATACTTATAATTGTTGTAATATTCAACAATATTTTTCTTCACTAAGTATTTATCTTCTTTCATTGGAAAAAACACATTTGGAAGTCATTTTGCTTAATTTCAGTAGGACAATATTGATTGGTCAATTATGCGCGACAGTAAATTAATAATTGAGCACAAATACTTGTTTCAAATAAAACAGTTTTCTTTACCTTGTAAGTCCTCCCGCTTCCAACGACTATGAAGTCTGTAATTATAATATACACAACGTCCTACAGGTATGTTCAGATCATTTACACACTGTATATTTAATTGGTTTAACCCTCGCACAGCCTACCTATTTTGGTAATGCGGACCTTGGTATTTTGTGCCCACCTGTTAAGATTAAATAGGCCTATATCTTGCAAAAGAAACGAATTAGAAACACTCTCAAAAATATACAGGGATTACAAGGATTAAAGTGAGCAGTGTACAGAATAAGGCTAACAAGGAGAAGGCAGACATTGGTAAGTAAACTTTGGGGCCATTTTTTGCGAGGTGGTAGTGCACATTTAAAGAGTTAATATTACAAACTGGGAGAGCACAATGGCCAAAAATAACGGAGAAAAACCATCTTAAAGTTTTCTACTCGCCGTAATTATCGTGCGACTCGCAAACTAATCAAGTGACAGCGTAAAGAACAGTGTATCTAGTAATGTTATCTCTGCTTGTTTAGCTTGTGTCGACCTTCAAACACCTATTAATATTTTTCCTTAGGGCCATAAATTCCCACACCTGCGAGAACCAATTCTTGATGTAGCCTATGGGCTGATTGCCCGCAGCCACTTAGACCTCATGCCTGTTAGAGCAATTTATCGCCGTTATGTGCAGACATAACGAGTTTGTTTCGGGGGAAGGCTTTGCCTGGAAATGTGAAAATTCCACAGGATATTTCATTTACTTCTATAATAGTAAGATTTCGGGGGCTTAAGCCCGGATGCCCCCCTTAAATACGCCACTGGCGGTAACAATAATATTTACGGAATAGATTAAATTTTGTTCCTAGTTAACATGGAACAATGAAAGATTTTACAAGTGATTTGAAAATGTCTATTGTTTTATTCATTATAAACATATGGTGAATTAATATTTAACTTATAGTTACAAATTGCTACTTTATAGGTTGAAGAAAAAACAAAAAGTTTTACTCAAACGAGAATCGAACCCAGGACCCTTTACACTTGAGTCGGAGATTCTTCTCACTCTGCCACGCCGTCATTTAAAACATTTGCGCGTCGTACGATATATGCGGCGAGTAAAAAACTTTCAGACGGTTTTTCTCCGTTATTATTGGCCATTGCACTCTCTCAGTTTGTAATATTAATTCTTTAAATGTGCACTACCACCTAGGAAAAAATGGCCCCAAAGTTTATTTACCAAGATCTTCCTTCTCCTTGTAAGAGCAATTTATTATACTGCCATCTAGGAGTAACGCTATTAAATGTCAGTCACATCTCCTACCAGCTTTGTGTCCACCAACTTAAAATAGCAAATTTTATGAGGGACACTAACGTTCAATTTGAACCACCGTAAGGAATACGCTTTAGCTAAAAATGTTCAGCAATAACATACATATTTTCTAACAATTTTAAAGAAGTGATTAGAAGAGTAATTACAAAAAAAATATATATATATATACTGAGGTGGGCACAAAGTACCCACCCCCGGCGTTGGTAAGCCGAGGGTTTAAGTTGTGAGCATTTATTGGCGTTAAAACATGCGATCTGATAATCGGTACGTTTACAAGTGAGAGAGCTGCAAGTTATTGTTTCTCTCCAGGATGGAAAGAAATAAAAGATTCGTTTTATTATATTCAAAACAATACCGGTACCTTCACATTTGATAAGGCAAATGTCGTCTTGTAAAATTTCCATATCAAAACATTCTTTAGCAATCATTGTTCATAATCTTATACACATTTATACAAACAACCTTAGTTGACACTAGTTTTATAATAGAAACCGAATTTGTATCTGGAGTTACACTGTCAACTTCTACCCTAAGCTTCTCTCTGTCACAATAGAGAGCAAATGCATGCAATAGAGAACCAGTAGCACATTTATTTTTAGTGCGTATAGGACGACATTCCATACAGTTTCCTAACGGACCTATCTAAGTGTTTATCTTGCTACTTCTATCGAGTTTTAGATGTGAATTTATTTCTTTTATTTATTGTGTATAAGTCCCCCACTTTAGTTTATGGATATTGTTTGCACTTTAAGTAAGACACCCTATTAGGCATAGTCAATGTAGAAACATGTCTTACTTCAATAGTATAAATAAAGTTTGTTTTGTGTTCTGTATCCATTGACTTTTTTTATGTACCGGTAATTATAATTGGAATATTTATATTTTTAAAATTTGAGGAAACAAGTCAATAGTCTTGCTATCCTCAAGTGAACTTAGCAGGACCACATTATTTCCGATTTTCTCGAATTTGAAACCGGAACAAACGAAAATTTCTACGTTACAATCCAGTACAAACGCAGTACAAACGATTCGAACAAAAAATCTTCAAATTTGTAGAAAGTTGTATTGTGGCCCTGCTATGTTCACGTGAACTTAACAGGACCACTTTATTTTTCGATTTTTAAATTTGAGACCGGTATAAAACGATTTTTTTACGGTACAAACCGGTACAAACTAAGTACAAACATATGGTATGCAAATATTTATAATTTTCAAAAGTAGTCCTACTAAGTCCACACTCGTAGTTGTTAGCGTTGTTTTGATATTTGATAGAAAGGAAGAAAAAGATATTTAGAAAAATAGAGGGGGTTGCAATTGTTAAAATAAAATGGCCCTCTCTCCAAATCCCTTGAGGTTCGAGATATGAATATTGGTATTTAGGCTCTTAATTTAAAATAATTAAAGACCTGTTTCAGCGTTTGTTGACATTTTCCTTAAATGGAAGGGAAAAAAACTGGGTTGTAATCACTTCTTCTCCTCTGTGGCATTTCTCTGGGTAATAAATATATTTACTATCGAAAATAAAATGAATAAATTTTCTTGACATGTATACATCATTTCCTGAATTGTACATAAAACAAATTCACGTATTTTGGCAATTTCTGTTGGGAGTAACTTCTTAAGACGGGTGTAATGTTGGTTAATCTAAAGTTACAACTATATATGCGGGTCGCCTCCACTGTCGTCTATAACCATAACATTATATCAAACTAAAATTACAGATTAATAACCTTCGAAATTAACATTACGGGTCTTAAATTGTATATGGAAGACGGAATCATGTATTGAATAATTCCAAGAAAAAAAGTTATTTGCAAATAATTTCCCACTTCTCTTATCTATAGCTGAACTCAAAAACTAATTATTTCAGTTCTGTGGTTATTTACCCAGATAAATTGTCTAAAAATGAAATTGTAGAGATGAAACGTAATGAATACAAAAATAACTCGAATTGCCACTTGCACTCCCTTTGTGCCGTTTCTTCGTATTTAAGCAAATAATTCTTTTCCTGGAAAATTGATCTGACACAAAACGAAAACTTGAAACTGTCTGAGACACTTCTTTCCGACAAAGTTAATTGGTTAAATCTCTCTTATATTACTTTATTTCTTTCAATAAAGTCTAAATCAGTTCTCCTCATTAACACGAGATAAAATATCTTCGAATAATAACCAAAATAGTAGTAAACGTTTTACCAAATACGGACTTTACAACGTAATTCTTAAATAAGGATGACCCAATAAAACGTAAAAGAAAAAATATATAGATAGAAAGGTATTTATTCAAAAAATGGAAAATACTATTAAAACTATTTTCATTGGGTTATGATCAGATCAATAAATAGCGAAAAGTTTGTTTCTTTACGCTACTTAAGAGGCTTCATCCCGGCGAAATTAAAATGCCGCTAATTTTACAATAATTATGTGATATCTTCAAATAGATAAAAGATAATCGAAATGTGGAACAAGAGCGCCCTAGGTAATATCATTTTACATGAGATACCGTTATCACGACTCACTTATCTGCTTTCGATTTCGAGCCATTTTGAAAATCGGCATTTATTTTCGCGTTTCTAAACGGCTGAAAACGAAAAACCACTAAGTGACTTGTGATAACGGTACCTCACGCAAAATAATATTGTCTAGGGCGCTCTTGTTCCGCATTTCAATTATCTTTTATCTATTTGAAGATATCACATAATTACTTTAAAATTAGCGGTATTTTAATTTCGCCGGGATGAGGCCTCTTAAGTAAAAATATTCTGTTACGCTACACAAAAGAACAGCATCTTCTGGGACAGTTTGCATGATGTTCTCACATGATTTGACGTCTTAAAAAATCTGTTAGTTTAAGTTCTTATACTTTTCCAAGGAAGCCCAACAGCTATAGCACGCTTCCTTACAGAACATTTTGGAGACTGCAAAACAAACTATCTTACATCCTCAATATTCTTAGGCTTACGAGCACTCTTAGGGCGGTCAGTTGATTTTTCTTTTCAACGTTGAACCTATTGTTCGAGAATTCTTGACCCTCTGCAAGACATCTTCTGATCAGAGACATTTTTATTACTCGAAATAGCAAACTTTAAGTGTAAAACTCTTTGCATTGTAACCAAAGAACTGCTGCTTTTGAAAAGCATTTCAGCTTGTACTTGCAATGACCTTCTGACCAAATCATAATGACAACTGAAAATAGCAGCAAGGTATAGTGAGTGCAAACGATGTCTCCCAAACCTCTCGCTCCTCCACTAACAGCGCTACAACCAATCAAAATATGATAAGACTTTATTAGGTCACCTGTATAAACTTCATACTTAAATGTATTTAAATTATGTTTTTTTCTGGTACTTAATAGAATTTGAATACAAAATGTACAAAACCACAACTTAATATTAACCGTTTAAGGAGTTCCACTTTTTCAGATAAAGTTTAGACTTTCACTCTAACAACTACTGCTTCCTTACTATTTATCGTAGGATCATGGTTCATACCTCGTTTTTTTTCAGGATAGATCATACTCTTCACCGGTACCACATGCTTGTCCGTATTATACACCCGAAATAGGAAAGTAGAAAACAAGTCACGTCCCTCCGTCCCCACTTGCCTTCCGCCAAGTTGACCTTCCAATTTCAAAATGCATCTAGGGTGTTCTTTGGTCCATTCTTGACTTGACTAATAAAAAACCGGCTTAAATATCTGTTATATAACCTAAATAAGCGGTCAAAGACAATACTACGCCATGGCACATACATAAATCGTAACAAATATACGATCCCAGTAAATTCTTCGAATCCCTATATTTTACATGGGTATTTATAACGATGTAAATAATATTATCAATCTGTACCTGTTTTAGGTATATGATCAGAGGCGCAATAATTGAACAGAAATAGGTATATTGAAAAAAAAAGGTTTGTTTATTAGTTTTGTTGATATGGTTGTCATAAATATAGATGGTTGTTATGAAGACAAATAATTTGTGATATAGTGAAGGATTGTCATCATCTTACAGAATAAAAGAAGTGTAAGCTGTTAATAGCCATATAAAAGTTGCTGTTGCTCATAATATTTAATAATAATAATAATAGATATATACATATTCTCGTTATATAACGTTATATAAATTGTCGCTCGAACGGGAATTACGTAACAGTAATACTGTGAAGGAAAGAACCCTGGATAAAAAAAAGTTTCCAAATATTGATATTTTGAATAGCCCTCGTATAAATTCAAAAATTGCATTAATACAATTATTTTTCTTGTCTTATCCTTATATATATATATTCATATTACAATATTATATTCTTTTACATGTAGTCTTAATCATACATTCATATATTAATAACATCAAAAAAATATCGTCGATAGGACTATTCAGTTGGCTATTCCTTCCCGTATTAAATAATATAATATCATCTTTATCTACATTTAACATATTTATCCATGTTCCAGCAACATTATTTATAAATAACGACTATCGTCCTATTAGATGTTAACAAAATCAGAAGGCAATATAATATGCAAAGATCTTAGCAATCACAATACATAAAACAGGTACAGATTGAGAAGTACAGATTGAGAATTATCATTCCATCATTATTGGTTTCGATTTAAGAATAATGTCATGAACTTCAACTAAACCTAATTGGCCCTCTTTTGGAGCGAACAAATAAATGAAGATAAACATAGCGCTTTAGAATTATCATAATGACATACAAATTAACAACAAAAAATATTTAAGACAATAGATATACTACATAAATATTTCATAATGAATCAATTATAGATGAGCTATTAAAGAAACAAGTAAATTATTTATAATTGTTACCCAACGTCACGTAACATGCTCCTCCTGGCCTGCTGCGTAATAGACAATGGAATAGGTTTCTTTGCCTTTGGTAGCGTTTTAGGATCTAGTCTTCGAATAGGATAATCAGCTGACAGTGTGTAAGTTCAATAATCAACTTCTGATGAAGCCCAGCTCTAGGTGGATCTACAATAACAAGTATCTTCTTTTCAGCTACATTTTCCACTACGATGGGCAAAATATCTTCAGCCCGTCCAACAAAATATTCGCTGTTTGTGATGTCGTTCTTTACAGCATTGGCTCTTGCATCTTCAACCGCATGGTTCGGCATTTCTATGCCAAGAATTTGATCACATTTCTTAGCAAAAGAAAATCAAATTCCTCCAGTGGCACAACACACATCTATCAGGGAAGTTTCATCATCAACTTCAACCATTTCCGCGATGGAAGTATAAAGCTGCTCGGCTCCCGAAGTATTCACTTGAAAATAAGAATATGGAGATACTCGGAAATTAATGTCACATATAGTTTCTTCCACGTATTCTTTTCCGAACTATAGCTGCAGTAGTGAGAGTTTCTCGCCTTCTTCCTTTTCAGTGAAAATCTGAAAATAGAACGATGTTATATTCAAGCTGTTTCCTTCTCTGTTTTGAAAGTAATCTTTCAAATCATCCTTAATCTTCCTTATTTCCTCCTCATTCAGGGTTTGTGGATGCCTAACTGCCAACAGTATCAAATCGCCAGTATTCGATATTTGGATAGTCAATTGTCTCCAGTAACCTTCATGAGTCTCTGGAACAAATGGCTTATCTGACTCTCGTATGTATTGTTGGAAGACCTTTACTGCCTCTTTCATTTTGTAAGGCAAATGTCTCAGAAAGTCTGCCGGTCCAAACTCCATTGAGCCTTCTTTGAAGCTAGCCAGTCGAAAACCCACTGTTCGCTCTTGCATCCCAGGGTTTATGCTCACTCTAAACTCACACTTGTTACGGTAACCATCAACAACAGCTGGTGGTTTAATTTCAACAAGTTCACAAGCAAGTCCTTCATTCTTCTCTTTCCTTTCTTCTGCCCAACCTGCCAAATCCAAATTCCTTCTCGGCAACAAATCCGTCAGTCGCGTGAGCGAAGATTTTATTTCTTCAGTCTTTTTCTTCAACTGTTCTTCATAAGGAATACCCCACAAAGGTATTGTAACCTGTTTCATTCTATCTTCTACAGGTAACACAACTTTCGCCTTTTTTAAATCCTTATCATCAGACTCTTCCCATTTTTGCTTAAGTTGATCAGTGAATTCAACTTTTGCATTGAACTGTTCATTCCTTAAGTCCAACTCAGAACCAATTTGCTGAGTCATTTGTGGAGTGGTTTCTTGGGACATCAGCTGTATTTGTTGTCTTATATTTAATTTCATTTCATCGAATTTCGTTGTAATTTGTTGACTCGTATTGAGTTTAATTTCTTCGAATGTCGTTGTAAGTTGTTGGTTCAATTGCATAAACATATCCAAGATTTGTTTAGCATCTAACATTTGCGATACGGCTTCTTCTGTATTACCCGTCGTTAACCTACAACCATTATATACATTGGCCATGTTACTCTTGCGCTCAATTTTTCTTCCACTACACGAACAAGTATAATTTAAGTTCATAAGTCCCTTGATATTAGAATTGAACCCTGTCTTTACTATTCTTCAAGACTTTTATAGGGTCCCGGGATTCGTCGCACCATTATATAACGTTATATAACGAGAATATGTATATATCTATTATTATTATTAAATATTATGAGCAACAGCAACTTTTATATGGCTATTAACAGCTTACACTTCTTTTATTCTGTAAGATGATGACAATCCTTCACTATATCACAAATTATTTGTCTATGATCAGAGGCGCAATAATTGAACAGAAATAGGTATATTGAAAAAAAAGAAAGGTTTGTTTATTAGTTTTGTTGATATGGTTGTCATAAAGATAGATGGTTGTTATGAAGACAAATAATTTGTGATATAGTGAAGGATTGTCATCATCTTACAGAATAAAAGAAGTGTAAGTTGTTAATAGCCATATAAAAGTTGCTGTTGCTCATAATATTTATTTAATAATAATAATCTATATATATAAAAGAGAACGTACAAATCCTTTGTCCGCTCATCACGCTAATACGGCTGAACCAATTTCTTTTATTTTTGGGGGGTTATTAGGATTTGGACCCTAGATGGTTTTTATCATATCACTTTAATTTTCAATTACCAGTGTCTTGAGATAATTGACCATTCAGGTGTCCATTACGTACAAATCCTTTGTTAGTTCATCATAGGTATAAAAATAAACGTATGTATATGCAACCCGCATGACCGTGTCACTCGGCGGGTTAACATAAATGACAGGCGTTATAATGGTTTTTATCATATCACTTGAAAGCGAAAAAGTAAAAATTATCTAAGTAACAAAGTTTATTGCGTTCGGGGGTGGCCGCAGCGAAGCGGGGCGGGTTAACATAAATGACAGGCGATATAATGTTAACATTTACTGCAATCTTCTATGGTTTTTATCATATCACTTGAAAGCGAAAAAGTAAAAATTATCTAAGTAACAAAGTTTATTGCGTTCCGGGGTGACCGCAGCGAAGCGGGGTGAACGCTGCTAGTAATAATAATAATAGATATATACATATTCTCGTTATATAACGTTATATATTCCGGCTTACTTTACAACGTTCGTTCGAAAACGTTGATCGATTTTGCTGTTTAGAGATAGAGAAATATGGCTCATAAAGGCTGATCAACTCAGTAACGCTAGTTTAATATCATTTCTTATTGAAGGTTCTGAATATTGAAGGTTCTTATTGAAGGTTCTGAGGTAGATTCTTCAGTTCTTGACTGCCCGCCAGAAGTTTTGTGGATTACTCAGCACCTACACAAGAGAAATAGAAGAAAGATAAAAAAAGAAGAGGAAGAGAAAAATGAAAAATAAAGAACAAGAAATATTATATTTTACTGCATTCTTCAATGACAGGATGGCCAGATATTTTCATAGAGCGGAGAGGGATTATACGAAATTTGGGTAGACGTTACCAGGTGTAAAACCGCGAAAAATTTTGGAATTGTGGCACTGATGATTTTTTTAAAAATGAAAAATGAACGAGCCTTTCTCTGTGCTATTTCCAGCTATCACATTTCACACTTCTTAAATCAGAAATGATGGCGTTCAGAATGGTATGTCAAGAACTTAAATTAGGGATTAGGGCCTTATAGAATCCTACAATCGTATTGTTTATGTTGTTGTACTCTCATTTAAGAATACATGTTTTGCACTGTGACAAGAAGAAAAAAGGAAAATAAATATGAAAAAAGACATTTTCATTCAAAAATACCAGAAATTGCATTTTCGGGGGGGCTGATTTTAAAAAATTTCTTGGGAGACCCCTGGGTTTCCCGCTAAGTCTTAGTATTTTCCGTGCCCCAGGATCACTCGATTGTGAACTGTGACAGCATTTCCCAAACCCGACGTACTTGCCTCATTGACAAAGTCAACTTCAATAACACTCAAATAACACCAAGCAGGGCTTTCCGAATTATGTTCATAATCCAAGCAAACAAAAATTTCACTCTTGTAGTTGCGTTCCTTTGGTTCTCACACGACGAGACAGATCCTATACAGTAGCTTCAAAATGCTGGATTTTTGCAAGCCATTGTTTATTATTTATTATATTTTTGACAGCGCAATAGAAGCGGTACAAGAAAATTTGACCTTCCATACAATGTTATAGCTTATACATTGACATATCTTCTTTAAACAAGATGTGGCTCTTGCTTTGAGATGGGGAGGCACGATGGCTCAGTGATAGAGCGTTCACCTCCGGTGCTTGGGGTCCCTGGTTCGATCCCAGGTCGTGCCGTGTGTACCTTGTGGTGGACAAACACCGTGATCGTGGGATTTCTCGGGGTTCTCCCGTTTTGTCCCACTTTCTTCGTTACACAATTTCACCCATTTCTCATTATCACCGTCTCCTTTAGCCTAACCGGCATAACCGTGGGACGTTAAACTTAAAGATTTCATTTCATTTTTTTGCTTTGAGATGAATTGAGCACCTGTATATGTAACTGATTATTAGTGATGATATGAACTGGAAATGTTAAATAAAAGCAAGAATAGCAATGATGAAAGAAGGAGGAAGAAAATACTGTTTTGGTGGGCCCTTGAATAAAAAAGATTTATAAAATGCTTCGTGTGGAGTATTGTCTTGTATGGGGCAGAAACATGGACATTACGCAAAAGTGATTAAAAGCTAGTGGAAGCTTTCGAAATGTGGGTGTGGAAGAGAATGCAAAGGATTAGCTGAATCAAGCTGAAAACGAATGAGAGGGTATTAGAAATAGTGGGGGAGAAAAGAGAAACAATAGGCAAATGTGGCTAAAATTGATGTGCGATATCAAAACAGAAAAATCATCCTGCCAATAACGGCAAAATATCTATAATGATGAAATTATTTGATAAAAACGGTTTTTATTAATATATGTTGATTTGACATGGAAAATTAGTAATTTATTCAAGCGTTGTTTTTGTAAACAAGCTTCTATGAACACAGCAGCTTACAATATGTCATAGTGTTCTTAAAATCCAGGAAAAGACATTGTCCTTTCTTGGTCAACTCTAAAGCAAACATGCTCACAAATATAAATGTAGACCACAAATTTTAGTAGATCTGACCTGTGCTGTCTTTTCAGATTAAGTGGAAATTATCGATATTTCGAATTTTCCAAGGAAAACTATATATATATATATATATATATATATATATATATATATATATATATATATATATATATATATATATATATATATATAAAAGGAATTTCATCCTGTTTTTGGTAGTTCCCTTTTGTTCTATATCAGAAAAGCGTTCTTTTGATTCAGCACGACACAAATACACACACACACACACACAGACCGACTTTTTTATGTGCTCAGTAAAAAGGAAATGATTGAGCGACTGTGGGTTTTCTCTCTCGGTCTGTCTCCCTTGCTTTTTGTTTCCCATTAAGTAAACCTCAACTCGGCTTGAGTCCCTTCTTTTTGTGATTCCTACTGCTTCTTCTGAGTCTCTGCTGCGTAGAACGCGAAGTTAGAGAATCATAACTTCATTAGTGAATTCACCCGCACAAAAAGGCATTTCTTCTTGCTAAAAACCTTTGCTTTATCCCAGTTTTTGGTTAGGATTTCGAGTTATTCACACTCTTATAGGTACACACAAACTGTCGTTGAACGTTCTACTGCATTTGAAAATGCTGACTTCTTTAGCTACATACATTTTGATATAAATCCAATCCAAGAGGCATCTTCATCAGAACAACAATCTCTATTTCTTACTTTTCAAAACCCGTGTTCTTTACTTTCTGAAAGTTATATTTGCCCATTAAGTTCCTTTATTAGACATTTATGTTTACAACATAAAGTTTATAATTTCGTATCTCCCTTCGTGTTGTAGAAAATGAACTTCCGAAACAGTACTTTAACTTTCTACATTAATGTGTTACTCCACGTTAAATATATATATATATATATATATATATATATATATATATATATATATATATATTATCATATAGTATTTAGTTGGTGTCTTTGCAAACCAAACTTAGTAAGACAAGTGATGGAGGATCGAGCTCACTTCTAGAACTTCATAAACTCCGTACATGTTCAAAACTTAGGCTGTGATGTCCAAACAGTCAAGATTTAGTCCTTTTGAATAGGCATGTAAAAGTGAATCATCTAGAAAAAAAAACAGTTGATAACGATTTGGTTTTATGAGCTCAAACTAGACATTCTGCGCATCTAGTTGCGAAAACCATTGATAGAGCATTTGGACAAGGAATGGCGAGTGAATGCGTTAGAAGCTCTTGATTTGTGAAATTCCATACCGGTGACACTTCAGGAACGCTGTTGTAGAAGACCTTAGGAAAAGTATTTGTATAAAATTCCAAATTAGTTAGGTACACATCAGGCCACTGTTGTGCTGTTCCATGTAATCAGTAAGGTGAAAAAATTGTAATCATGACTGCCACATAAGTTGACACCTGCGAACAAGGATAATAATCTGAGAGTGCATTTGTCTGAGTTTATGGAATAAGTGCAAATTTATCTGCTTCGGATTGTCCCTTCTGAAGGAAAGATAATCCATCACAGTGGCGTATTTAGAATTTTGTTCGGGGGGGACTATGAACAATATATGAATAAGCACTTATATTTTTCCTTTTGGATGCCGACAAATTTTAATGAAGTTCTGCATATAAAAAAAATTATTTCGGGGGGTGAGCCCGATAACCACCCCTCTAAATACGCCACTGATCCATTATGTCTTTCTCTGTTAGTGAAACTTTTACTGCGGATTATTACATTGATGAGTTCCTTGAAATGTCCCGAAAAGTTATCCACAAGCACCCAGAAATAGTCAACAGATAGAGTTGTCTCCTGTTGCATGAGAATCCACATCCATATGTCTCTTATAGATCGGTACAGATTCCTCGTGATTTGCAGTATGGAACTGATCCTAACTCACCTCATTTTTTGACGTCTCTTCTATCATTATCACTCCTCCCGGCATCTCGATCACTTCTGTGCAGGAAAAAAGGAATGGACTAATGATAAAACGTGCTATTGGTGACTTCTTCGTGGATCTCATTCTTTGGTAGAGTAAAGATACAGTATGAAGTAAGAGCAATACGATATACGAGTAAGTTCATGAGAATTTTATATAAGTCAGTTATAGAGTTGTGTAATAACAATCTTCAGACACAATCGGAGTATTCCAGAAATGGCTTTTCCGAAAATAGTCTTCAAAACCAGACAAGATAAAGAAATCGCATTCCTGAAGAAGACATTGAAAAATATGCAGGAAACAGAAATTGTATTGCAGGACAAGGCACTGAGAACAAACACAATGTTGAAGTTGTATTACAGAAAGATCTTCAAGAATAGTCAGGATACAAGAAATAAATTTTAAAGCATTGTCTTGAGAAATATGCAGAATGTATAAATTGCAATTTCAGGACAACACTGAAGAAAATAAACTTGCTCTCCTGGACATTTTAAGAAATTTTTATTCTATGTCAAGATATTTAGAAAACTAACAGGATACAGCTACAGATTGCTTATCAGGATCTTGAGAAATTATGCAGAAATGTAATTCGAGAACTATTTATGTATCCATCGAGCCAATTATTCTTTTAAACTGCATAGAATTATTTCACAGTTATAGGAAATCTATTTTCAATTATGATCATTCGATTAAAAAAATATTGCATAGTATGTAGTACATATATTTGAAGGATCACTAGACTCAGGTAAATAATGTGTCAAGTCCAATTTAACGTTTAAACAGAAAGAATTTCAAATGAGAACTTGTTTTCTATTTTTCTTTGTTATTTGCATTAATATTCTTTCTCGATTTGTTTACAATTATTACATTTCTCCCTTGAAGTAAATATAATATCGTCCTTTTGCTGCTATTATACTTTCCCATGTAATGAAAGTAGCAACTAATAAAATGAAATTAAGTGAAAACTGTGTGTAATATAAAAAACAGATTCTCAGGTGTGATATTTATCTCAAAATAAAAAGAAATTATATATGCTATATTTTTCTGGACAATTGTTTATTCTGTACTTTTCCTCCTTGTCTTTGGACAACCAATTATTAAATTGATTTGACATGTTTTTTTTTAGTCTTTCCTTTTCTGAGAAAGACGCTTCATTTCCATAGAAATATATACGTGCTATGCCCTAAATCTTGTATTATTTGGTCCGTAGGCTTCTATAGCGCTCTTTCTCTAGGTATTTTCGTTTTACCGTTCCCTACACACTGGCGTCGTTAGCTTTTTAATTCGGGGGGGGGGGGGTCGGATGAATCAAAATCAAAACCCTCTTTCCGACAAAAGTTATATATACAAAGTAGTATAGTTTCTTTAAATATATTTGACCCGCTAACGACGCCCTAGTCCTACAGCGTGATTCCTCCACATTCATCGTAATGTATCTAACCGTTCTATCCCTTCTTTGCGAAATATTCTTTAGTATGCTCATATTTTTTTGAATAATTCCCAATTCTTGGTCATTTGATACCATACTCATGTATCTAATGTTCAACAACATTCTGCAGTATCACATTTGAAAAGCTTCCGTTCTTCGATTCTACTCTCCTTCTACAGAGTGACCGAAAAGTAAGTAAGCATACAGGCCTACATATATAAAGCATACAGAACTGTATACCTACTTTTGGGCCACTCTGTAAAATCTAAACCTCACATCCAAACATATGCTTTTGAGATCCCTCGTGCTTAAGCGGTTAGCGTATACTCCTTTCTGGATCCCATTCCCGGCGGGAGCTCATGTGGTTCGGATTCCACGTTAAGCTCTGGGTCCGTGTCTTATATAGCCTCGTTACTGAAAGCGACGATAAACTGAACATCAAATGAAACATACAGATTCCTTTATGCTCAAAATTGGTACTTGTATACAGTGTTTGTAGGTTTGCTTAAGAAAGTTTCCCTCAGCTGACTCAAATTTTTTCCGTTTTCTTATCAAATTTTCTCTAGTTTGTACAGACAAACAGACAGACAATTTCTATAGACAAGATTATTTTAGTTATATTAATGAAGTGCCAACCACATTTGTTTTATTTATTTGCTGTTTTTTTTATTACTATTACTTAACGTACCCACCCACACACACACGCACATATAAACTCTTGCTATTGTATTCGTTTATTTCTGAAGAATAAAGAACAACTTAAGCATTAATATTGGTCAATAAACTAGCGCAAAATTTCCCTGGATTTTCGTTTTATCGAAAAATTCCTTTTTCCTCTTTTTTGCCAAATTTACGTACGAAAGTTTCCTAGATTAGGGAAATTTCTCTCAAACTGCGAACACTGCTTGTAGATCAAGTTGGACATAGTACTATACAGAAACATTACCATTTTACATGCTTAGGATCAGAGCCCATGCATATATGCCTTATGTGCATATAGTACATTTGTACATTAGGAGAATGCATTCTATCTTAAGTTATTAAAACAGAAACTTAAGTTAAACTTTATGCATATCAGTTTTGAAAGTAGTTTAGGAAATTGATAGGAAAACAATATAGAAAAGAACTTTTCGGCGAAGACATTATAAAGTGGTAAAACTTCAATAGGAAAACAAAAGAGCATAATTTTGCAAATAAATAGTTCTATCTTCTCTGCTCCTTGTTATTTCTTCTCAGAGAAGATGAGAAGTTGTCATATATAGAAAAAAGAAAGCGTTTAAAAGCAGACATGGGTTGCAGCATGTGAAGATGACAGATAAACAAATGACTTTACGGAAAATGTCAGAAGTTCTAAACTTTGGAGGCCGATTTATCTTACACTTAATGTTTCAGATTGAGCTGTTTCCTCTTCTGAAACTATTCTGTAAAATAATGTATTTCTTTCAAGAAAATTGAACAATGCAATTGTAGATCTTTTGTGAATCAAATACAGTTTGTAATTAATGAATAACATAATTAAATACTGCAATCTCCTTAGCGTTAAGAGAAAAAAATAGTCTCACAAGGACGCCGATCCTGTTGAGCAGTGGGCCCGGGCCCTTTCCAAACTTCGTGTATACTCCCTACATTGTATTTATGAATATACAATATTTGGCATAATTTGAATTCAACTTGACTTAAAATCCTCATATATGCCTTCTACATCCGAATGCCCCGCCCCCCAAAAAAATTACACAGAAATCGGCGCCCTTGGCCTCTCATCGAGCTGAAGAAAATTATATGTAAGAATGTAATTCCTATATGTACTTTCCGAGAAAAAATATTTTTTGTAAACCTAAAAATTGACGCTGTATGATTATTACGCCACCTATTAACTTAAACTTATCCTCAAGTGTACATAACCAAGCTTTTTATTATGGCGTTAGCAATATGACAGCGCACAGCAGATATAACCCAAAACTTTATGATTGACTTTTAAATTTCAGTATTGTTTGTTTAACTCTAGTTGCCCAAAGATAAGAGGTTATAGACCATATCAGTCTGAACAAATTTGCATTTTTACGATTGCATTCAGATGAGCAGTTTCCGAGAGAATTAACAACAACGAACATGTATAGAAGTAGGATCTATGTCCTTCGTTGACAATCGAATACAGGTCCTATTTTGTTTCCTTCCAGAATAGCGTATTTAATAAGATAAATAAACACTATTAGTAGAAAATTAAATCTATTCTTGATTGGTTTATCCTATAAGTCACACATATACTCTTAACAGTGACACATATATAGTCTTATCATTGACACATATATAGGGTGGGCCAAAAGTAGGTATACAATCCCTTACTAATCAGCTCATGACATTTTGTATCATTTACTTGTTGTGATCTATACAGGTATTGATTTTGTTTCTTCCTTATTTGTTCTTAAATTATTTTCACTTGTACCTTAAGGTCAGAACAAACCAAAGCAAATAAATTCATTCTCTTAATAAATGAAAATGTCATACTTGGTTGATGCTGGTCTGTATACGTACTTTTGAGCCACAGTGTATAATCTTAGCAGTGACATACATAGTCTTAAGGGTAACACACAGAATCCTAACAGTGACACTTATAGTCTTAAGAGTAACACACAGAATCTTAACAGTGACACTTATAGTCTTATTAGTAACACATACTCTTAACAGTGACACGCACACATTTGAAAGTGACACACATAGTCTTAAAAGTGACACACATACCCTTAATAGTGACACAGTCTCAATAGTGATACACATAGTATTAACAATGATACAAACATAGTCTTAATAGTGTCATACATACTCTTAAGAGTGACACACAGTCTTAATAGTAACATACAGTTTTAATAGTAACATACATAGTCTAAACAGTGAGACATACATAGTGTTAACAGTGACATACATAGTCTAGAAAGTGACACATAGTCTTAGATTTTTTCTGGGGGGCAAGCATTAATATTGGTCTCCCTAGAAAGAAAAACAGGTCCCTTCTTTCCATCTTTCTCTTACTCTTTTTGCATCCCCAGACCCTGTGGGCCCTTCCTCACGGCAAGGTCTGCGAGGCCGTTAGTTACTCTCCTAGGCCCGTTCCATACAGGACAAGTTAATTAAGGGGTCACTATTGACAAATCTCAAAGCCATACGAATAAATATTATATATAGAACCCCTAATAGTAGACATTTGTTTTTACTGAAATGCGCCCAAGACTCATTTTTTGTTTTATTTACCTTTTATGTGCTGTTTTGATTATGTAATGTAGTAAACCTATTTGATGCTTCATTTATAATTTCATGTTCGTATCGTATATGGAGTATGAAAATTTTGTCTTAAAGTGGGTCCCTTCGAACGGCGGGGAACTTCCCTGGGAGCCCCCTTCCTCCCCAACAAGTTACAGCCCTGATAGTGGCATACATACTCTTAACAGTGACACAAAGTCTTAATAGTAACATACATAGTCTATACGGTGACCAATACAGTCTTAACAGTGACACACAGTCTTAACAATGACACATATTTTTAACAGTGACTCACAGTCTTAAGAGTGACACACTTAATCTTAAGAGTGACGCACATAGTTTTAACAGTAACAGACAAAGTCTTGATAGTGATATACATAGTGTTAACAGTGACACGCATAGCATTAACAGTGTCACACAGATTTAATAGGGCCACTTATACTCCTAACAGTAACACTGATAGTCTTAACAGTGGCGCAAAGTTTTAAGAGTGACACACAGAGTCCTAACGCATATACTATTTCTAAATACAACTTTCCATACTCCATGAGTGGTTTATTTTCTTGAAAGTAGCGTTCGATTGCCTTTGTCATCAGACTAACACTAAGAAATATGCGAAAACTTGATTATGATAATAACAGTAATAATTTTAAAAAACGATTAATATTATAGTAGAACTGACCTGCTAGTAAATGCTTGTGATTTGGCGTTGCTGGCATTATTATTTACTCAACAATAATGTCTTGATAATAATCATGTGGCTACATGTAGCAAAGCCGCTAACGCTCTTGTCTTTGGTGCGAGCGTCTTGGGTTCGATTTCCGGTTGGGACACTCGGTTAAAAGATATAATATCTATTTCGGACCTGGCATCTGAGAGTTTTTCCAATATTTTTTTTAATCCACACTTGGCAAATGCTGGGATGTACTTAACATATAGGTCCAAGGCCGCTTCTTTTCTTCCCCATTACCTAATAATGTGCTCACCAAAGATCTATCTCTCATACATGAGGTGCTTAAGACCATAGATGTCGGTAACACCCAAAAATATGTATAAGTCAAATTTTGTTAGCAAATTATTATTTTGTTCTATCTGGGATTTTGATGGCCCTGTTTGGTCCTCCAAGGAGTAATATTTTGGAATTTTAGACTGATGTAGGGGCCTACATGTTACTTTCTATTAATGTGCGAAATCTCGTATTTCTTGCTAATCAGAAACATATCAAACATTTATGTCAATCAGTGAGTGAGTCAGCTAAGAAATGGAGAGTTGTAGGTCTAAGGAACGGAGTCAACCATGGAGAGCTGTGGGACTCATACTTCAACTCTTCATGGTCCTCCACATCTAAGATTTGATAATTTTGTACATGTCATTAATACTAGTTCTATTAACTCAGCAGTGATGTCCTGAGAATGATCATTTTAGTCTATGTCGGGAGGTTGATGGGACTGTTTGACACCCTTACCAGTGGTAACCGAAAACGGTGGATCAGTGATAGAGAGCTTATCGGGTAACCGAAAACGGTGGATCAGTGATAGAGAGCTTATCTGGTAACCGAAAACGGAGGATCACTGATAGAGAGCTTATCTGGTAGCCGAAAAGGGTGGATCAGTGATGGGCAGCTTATCTGTGGTGCATGATGTCTCTGGTTCTAACCATGGCCAAGTATATTTGTGGTGGACAACTACGTGTCCGTGGGTTTTCCCGGGGTAATCATATTTCTTCCCCTATTTTGATTCCATCAATTATTCCATCATCATTCACTTGATTTAATCATTCACCTTCCATCGTCTAAAGGGCATGATTTTGGAAAGTTAAACCGAAAGATTTCATTTTCATTCTTTTGAAAACGGTACCAGCACAATATTCGGTGTTTGTGGCACAAAACGGCACAAAACTTTGCCATAGGTGAAGCCTTCAATTTCTGAAGGGGGTGTGTAGTTATATGGACATATAAAACTCCGCAATAATGCCGTAAAGTTGATATATATTTTTTGTTTCCGGGTTATCGCGCCTGATTACCAGATCACCAAATCTGCCCGAGTCAGACCGGGTCTTAGAAGTGAGATCGAGATGCAGATGATCCGAACAAAAATAGTGATCCAAGTGACCCGGTGACTCATGATCCATGCATCACTAATTAATGTGTTTTGTAATTTAAACGTGATATCATGATAGTATTTCCCCCTACTAATTTCTTCACTAACTAACTAACTAACTAACTCTATGGCCTATGGAATCCGGAGGTTCAATGTCGCTTTCACAAAAGCTCTCCACTGACTTCTAACCTTAGCTAACTGTAGGGATGCATTCGAGTCGAGTCGAGTCGAGATTTAAGCCTGTCTCGACTCGTCTCGAGTAAATGTTGTCTCGACTCGTGTCTCGACTCGAAAATATGTTTCTGTCTCGACTCATGTCTCGACTCGACAGTCTCTGTCTCGACTCGACTCGAATTCGAGTCGAGACGTCTCGAAATTCGAGTCGAGACAAAATGTACGAGTTAAAATATACGCACACATCAGCCAGACTATCATGACTACCTACCTAATTGTCAGTATGTCGACTTTTGGCATGGATAAAAACGGCGACACGTCTTGGCATACACGCAATGATCCTTGATAGGTCGCTGGAGAGAGCTGGCACCACATGTGCTCACTCAGTCACCTAATTCCCGTAAATTCCGGGAAGGGGGGCGATGTGTTCTGACGTCACGTTCAATCACATCCCACAAGGGACATCACTCAAATGTCCGGCTCCAATTTCAATGAAACTTTTTTTGCTGATAGAAGGCATGTATACATCATTACTTGTGATGACAAATTTTTGCCATGGTGCATGTTTTCTATTTTTTTTAATAACTTTTAAGAGTTGTGATGTGGTTATTAGAGATTACCACAGAAGTCCCTTACTACCCTTTGTAAACGGAGCGTTAATGAAGAAAAGTGAAGAAAAACCATGTGGATACATATAAGTCCTGGGGGGAAGTCGTATGGTAGATATGACCTTGATGGCAGCCATCTTGAAATCCGCCATTTTGAATTAAGGTCAAGTTTTCAAAATGGGAATAGGGTAATATGATACATAATTTCGGGCTAGAATTTAATTAGAAAAATAATGGTGAGATTAGTTTTAAGATACACCCATTTGGGGGAAAGTTACCGGCATATTAATTGTTTTTACTTACTGTGTGCGTAAGACCCTTCTTACTTTCGTCTCAAGACCTGTAAATCGATCGCAACGGCAGAGCCCGGTTTCGCACTAGTGTTTATAAATCTTTAAACTTACTTGAGGCAAAATTTGTGGATTATTGTATTGTATTTTGCCTTTAATTAAATTTGAACCCACTTCATGATCTTGTGTAAAGTATCACTAAAAGAGAATTTCTGTTTTTATGGAGAACGTAAGCATAGCAATTATAAAAGGTGAGTAAGGTGCGTATGTATTTATAAGAAAGTTTATTTTACGAGTCTTTTGTGGTTCCGCCAACCTATTCTTTAGTTGTTTTTTTTTTTTTCAAAATACTCATATCTCATAAATAAAAGAGCTATTATATAATCTCTTACCACTATTCTTTAATACTTATAAAATTTTATTTATTGTAAAAGCACTGGCGAGATATTTCTTATCGCCCACTAAAATTATGGTAGAGCTCATTCGTGGCTAACGGTTAGCATACTTGCCTTTGGCGTGGGAAACCTGGGCTTGATTCCCGGTGGGAGTTCATGAGGTTCGGATTCCACGTTAATCAGTAGGTCCACGTCTCACATAGCCTCGCTGCTGAACGGGACGTTAAAATCAGAATCAATTCAACTCAAAATTAGGCTTTTGACTTTATTATGATGTCATTAGTTTAAACGCCCAACTGCCCAGTAATTATAAACATTGACTACATTATAAAATTGTAATTTGTGACGACTAAAGTATCAGAAATTAAAGATTATTCTTTGGGTTTTGGAACATTTTGAAAAACGTGAAAAACTGGTACTGCACCGATACAACACACCTTTTGGATTTGTCATTGTGTAAAGTGATACAAACTAAAGAAGAATTACAACTTTATGAAATTATATTAGGACTTATTATTTAGAAATAAACACCAAATAAGTGTAATAGTTCATATCCGTATCAAATACCAAGTTTATGATGAATCAACTACACAAAGTAGGATCCAAAAACGCTCTTTGCAATTTGTTCCATCCTTCAGTCGAACCAGGAACTGAAACATAAAGAGTGACATTTTCTTATTAAAGATACTTTGTCCAGCTAAGTATTGTGAAGGTTTATGTCAGTAGAAGGAATTGCATTCCATTATACAAACGCAATTTCACAACTTTATGTACACATTACTAAATATCGAACACCCTTGTCCATATGATTAGCGTACGCGTCTTTGGTGCGGGAGACCTAGGTTCGATTTCCATTGGGAACTCCTTTGGTTCTGAACCCACGTTAATTTGTAAGTTCACGTCTCATATAGCCTTGATGCTGAAAGGGACACTAAACTCTAATCTAATACTAAATACAAATATTTAAAGAAAAATGATGACGCACCAAGATGACGTGAATTTGGCTATCAAATCCATTTTGTGTTTTCAGTTATTTTCTAGTAGTATTTTTTCTAGGCATCCTTTCAAAAGACAGTGATGCAAATTTCGTAACTGCGAATTCCTGTTAGAAGCCATGAAATTATCCGATTAGATGCAAAATTTCCCGTCCACTAAAATAGGTACCGTAAATTTACAATATCTAACAATAAATAATTTTGAAAGATATCGCTTTCGAGGGAAAAAATGAAGTGAAATCTTTGAGTTTTACGTCCCACGGTTATGCCGGTTAGGCTAAAGGAGAGGGGTGATGATGAGAAATTAGTGAAATCGTGGAATGAAGAAAGTGGGAGGAACGGAAGAACCCCGAGGAAACCCACGCACACGGTGTTTGTCCTCCACAAAGTTCACTTGGTACGAGCTGGGATCGAACCAGGGTCCCCAAGCACCAGAGGTGAACGATCTACCACTGAGCCACCGCGGCCCCGCTTTAGAGGGGCCATGACGTATAGTTGAACTCATTCTCGTAGTATGAAAGGCATTATTTATAATTATGCATGATAGGATCACAAACAAAATTTAAAAATATTATGTGCACTTTCTTTTAACAAACATTATATTGTCTTTTATGGTGTGGAAGGGAATGTTATGTTCGAAAAAAAAAGTCCTTAACACGATTCTTGTTGCTACACACTGCATGTTTCTAGCCACAGAAAAGATGCAGCGATAGGTATGCTATTTTTCAATTGCTTTACATTAGCTTGATGTTTCAAGTCTTTTGTGTGTTTCTGAAGTTCACTTTTACCACAAAAGAGCTCAATATTAACATGTCTTATATAGCTTTGGTTCGATTCTCAACACGGACTGCAACTACCCGTTAAATTGTGCATCCGAAAGGCACTCTTTGTTAAACCTCGCTTATCACCGCTCATCTTAATAATATATATAACTTCACCTCGAAGCAAATGTTGCATTTCTCTCTTTCATCCTAACACAAAACAAAACTAACCACAGCTGTGACACGAAGGACCTATTTCAAAAAGAAACAAGCTGTGCTTCATAGAGATGTGTACCAAATGATAGAAGTATAAAGTATTGTTTTCTTTCCTGTTTATTGATATCAGTTGGTGTTCTTAATGACTTTACTCATTAGTTTAGAAAGAGTATATATGGAATTTGGACATATGTTGTACGTATTCTCCTGAGAAATTGATGAGACCAGAAAAATTATAAGGAATAGGTTTAAGTGCATCTACGTGACTTAATATTTATCTCTCCATAAATATAAAATATTTATTCTCCATAATGGTACCACGCGGAAAACTTGGTATAGGCCTACTTTTATCTTTGCCTCCCTCTGTTAGCTGTTTTGTATCATATATATCGGATGGTTTTGATATTTCTTCTGATCATTAAAACAACAATGGTACCTGTGTGCGTGCAGAAATGCAAAAGCACAAGGTAACTTCCTATTTGTTTTGGAAACAACAAACCCATTTCACGTGTGCGAGAGAAATTGAGCACAGCGAGATCGGGTGTTTACTTACGGTCAGTTCGCAGCAGGAGTCCATGGTAGAAGATTTGGCTATCTCGAAAACACTCGCAAAACCTTACAAATACAAAAGACTGCGCTTCAAAGAAAGTTTAGACACAGATGTTTCAATTTTCTTTTAGCATCGTTCTTCAGCAAAAGAGTCGGTTCATTGTATTCGAAAAAGAGAAGGGAGAAAGGGTGAATTTATATTTTATGTGGGGGGTAACGTTGTAAGTAGTATAAACAATACATACCGCTTCCGATTCTGTACGCATACACTAGCCGCGGAGTTCACACACACACACAGAATCAGAGTCCTCACACACCAAGGGTGAGAGCTGTGCCACTGAGTCACAGCGGCCACGGGGCTAGGTCGAGTCCACTTTACGTTCATAGTTTCTTAGTACATAAATGTTACGATTATGAAATAGATTTTCCTTAATGAGCTGCATAAAAACAAAAGCTTTCGAAATGCATTAAACAATTAGCTCGATTTGAGTGTGAACTTAAAGTTATATCAGAGTGTAAATACGGATACGCACCAAAGCTCGAAAACTTAATACACTATTTCTCCTATATAGTCAGCATGTATCAAGCAATCATTCAGCTTTCATTTGAGAGGATGGAAATCGAAGGCCCCTGAACAACTATGTTACTAATGTGCGGAACGTATTTATCTTACAGTGAAATGCTTTGATGCCAAGTGGCCTAACTCCAAAATTGAAATTTTCCAGGAGTGAAAGTTGAAGTTCAATATCTCATGAACAATCCATATTTCTTTTATGTTGGGAACCAAACCATAACTACTGTATGTAGTTCATTGTTTTATAACTTAGTGTTTACAAAAATCCTTTTAAAAAATACCTATTCATAGAAGTGGATGGTACTTATCTGTACTAGTTCTTGGCATCCAAGCAGTCCATTTATTGTAATACTAGCTTAATATACCCATTCTTCGCATGGGGGCTGTATTTGGAAGTCAACACCTGTGGAAGTATCACCATTCATTTCAGTGACCGCGAAAACTAAGGATTTGACACTAGTATCAATCAATATGGGCTATTTATACATGTCTCGGTATTCCTCACCCGCTGACACCCGGCCCGCATACAGTAGTAGCTGAATTTGCAAGTCATCGCTGATGGAAGTGTCACCATTGATCTCAGCGACCGTGAAAACTATGGATTTGACACTAATGTCGATCAATTTGGATTACTTTTACTACATGTCTCACTAAACGCCCCCCTGAGACCCCCTGGTTCCAATTTTGACAAAAACGCTTCGCCTTAGACTGGGACCTGGACCAAGGTATCCGTGACCAAAATTGGTAACTCTCGGTCAACTTGTCTGGTCCCCAGGTCGGTCCCAGTAAACGTCCCCCCTGAGATCCCCCTGGTTCGAAATTTAAAAAAAAACGCTTCTTCTTGATCTGGGGCCTGGACTAAGGTACCCGTGACCGAATTTTGGGAACTCTCGGTCCACTCGTCTGGTCCCCAGGTCGCACAGACAGACAGACAAACACACAAACAAACTCTTTATTTTATTTATATTAGATAAGATATACTATGTAAAATAGTCTCGTATCATAATATGTGATGTACAACAAATGTTACATTATATATTATCCGTAGCTCGTGATATGCTGCAACATATTAAAGCCTCAGAATAGTTGGGCAAGCGAATAATCCAGAAGTTACGTAACCCTATTGCGTTCATGGGAACGAAAACACAATAATTATAACTATGCTAAATTACTATAGACTACCAACTGCTCATTCAGAGAATTTATGAAGTTCACTCTATCGCAATAGTTTTATACAAACTAGATTTAGACTACGGATAATAGTTTTATACAAACTAGATAATCAATTATTATTATTATTATCATTATATTTACAGTACAACCAAATACAACGACATTAACTATTAGTTCTAATTAACTGAATTGAGCTGAAAATTAAATCTTGATCTTTAAAGATTAACTATTAATTTTATGCGTTCTGTACCTTTCTAAAGGAATAAAAGCTGGAATTGGTTTCAAGGCTGTTTCTGAGTGAATACTTTCTTCAAAATAATATTAAAAATTATAGAAAGATTTTCGAGACATTCGAGTCGAGTCGAGATTTTTAAGAGCCGTCTCGACTCGACTCGTGTCTCGACTCGAAAATTCGAGTCGAGAAATACGTTTGTCTCGACTCGTCTCGAATTTTACAAAGTGTGTCTCGACTCGAATCTCGACTCGAATTCGAGGCGAGTCGAGTCGAGATTCGAGACATGTCTCGACTCGAGCGCATCCCTAGCTAACTGCATCCAGTTTCTACTTTGTATTCCAATCTCTGCGAGATCCATCTGAATATTGTCCTCCCATCTGCGCCTAGGTCTTCCTAATGGTCGTTTTCCGATTGATCTTCCAGTCAAAACTTTGAAAGCGTTTCTACTTTCTTCTATTATAGCTACATGACCCGCCCACCTAAGCCTCCTAGACTTGACGACCCTAACTATATTGGGTAAACCGTATAAATTATGTAGTTCCTCGTTATGAAGTTTCCGCCATTCTCCATTCCCGTTCCTCTTGGGTCCGAATATTCGTCTGAGCATCTTGTTCTCAAATACTTTCAGTCTATGTTGTTCCCTCAGCGTAAGCGACCATGTTTCGCAACCATACAGAACAACAGGCATGATTATCGTTTTGTATATTTTAAGCTTCAGATTCCTCGATAGAATTCGCGACGAGAAGAGATTTTGAACCGAATAGTAACATGAATTCCCTGCTTTTTAGTCGACATTTAATTTCTTCGTGAATATCATTTTCATCTGTTAATATTGATCCTAGATATTTGAAACTATCCACTTTATCAAAAGTATTATTTAATATTTTAACGCGCCCATAATTTGCTGTATTCCGGTCCCGACGCACTTCCATGTATTTAGTTTTCTCTGCATTTACATCTAAACCCATGTCCCTGCAAGCGTTTAATAAGATCTAATTTCTTCACAGTGAGACTAATTTAAAAATACAGGATATTATAGATTTCTTTCATATTATGTATAAAATATTATGTGACCCTATATTGCAACCTTTTAGAAGCGTTGTCCAGTTCCTAAAATAAACGCTACTAATGTACTATTGAAGTACGTTTTCTTATTCTGGTTCGAACCTGGTAAGGTCTTTTTTAAGATTTTAATCGTTTGTTCACATAAAGGTTGACATCTTTTACCTAAACGCTTTTACGTAGCCTAATTTTATTGTAGGCTACTTCAACTTCCAAACTATATTATACTTACGAGTAATATCGGAAGTATCGAAAGTCTTAGAGAACAGCTATGTCCGGTTGTCAACTTCTGTCGACATGTATCAAAGCAAGAACGGTAAGAAAGGTCGACAAGCAGTTTTATAAAAGCGATTGATAGTTTCATTTCATCCGCGAACCCTCTATTCAAACCGGAAATGAAACGATTGATAGTTTCATTTCATCCTCGAACCCTCTATTCAAACCGGAAATGAAACGATTGATAGTTTCATTTCATCCGCGAACCCTCTATTCAAACCGGAAATGAAACGATTGATAGTTTCATTTCATCCTCGAACCCTCTATTCAAACCGGAAATGAAACGATTGATAGTTTCATTTCATCCGCGAACCCTCTATTCAAACCGGAAATGAAAGCTAGAGCAATTATCTGAGCCGAGTTCAGTAATGGAGTTAATCTGTTAATATCTTAGGGAAAGGGATAATTTAACGATGGCTTTAAATATCCTCTTTTCTACTATTGAAACAAAGGTGTATATTGAAAAATGCTAGAAGTTACACTCCGCACCGTTAGATGGCAGGAAACATCCTATAGCGGTTGACATCTACCGGACAAAATTGAAGCTTCTATTGTCTTTGGCAGAATTTCTTTGTTTTAATATGTAGCAATAAAATTGCATGTAAGTCCGGAAATAGCATTTATTTGTATTATTATTATGTCTTGGATTTAGTTCTCGGGGCCAGTCTTCCAATAGGTCTTGGTTTCAGTTCTCAATGTCAATCTCCTAATTCTTTATCGATATAATTTTTCGAATCACCTTTAAAGTTCCTATAGTACGTGGCACACGAAATGGCGTATGATCTTTAGAGCTGCTCTCCAGTCGACCAATCCGGTTGCAGCGACGTTACCCAACGCAATGAACTGGAAAACTACCTCTGCCGAAACTAAGATAGAAACGTGACGTTTCTAATCTGAAACAGTAGCTGAATATGTTTTTGAGAATATTAGTGAAACAACCATGCCTTTAAAGTTAATTTTGTGCGTGTCCTGTGATTTCTTATTTTTGTTGTTGCTTCATTGTGAAAATTAATTTTACTAATAAGAAGTAGTAATTATTAAAATGAAAACTTTAGTCAATTTGTTAATTTGTTTTAATCCCATTAAGTTAATTTGAGTTTAGGTGAAACATATACCTAGGTAATATCTAAAAGAAACAATACATTTCATAGTTCTTTAATAATTATTACCGTCATCTCCCATAATATATCATCATCATCATCATCATAGCCTCCGTGAATAATCATGGGGCGTTAAACTAAAAAATGCATTATTAATTCAACGTACCATGATTATGACATGTACGCTAAAGCAGAGAGATAATAAATGCAAACTAATGATGGAAGAATTTGTGCAATTAGGATAATGGGAGGAAATAGGAAAATCCCGAGAAAAACTACGAACACATTTTATAGCGAGTTTATAAGGATTTAAATCGAATTAAGGATGCTTAGTCTCAGATGTGAGTTCACATAATCTAATAATCTCTGGTCTACTATGTACTCTGTATGTACTTTTTACCAATTGGTGCATAATACGTAATTGTTACCTTGTGCGAGACTGTCTTAGTCTCGGAATTTAAAAAGAAATCAGAATGGTAGGGCATTGCCCTTAGGTTGATGTAATAGGATTCTTATCAATTTCCTCTACTGTTGTAACATATTGGATGTTGTTACTGAGACGAGTACTTTGCTACATGCAGCATTCGCCCGCTGTAAACTGGCTTCTTTGTCGAAGGTTTGGCCACATCGGGTGAGGACTCATTGGTCGACACCATACTCCACTTCATCTGACATGGGCCATAGTCCCGGCGTTGTAGAAGGACGTTTAACTTCAATGGATCAACCAGTCATTCAATATGAAACTAACATATATGAAACATGAAACTAACGCATGAACATGGCGTCCTTTTCAGCATCGAATATATGAGATCTGGATCTACAGTGTAGAGGTAAATCCGTACGAAGGTAGTGTGTTCAAATTTCAAGGCTGTCCTACCAAGAATAGCCACGCGCGCTTACCACTTGGCCAGTGGTATGGTCACGACCATAAAGTAGTAAGGATACTTTCCAAAAACACCTACATGAACAAGTTATACAAGTTTCGTAAGTAAGTTTCGCTTACTTTAACGTCCTGTGGATGGATGAACCTCTGCAAATAGTGCTTCCGTAACAGAATCCGGTTATCCAACTTGACAGTGCAATGTCCTCTAAATTTGAAGAGTGTGAAATAAAAAAGCTGTTTTACAATACAGTCAAAGCAAAATATCTGTCAGAAAGTTTAGATCATAATTTTAAGTAATCTACTTTCACATAAATCAATAGAAATAATGACCAAACATGAAAAATGTACATCATTAAACAAATGATGATACCGTCTTCTTTAACTATTGTCAATTGAGAATAATATATAGGTTTGTTCTGAATGTTTACTGATTTGTTCTATTTTGTTTACTCACTATTTATAAATGTTTATGTGGAGCCATAAAGTAGAAATGTCCACCTGTGTTGCCGTGAACAGAAGCTGTATATGTATTACATGTGGGTAGGTTCGTACTGAGTTATATGTGTGTGTAACTGTGGAGAATAGTGGGTGTTTTGCCATTCTACCAGCAGCGGGAGAAAAATTACGTGAATCACGTTCTCTACGATGAGAGCGAGCGTGCTAATCCGGCAACAAGCCCCACTGGTACCTTCCCACAGGTAAAATCTCCCCCGGGTGGTCGCTGAGTGCTATTCATCACCCTAGGAACAAAAGGCGTCTGCTTTAGCCACACACGATAATTAACGCCACGGACAGAAAGAGGGGCTCAAAACAACCAACCGCTACGATATATTTATTCCCTTCTCCTGTGCTTCTGTGAATCTGTGGCCAGCATAATTCACTCCCTTCTTCTCTCAATTTTATTATTTTTACTAAGCATCTACGTGGAAATGAGTACAAGGAGATTTTTTCTGTAATACTTCAATTAACTAATCTGCTAGCGTTTGGCTCAATAAAGGAAATGACCGGCCAGATGGCATTTAGTTAAGTAATATTGAAGCGCGGTTATGACTAACGAACATCCTTACCTACTAGTGGTCCCGGGTTCTACTCTTGCTGGGTCATTAAGCCTTGTATTATATCCAGGATTTTAACGGTTACTATAGGTCATTCTCTATTTACTCGTGGTCTCGGGTTCAATATATGGTTTATAATTAAGTCTTGTAATATTGCGGAATGTTGTTGATTCTAGTAGACCCTTCTACTTAGTTATTATGGAAACATTGTACAAGATTCTTACAGAATTTGCACTACCAAAAAAGTTAGTTAGAATAATTACGATGTGTTTAAATGGATCCCAAAATAAAGTTCGGGTAGGAAAATACTTGTCCACATGCTTTCACGTCGAGAATTGCCTGAAACAAGGAGATGTGTTGTTGCCATAATTATTTAACTTTGTTCTGTAGTGCATTATAAAGAAAATCAAATATAGAAACCAGAGTCTAGTAAAACTGAATTGTTTTCACCAGGTTGTAGCATTTGCTGATGATGTAAATTTCATAGCAGATAATAGGAGGATGATAGGAAGAAGTGCAGATGTTTTATTAAATGTTTACAGAAACATATGTCTAGACGTAATTGCAGAGAAAACTAAATAGATGGAAATTCGCCTGGATTGTAATATTGCAAATTATTGATACTTCAGAATATTACTTTCGACAAAGTGGACACTTCCAAATGTCTAGGATCAATGTTAACAGACTAAACCATATCCACAGAGAAATTAAGTATCGACTGAAAGCAAGATATTCATCTGGTTATTCAATTCAAAATCTTTTGCATCCGTGGGTTCTGTCGAGGAATCTTAAAATATATAAATTGATAATAATGTCTGTTCTGCTGTATGCTTGCGAAACATGGTCATTTCCTCTGAGGGAATAACGTAGGTTAAAAGTCTTTGAGAATAAAATTCTAAGGCGAATATTCGGGCCCAAGAAGAATAGGAATGCAGGTTGGCAAACGATATAAACTATGCAGTTCATCGTTAAGAAGTTTTCGCCAGACTTTGTTAGACCATTAGAAAGACCTATGTGCAGATAGTAGGACACCATTAAGATAAATCTCGCATATATATAAAGGTAAGCAAGAAAGTTCTGTCGCTTTCTCACCCACCACCGTCGAAAATCGATATGTCATCTAAAACGTACATGGAAGAACAAAAATAGTTCCCATTAGCAACGTTCTGCCAACGCTCTGCCAACATTCTGGAAGACCATGGATTGCATCGCAATAGAACTTGGTGGCCGTGAAGTGAAGAAGGTATCAAGTGCATTTTGCACCTCTACTAGGGATTTGAACTGGCGTCCTCAAAGAGGATTATCCAAGGAATGGAACAGGTGATAATCGGACGGTGCAATGTTCGGGAAGTATGGAGGGTACAATAATGTTTCCCATTTAAGGAGTAGAATAGTGCCCCGGGTCATCCTAGCCACGAGGGGCTTACCGTTGTCCTGTAACATAACAGGTGGCTCCAGAGTTTTGAGGTTTTCTTGACCACAGCTCAATTGCTGACAGTATACAGTTGCATTGATGCTCTGACCAGCTGGTAGCAGTTCCCGATCCACGATGCCCCGAGCAGTCCACCAAACACACAGGAGGACCTTCTTCGGATGCAGTGCTGGTTTCGGCTGTTTTGGGACCAGTTTGTGAGATGCTAACCAAGGATGACGTGCCGTGGAGCTTCGAACATGACTCATTTCTCATCACATGTCGACACCTTGTCCAGAAATGGCTCCTTCCTCAGACGAGACAGCAAAGAAACCCAGATGTCGGCTCGCGTTGCCTTCTGGTCCGGAACAAATCGTGTGGGACCCATCGACCCAACTTGTAGGGCTTCCCAAGTTGATGGAGGCGCTGCCGAATGGTTTCTTCACTCACACTGAATTGTAGTTCCAGCTCCTTACATGCCTCGCCACCGTTCGCCTCAATTGCTTCCTGAAGATCTTAATTTTGTATATGTTTTGGTCTTCTGGCACGTATTTAGTCGGCGAGGAGTGCTTCGTCACTGTCCTTAAACTTGTTATATGACTGTTGCACTGTCCGCGTAGTCACGACAACCTTACCAAAGGCCTGGCATATCTTTCGCCCCGCTGAAGCTGGCGAAACTGGATCCAGTTGGCTAAGAACAGAAATCAATGGAAAGATTTTATGAACGCGACATTGAACCTCCGGATTTGATAGTCCATAGAGTTAATTAATTAATATAGCGGAATGTTTAGCTGTGATTAATGAGCATTCTTTACCAACTTATTGTCTCGGATTCGATACTCAATGGGTCATTAAGCCTTGTAAAATAGTCAAATCTTAACGAACGAAAGGTATTCCTTACTTACTCGTGGTTCCGGATTTGAATCTCACCAGATCATTAAACCTGTAACAAAACCCCGATTAATTGTTCCAATCCTAATTTAAGCGTCAGGCTATGTTTGATATATCATTTCTGCTAAGACAAAATATTTATATACATCAGCTAATCAACCAAAAGGTTAGATCATCCCTTTTCAGGGAACGTGAATCCTTGAATAATTGGATAAATATTATATAGAATTTGTGTGTAACGAAGTCCTAGAACAACTGAATAAATATTGTATGAAATTTGTGTATAGCAAAGTTCTTGAATAATTGGGTAAATATTATATGGAGTTTGAGAAGATTGGGGAGCAAATTCAGAAAAAAATAAATTTGTTACATGTAAATAATTAGAACTTTTAATTCAGTACAATTTTAACCTAGAGAGTATAGCGGGTTGTATGGTTGAGAAAAATACTAAAATATATGTAAAGAATAAACAGTTTAGAAGACGATGCGAATTAACTAAGTACATAAACAAAGAGATATTAACATACAAGCAACAAATTACAAATTCTACAAGTCAAAAAGATAGTGCAAGTTTATTCGTTCTTACTTTTCTGAAATTTATTTATGTACATTTTTTTAAATTGTTGTTTGTTAAATACTTCATTTAATAAGGTTATAACATATGGTGAAAGGTTAATGAGTAGTGAGAACGATATACGAGGCAAGGAGACAAGCACCTTTCAGTGGTATCGTCCACCTCCTCTGATTTCCCTCCCCCCAAATATGTTCTGTTGTAATTTATTTATTTATTTAACAATCACCAGATACAGCTCAAAGGTCATTTTATACTGGATATCTAACAGCAACAATGACAATGAAAAGGATTTGGTAAGGTATCAGCCAGGGCCTGTTTAGTGGGTATCATCCCGGCATTTGATTGGTAGGACTGGGGAAAACCCTGGAAACCCCCAATCATGATGGTCGGCAGCGGGAAAAGAGCCCGCGACCTCCCGAATACGAAGCCAATGCTCTACCACTTGAGAAATAGGTCAAGTATGTAAAATTATTATTTTCGATATACAAAAAAGAAATAGCTGTCCCCTTCAAAAAAAATGTTTCCCTCACGAAATTAAAGCTGGCGTCGCCAATATTAATGAGATGAATGTGTGGTACCAATGAATTGTAAGACAGCAACGACTAGTGGGAAAAAAAAGAGAAATGCTTGAATCTTCTTAGGATAGCTGATGAAGCAACAGTGATTACACTATTGGATAAATATATGAATTGCGTTCTGCAAGAACGTTCATATTCTCGACTGTTCTAGTTGTGCAGTATCATTTGCAATAAGAAAATTAGTTATTATCACGAAATAGTGGAGAATCGGCGTTAAAAATCCTTTTAATAACACAATGTGAAAATCTACATCTAGTAAAGTATTGGTAATTTTGCAATTGTATTAAAGTGCAGGGTGAGTCAAAAAGAATTTTACAACTTTGAAAGCACATAAAAATGTATTGAAATAATATAGAGAGAGTCGGTGTAGGTGTCAATGTGTAGAAAAAACACTTTTTAAGTTTGATTCTTGTATTGCCGTAGTACCACAGTCATTCACCGTGAACGCCACCGTATTACATTATTAAAATGGTGACTTCCACTGGTGCGGAGCGTGCTCGGTGTGTGTGTGTTGTTATTTCATGAACGAACACTGCAACAACTGTTCAGCGTAAATTTTGTACGGAAAAAGGTTAGGGACCTCCAACCAGGCCTACAATTTACAGTTGGAACAAGAATTTTGTTGAGACTGTTTGTTCTGTTCATTATGTGAAATCTCCAGGTCGCCCGCTGTTACCGAACGGATCAGGGAAAGCTTTGTTCGTAGTCCAAAAGAAATCAAGGCCATAGTCTTGCGAAGCAGGCATTTGACAAAAGACAATTGCCGAGTGTTACGTAAATGTTTATACTTGAAACCATACAGATTTACAATAGTACAACAAATTATTGAGGTAGATAAGCTTGGTCGTGGAGAATTGTGTGGAAATATCGGGTCAGATAGTGGAAGACGAGAATTCCTTGACACAATTGAAGGGGTCAGTGGAAAAAGGGCCTATCCCACAATTCTGTGATTTGGAGAGAAATGCAGTTAAAGTAGTTTTGATGTAGAAAAAATCTAACCAACGTAGGTACTTTAGTTTATAAGAGTAGATACAGAACACTATTGCATATTTCACAACGCATTTAGTTCAATGAGTAACACTAGATGACACTAGCTTACACTTCAGCCACAAAACTCATTTTTCATGAATAAGTGGGATTGGCACTTCCACCAAGCCCTTCAATTATCTTCAGAGATGATAGTACATTTCATATCAGTGGGATGGTGTACACCCACAACTGTAGAATATGGAGCAGCGAAAACCCACGTCAGACCATTAGACACGTCCGTGACAATCCAAAGGTAAATGTGTTTTCTGTCCTTAGCAAATTTAAAGTGTAGTCCTTTTTCCTCATGGAGAACACAGTCACTGGTATAGTATATCTTGATTTGTTTGATTCTTTTAATTTTTCAGATAGATTAAATCGAACGAAAACAAAACGTGACCTACTAGTACCAGCAAGAAGGTTCACCGCCTCATTTCCTCTAGGAAATTCGAGATTTCCATGATATTCGCTTTCCACACCGATGGATTGGCGGTGCAGGTGTATGGCTACTTCACTCCCCAGACTTAAACATCTATAGACTTTTTATTCTGCGGGGTTTTGTTAAAAATCGAGTGTATTTCCCGCCTATACCAGACGATCATGCGGAACTGAAAAATCGCATCTATGCTACTGTTGCAAAAGTTATGTCCGATCAGCTGTAACGAGTGTGGGAAGAAATTGAGTTTCGGTAGGATGTTTGCGGCATCACCAACGGCAGTAACACCGAACCAAAATAAGACCTTGATGGTAAACTTCAAGTGTTTTGCTACGCATTGATAGATCTATCGTTCCTGTAAGTAACCTCAATTAATTTCTAGTTGCTTTAAAAATTGTAAAGTCCTTCTTGACTTACACTGTATAGTAGGTGTATACAATGTATAGAAGGAAAGCATGCCTGTGCACATAAATCAAGACTAGTAGAATCAATATTGCTAAGTACTACAAAATTTGTAATAGATGAAATGAACAGACTTCCATTCTACATAAATATGCAGTAAGTGGATCAACAGTATTAAATTTCCAGATGAACTCTTGCCTTTGCATTACATTGATACACACATCATCTCTTATTAGCCCATTACACTAACATCGTGTTTGTAGGCGAAATAAAAAATATCCTTCGTAATATATATTGATATGAGCGATAGAGGCGCATTTATCTACGTCATAGGTGAAATGCGAGAGCTGTGTAGAACGCGATGGATCAGCGTCAATATAACTTGTCATCTGAGCTCAGCGTAGCTTGTGTTTCTTCCTCTTTTGGGAAATATGTCAAACGTCATTCCGTATTAACTAAGTGATATCGAGGTGTAATTACCCTCTGATAATTTTTCTACGTTTTCGTTTTTTCTTCACAGCGTTGTAGAACATTACATTAATGCACTTTGCTAACAGACTCATGTTACCTCACAATATGCATATGTATGCTTTTAAATCTCTTAATGATGCGCGACATTCCCTATTAAAATTATTGAATGTAGAGCTACCGCCTGCATCGCATTACATTGTACAGTGGCGGCCAGAGTATTTGTTAATAGATTTGCGCTTCTACCATTAAATATGATTTCGTTTACATTTTGTGATTTATTAACCCCTATTTTATCTATAGTTTATGACTTTATTATGCCAATTATATTTATTTTCTTCACTGAACTCATTTCAGAAAAAATCGATTTTCAGTATACTTTCCCTCGAGTTACTTACAATAAAGAAAGAAAACGTATACAGTTCTGAGAGGGAAAGTAAAGTCACCGGGAATGCTTAAGTAAGTAAGCCTTTCGCTTGAAACAGAATAGCGACAAACAGTAAAATATTAGAATTTCAGGGAATTTGTGGAAACAGGGAATTTCGTTTTGCAAAGAATAAGATTTTAAAAAAACATTAGAAGTTCAAATTTAAAATGATTTCAAATTTAGTTGAATATTGGCTTTCTAATTGGCAATTTCGAACTTATCTGCGTTTTCCACTATGTGTAAATAACTAAAGTTCTGTAGTTATACCCATTATCGCTTGCGCAGTGGAATAGGATAAATGAAGTGATGTTCGCCATTCTAGGAAATTCGCCGTAGTTGTGGTTTTTGTAATCGTAAATAGAAACTATGGACTAGAAACGCTCATTCATGCCACTAAAAAATCAAGCAACATATGCCTTGTTTGCACAGACATCTGCAATGTGATGAGTAAACTAGTAAGTAATCAGTACAGTTTATAATGCGCAGCTACGTCGACACGAATGACAAAGAAAGGCGCAGAATTACAGTAATACGATGGAAAGTCTCATTTTTTTTGAAAGGTCAGAATTATATTCAGTCCCGGTAATTATTGATATCGTAATCGTAAACAGTAATAATGTGAAAAGATTTGCTTTGGAGAAGACGTTCTTTTCTTTCGACTGTGCATTTGCAGATAAGTTCGCCAGAGTAACGCACAGTGTGGCGAATTTAGAATTTATGGCGAATGTGGAAGTCCAGAAATTCGTCTGCTGTTCTTTTAACTCGGAAGAACATGTCGTCGCATGAGAACCAGAGCAACATAACTCCATTTTCGTAAGTTTACAGGCGAGAGGACAAAAGTATTATTTTCTTAGAAAGATGTGCTTTTAACAAAATGGTAATTGAGCTACATTACAACAGATGATCGACAAGGAGAATATATGGCATTACTTTCCATTTACACCAAGTGGGACTTTCAAAATTATGTCCAAACATGAAGAACACAAAAACTGCATTTTTGGAGTTACGTTCCTCTGGTTATCACGCGACGATGTATACGGCGACAAAATTAAGTAACAATCAAGGCGTGGGGAAACTGGACTCCGAAGTAGGCCTACAATTTCAAGGAGTGAACAATATCAAGACAGAAACCAAAGTTCAGTGGCTTCTCAGCAATCAGGGTGTAGCGGAATAAAGAAGTAATGGATAAAGCTAAACGGATCAAGTCAACATTTTGTGGTGACTGCGTAGAGGATTACGTCAATCCCAAAGATTAAAATGTAGATTGGAACCAATGCTTAATTTGGCTAAGTTGGTTTCATGCAGACTGCGACAAAGGTACAATAAAACGGCGTGGTTTGTTGCACAATAAGCGATAATGGTGACGCACTTGCTTCCGATTCAGAATCTGATTAAAAGAGCGTTTGTTAAGGTCGTATACACTTCTAGATCTACGCTTACCTTCGTAATATGTTTCAATTGTATCCTTTGAAACATGGTAATTATACATGCTCACATTATATTTTTCAGTAGTTTTTTATCTTCAATGGTAATTCTGGCTCTTTTACGTTTTGTTGTTTTTGGCATCTGCTTTTGTACATAGCCTCACATACACTCAAAGTGATATATAGATTATATGGCGATTTTCCCAGCATGTGATTGGAAGTTCGCCATAGTTTTTCATTTTCGTATTTTTAATATTACGACATGAGTTACACCGTGTTGTTTTTTTTTTTTTTATTTTTCTCTTAATCTACAATGACTAATTTATATGTAGTATAAATTTGGTCCCCTAATTCGTTTAAAAGACAAAAAATAAATGGCATTTTGGTGGCGAACATCCCCTCACTTACCCTATCATATTGGTGAATCATCCATAAAATGCACTTGAATCAACTCCAATTTCTTTCCTTTTTCGTTCCCACTTCTTTCCGTTTGGATTTTGTTGGAGTTTCTTTTCTGGAATTAAGTGAAAGTACCTTAAATAATACAAATGGAAAGATTTTGAAATATGGTTACTGGTATTTGAGCATCTGTGTTTTTATTACCTTAAATTTCAATAAGCAAAGAGATTTATTTCAGAAGTGCTTATGAATTTATAAAAAATGCTGATAAAATTACACATCTATGAATCTACGGATGTGTTAGCTGAATACTTAGTTTATAGACAGTTTAATTTAATCTAAATCTTAAACCTTTATTATTATTATTATTATTATTATTATTATTATTATTATTATTATTATTATTATTATTATTTACCGAGTTCATACAAGTTTGTGCTAACTATCACGCATGAGAGTACATGTACATTTCGTGGATTGAATAGAAAAAGTAGAAAAAGGAAATGAAATTTTTAGTTTAGGAAGTTATATCCTTTAGGCTATAGGAGACTGATGATAAATGAACGAGGGCTAAAACAAAACTTTCAGAAAACCAATTGACACTATCTTGTACACCATGAACTCATGTGTTATAGGCTCGAAATACCTTGCACCATTTGCACTTACCAAGACTACTAAACTCCACAGAACCATGAACAAAGAAATATCGAGAAATTAAACGAAAACGTCCATTGCTTCAGAGAAACTTGAAGCCCTGAAGAACTACATCTCATAATCTGAACCTAAACGCCCGAAACCACCCAGGAATTGGCATGGAATATGACTGAGTTATCGCACCCCATAAACCTAGTCGAGAAAATCAGAAATAATAATATATGATGGGATAACTACATATTATTCAACGAAGCATGTGCTATCTGGTGCCATGCTTTTCCATAAGTTCTTGCCCAGAAAAGCTTTGTAATAATAATAATAATAATAATAATAATAATAATAATAATAATAATAATAATAATAATAATAATAATAATAATAATAATAATAATAATAAGCTCTGGAACACGCAAATGAATCTATGTTCATTGCTGAAGCTGTCAGTATTAGTATATACACTCTTATACCACAAGGGGGACCGCGGTGCCTCAGTGGTAGAGCGTTAACTTCTGGTGCTTGGGGTCCCGGGTTCGATCCCAGTCCCGCCAAGTGAACTTTGTGGTGGACAAACACCGTGTGCGTGGGTTTTCTCGGGGTTCTCCCGTTTCCTCTCACTTTCTTCATTCCACTATTTCATTCATCACTCATCATCACCGTCTCCTTTAGCCTAACCGGCATAACCGTGGAACGTAAAACTCAAAGACTTCATTTTTTTCTTATACCACAAATCTGTGAAGTTATAACCTCACGAACACATTTTGAGGTTTTACCAAGAGATTTCTTAACTTCTTGGAAGTACGGAAGTACATCTGTTTCGAATCAGTTTGAACAACACCAATAGCACACTACGTTTTATATGTATGTGAGGTTTTAAGGAAATATGTTTTGAGGTTGAACTAAAAATCTAACCTCAAAAATATTTAACATTTTAACCTAAAAGAATCCTGATCTCGGAACATATTTCTATGTTTGGAATATGGAACATGGCTAGACTTCGTTACCCTTAAAGATGTTAACAAATTGACTCTATTAATACAATCAGCTGAGATAATGGGTTTAGCTATCTATTGAATAGAAAAATAAATTTCGAAATTTTGCTCGTATGGAGTAGCGGGCAGACTCAAATCGTAACAATACAATAATACAAAGACCACTAACGTGATCCTAATAACCACAAGATAGCCACATTTGCTGAACTGAATTCAGAAACTCCCAGCGTGCAAATGTAAAACACAGTGTATCTATTAACCAAGCCGACCGTGTCCCAGGCAGAACTCGACCACCAAATATTGTGACCTTTAATTTGTAGACGATGTGCTACACACCCACCAAATTTCGTTCAGTTAACGAGAAATAAAGTACCACATACGTGCTGAATCTACCTTGTTCCTGACCGAACTTGGTCACCAAATTTAACGATCTTTCATTCTTAGATGTTGGGTGACTGACCCATCAAACTTGATTCGGATCCGGCAAGACCGAGAAATGAAGTACCACGTACAAGGTGAGTCGAGCGTATCCCTGACCGAGTTCGTCCACTAAATATACTGACCTTTAATTTACAGACGATGTGTTATACACCCATCAAATTTCGTTCAGATTCGACCAGTAGTTAATGAGAAATAAAGTACCACATCCATGCTGAGTCTAGCCTGTCCCTGAATGAGCTTGGCCACAAAAATTTAGCTACCTTTATTTCTTACACGATGGCAACTAGCCCACCAAACTCGATTAAGATCCGACAAATAGTTACCGAGACATACAATACCACATACAAAGCTAACCTAACCTGTCCCAGGTCAATCTCGATCATCAAATATAACGATTCTTATCCTTTAGAGGGCAGATTACTTGCCCACAAAATTTGGTTTAGATCCGGCCAATAGTTACCGATAAATAAAGTACAGTAGAGCGTCGATTATCCGAAGTAATTGGGAGACATGGGTGTTCGGAAAACTGGTTTGTTCGGATAATCGAACTGTACTTCTACAGCCAATGCCAAACCGACAGAAGTGTGCTGATTGTTGAAACACAGCGACTGGCGGCTTGGCCGGTCAGCAGCGCCTTATGAAGGCCCCATTAGAAGCAATGTTCCGCCAGCGGTGGCTCAGTGCGGCGACTACTGTGGGAAACTTGGTTTGGGAGTGAGGGGGATGATGGACGGTAGGGTGGGAGAGTAACAGTTGCGAGCGAGTACACACTTCGGTTAAGCGGTCGTTCGGTTGACCGACGTTCGGATAATCGACGCTCTACTGTACCATCTTTATATATATATATATTTATATACCTGGAGTTAAATTATAAGCTCCCATATGCTTACACCGATTACTATGTAATAATAATAATAATAATAATAATAATAATAATAATAATAATAATAATAATAATGAAAACAGTAAAAAAAAGAGCACTAATATAAAACACAATGAAGATAAAAGTCAATTAAGCAGAAATAATTCCTTGTCAACGCTGTAAAAATTATCAAGCTCTCGATCTATCTAAACCAACGGAAAGCTAAGAACAGCAGTCTTAAAAATACAGTACATTTTAGCATAATGTTTCTGAACGGCATTGCTCAGAAAAACTTCCAGTCATATCTCATAAAATTTTGAGTTGCTCAATACTGTAAGTCTAAAATTTATGTACTTAAAGAATCTCTCAATCTTTTTAGAATTTCACATTTCCAATTCAGAGGAACTAACGTAAAATCCTGCTATTTCTTATGTTATGGTTGGGTATTTTAAAACCTATGTTTCGTAAACAGTATTTACTGATATAAACATTATATAGGACTTTTAATCTGCTTACTCTATCAAAATTATTTCTTCTGCTCGTAAGGCTCTCCAAACCCTAATAATCATTCCAATATTCATAGCTATGTGAATAATAGCTCATTTTCACCTTACAACAACACAGTCGAATAAAACATTTTTTGCACAGATTCTATCTTGTTTCTCAAAGTTTTAGAAATGCTATTCCATATCACTGAACCAAATTCCAGTTTTGGTCTTACAAGTAGCTTATATAAATATACATATGTTTTATCACTTTCAAAAATAGGTCACTATTTAAAAATAAAACCTGTTATCCTTCAGGTACCTTGTACAATACAATTTATGGAGGTAAGAAAACTTTAAATAATAATAATAATAATAATAATAATAATAATAATAATAATAATAATAATAATAATAATAATAAGAAGAAGAAGAAGAAGAAGAAGAGGAAGAAGAAGAAAGGCGGGCTGCGGTGGCTCAGTGGTAGAGTGTTCACCTATAGTGGGTGTGGTCCTTGATTCGATTCCAATCTGCGCCAAGCGAGCTTTCTGGTGGACAAACAAAATGTGTGTGTGTTCTTTCGTTTCCTCTTACATTCTTCATTACACTATTTCATTCATTTCTCATCATCACAGTCTCCTTTAGTCTAGCCAGCATAACCGTGGGATGTAAAACTTAAACATTTCATTTCATTTCATTTTAATAATAATAATAGTAAGAATACAAAGCAATATTCCACTTTCTAACCGTTTTCGCAATCACTGTTTGAACTTAAATTCTCGCTAATGCTAAACTTAAAAGTTCATGCATATCTTGTGTATATATTAATATTGCTTCTTCAAAACAAAATATACTTTTCAACACAACTATAAATTTATTTATGTAGAGAAAAAAGTTTATGCTTCAATTTGCGAGTAATAATATCTGTTCTTTTCCCTTCATTGAATCTATCCCCATTTCAACATTGACAGGGCATCAAACCTTTTAACTATTCTTTATTTGAATACAAAGAAATACATTTTTAAAAATAAAATAGAGAAAGTACGTAAATTGTATCTAATCGTGTATCTGGGAGGTCCTTTTGTTCTGTTATTACCAACACCTATTATATTGTTCGCGAGACAATGAATCGGCGCTTTTCATACGATAACGACATAATCACCCCGTTGCTGGGAGAACAGATGCATCCATAGGGCGCTAATGCATTTGTCAGCACCCATGAATGGCACGCAATGTATCTGATAATGCAATGGGTGGAGACTGTTTCGTCAGGCACACTTGCTTGCTAGGGATAAGTTCATGCTTTTAGAGAGAAAAAAATAGGCAGAAATAAAACAGAAAAAGTAGGAGAAAAATGTGGTGAAATAAAAGGTGAAAGGTGTATTTGAAATATGAAAAACTGTGATTATAAAGTGTTCACACCATCAATATCAAAACATGATTAATTAATGGTTTCTAATAACTAATATAGTGTCTATTAACTAAATAATTCTATTGTTTTTAAAATCCAATTTATCGCCGTAGCAAAGCCTACCATTTAATCGTACGAGTCAAGGACGTTTCGCTGTAGGGTACTTAGGTGTAGGACGTTCCGGTGTACGTGTGTACGGATCTCTGAAATTCTCATGGTATATGATTTATCTTATTGCGTTTCAAAGCAAGAAACAAAAGGAGAGTAGTAACGGTATTGATATGAGAGCTCATCAGTAGTACTCCCCCCCCCCCTCGTATAATCAGCCGAGTCAGCAAAAATTTTACTGACGTCACAGATCAAAGGTCGATGACTTTGGCCCGGGGTCAATGACCTAAGGGTACTTAGGACCATCCCCCTAGATTTTGGCAGGGGTACCTTGGCCCACCCCCTAAATATTGGCAGGGGTACATAGGACCACCACCCTTACATTTTTGAAATTACCAAACCTAAAAATTTGGTATGGTAGCCTAGGACAATTGTGTGTACATCTATCAGTATTGGTGGTCCACCTCGTTCCCTTTCATGGGTAAAAAAATGCCAAAAATTCAAATTTCGGAGGTTATTGAACCCTTTGGTGCGGTTTTATTACCTTATATACTTATATGGCCATGTACAGGGGTACATTACCTTTCATAGAACATGGGTACATTAATGCACTTCTTTAAAAATTTGGGAGGGGTAACTTGCCCCACCCCTTCAATTTTGGAAATTGCTCAATTTAAACATTTGCTATCATAGTACAGGACCCTAATATAGATCACTATAATTTTGGGTGGTTCACCTCGTTCGCTTTCATGGGTAAAAAATTACCAAAATATAAACGTAAGCAATACGTTGTACCACTTTTTTTGTTTTTGCCCCATTTTTATCCCCTTTGATGAGGTTCTATTACCTTATATGGTTATATGATCATGTATAGGCGACAATTTCCTATCATAAGACATACGTAAATTGATGCACTCCTTTAAAAATTTCAGAGGGGTACCTTGACTTACCCCATCAATTTTAGAAATTGTTCAATATAAGCATTTGGTACCATAGTACAGGACCTCAGTATGTATTATGATAAATTTCGGTGGTCCATCTCGTTCCTTTCATAGGTACAAAATTGCCAAATTTTAGTACAACCACGTGTTCGGTTATTGACCTAAGTTATCCCCTTTGATGAGGTTTTATTATTTTATCTGGTTATATGGGCATGTATAGGGGTTTATTTCCTATCATAACACACGTACAGTGACACACCCCTTTAAAAATTTGGCATGGATACCTTGGCTTACCACGTTAATTTTAGAAATTGTCCAATATAAGCATTTGGTATTATAGTACGGGGCCTCAATATGTACCACTATAAATTTGGATGGTCGATATCGTTCCCTTTCATGGGTACAAAAATGTTAAAAATTAAACTTTCGGATGTTATTGACCCCTTTGATGACGTTTATTACCTTATATTTTGGATATTGCCCAGTTTAAACATTTAATATAGTACTATAGGCCCCTAATATGTATTAGTATAAATTTGGGTGGTCCATTTTGTTCCCTTTTATTGACAAAAAATTGTGAAAAATTCAAATTTCGGAGGTTATTGACCCAATGTTTTTCTCTTTAATAAGGGCTTTATTATTTTATATGAACATATGAATATGTTTAGGGGTCTATTTTCTTTTATAAGGCATGAGTACATTCGTGATTTCATCTTAAAATTTGGTAGAGGTACATTGGCTCACCCCTTAATGTTTAGAAATTGCTCATTTGGCATAATAGTACCGGGCCCTAGCAAATACCATTATTCTCTTTCATCGGTAAACAATTGTGAAAAAATGTAAATGAACCCTTTGATAAGGATGAATGTGTACAGGAATTCATTTCCTTTATACTTTGATGATCACTTTTTAAAATCTGTTGGGTACATAGGACCATTCTTTTAATTTGGAAATTACCAAATAACAAAATTCTGTAAACGTTCTCTAGAACCCTTTGAAAATGTTGGTGTCCCTCTTATGGTCAAGTATTGAAATTTCGAAGGTAATTGACCTATTTTATCCTCTTTGGTACGGCTTTATCATTGAATAAGTACAGGATTTATTACTTCTTTTCATAAGACACAGGCGTATTTGTGCACCGATCTTAAATTTTAGGAAGAGTCCATTTCTTATTATCATATCAATAATTTCTAATTGTTCTTAAAATTGGGTGGTATCTCATTCTTTGGGTAAATCATTGTCAAATATTAGTATGGTGACGTGATCAGTTATTGACCTATGATGGGATTATGAGTCCAGGACATTGGTACATTAATACGTTCCTCTTAAACTTTGTAGGATAATGTGAGAATTGTCAAAGTGAAATTACGTCATTGGTTTGATATTCCCGCCTATGGGCCGAATATAAACATGAGCAATACGATGTACCACGTAATTGACCTTGATTTCGTAGTGGACAGGGATTCATTTCCTTTTCAAAATTCGTGAAAGTTATCAAATAACACGTTTCTAGAACACAGTTGGTTCTGCTAAAGTAAACAATTTACCTAATTGAGACCTAACTACAACATGTAATTATATGATTAATTCTAAGACTTAGGTATGTCGAGAGAGGTATGTAGGACCATTGTTTAAATTTGGGAATTGTGTTAAACAAAATTTTAGTATGAGGCGCGAAATTTGAAACAATACTTTGAACTTTAGTCGCAGCTCATAATCTAAGATCATTGGTGGTGGTTGATTTTACCTTGAGTTTTAGAAATCTGATAGCTAACCTTATTGGATCTTATGACTCATAGTCTAAAGGCAACACATGCTACAAGACTGAAATTTAGTCACAAGATGATTTAATCTGACACTGGCAAAGTTATTGTTTATGCAATTTGATTGGTTGATCACAATCTTTCTTGCTATCTGATTGGTTGATGACTATTTTTCACGCAATTTGATTGGTTGATGATTTTCAAATCTTTGCTGCATTCAGCTTTAAGTTTTGTTTAACATTTTTCGATTACTGTATAAAAATCTTGGTTTGAACAGTTTCGTTCAACATTTTGCACTCACTGATAAATATGATCAAAACCGTTTACTTGTTAATCGAATAGTTAAAAACCGGATGAAGTTTGACGGTTAACCGTGAAACGTAAAATTGTTAAGTTTGAACATTTTGTTTTGAAAATCTTTTGTTTGATAATTTTGATTTTTTGTTTCAAAATTTCTTTGAAAAGTTTTTGTTTCAAAATTGTTTGAAATTTGTTTGACAAAATTTTTTGTTTGAAGTTTTTTGTAATTTTTTTTGTTTGAAAATTTTTCGTTTCCAAATTTTTAGTTTGAGAATTTTTTTAAGAAATTTTTGTTTGTAAACTTTTTGTTTATAAAATTTTGGTTTGAATTTCTTTTAAGTTTGTGCACTCATTAGTAAAGAACCGATTCGTAACTGTTTAGAACAAAAACATCTGGCAACACTGTTTATCATGATGCAATAGTACACGTCAGAACTGGTAATGCAACGGCATCAGTTTTGCATCATCATTCGAGTTAGTATTCTTCATAACGTCATCATGGCTACTTGTCTACAGTTTCTGAACTCACGTTATGTGATGAAATCATTTACCAAGATTACCGATTTGCAACAAAATGTACCTTATGGAATCTTAGCTAGCCAAATGATCCCTACAAAGTTTGGATTAAGAATCGTAGTGAAGCTTGAAAATGATAAGTATATTATTTTACCAGCAATATATTTAGTCGTGGAAGCATCAAAACAAGAAGAACTATTACGTTTCTTAAACAATGGATCTGTATCTTTATGCTATAAAAGACTCGTTGGACGGAGTCATCAATTTGAATTTACTACACAGCCTGATCTGTGAATTTGCTTTGGTCAGCATGACGTCAGCAATTGTGATGAAATCATGAATTCAAACGTAAACACATTCCTTTCCAATGACGGCAGCAATAGTGATGAAATCATCATGCAAACTTTAGCAAATTCCGTGTCGGCCCCTGAAATCATTCGAGCAAGTGCGTTTTAAGAGGAAAGATGTGTACTTCTAACGATAAAGAATTCCTCTTCGCAAGCTATTATCTGATAAATATATTTAAAACAAAACATGTCATGGTTGGTATCTGTGATACAACGTTTGAACCAGCGATTCGACTGGGCAAAGCAGAACAATTTGGTGCACAACTGAACTTTGAAGAATGGCAGATATTATGTACACGTATCGACCAAATAAATGATTATTTTCATGATGAGCTAAATGTAACCATAGCCACTGAATGCAGTAAAGATTTGAAAATCATCAACCAATCAAATTGCGTGAAAAATAGTCATCAACCAATCAGACTGCACGAAAGATAGTGATCATCCAATCAAATTGCATAAACAATAACTTTGCCAGTGTCAGATTAAATCATCTTGTGACTAAATTTCAGTCTTGTAGCATGTGTTGCCTTTAAACTATGAGTCATAAGATTCAATAATGTTAGCTATCAGATTTCTAAAACTCAAGGTAAAATCAACCACCACCAATGATCTTAGATTATGAGCTGCGACTAAAGTTCAAAGTATTGTTTCAAATTTCGGGCCTCATACTAAAATTTTGTTTAACACAATTCCCAAATTTGAACAATGGTCCTACATACCTCTCTCGACATACCTAAGTCTTAGAATTAATCATATAATTACATGTTGTAGTTAGGTCTCAATTAGGTAAATTGTTTACTTTAGCAGAACCAACTGCATTCTAGAAACGTGTTGTTTGATAACTTTCAAGAATTTTGAAAAGGCCCACTACGAAATCAAGGTCAATTACGTGGTACATCGTATTGCTTAGGTTTATATTCGACGTAATTTCACTTTGACGATTCTCACATTATCCTACAAAGTTTAAGAGGAACGTATTAATGTACCAATGTCCTGGACTCATAATCCCATCATAAGTCAATAACTGATCATGTGACCATACTAAAGTTTGACAATGATTCACCCAGTTTTAAGAACAATTACTAATTATTGACGTGGGCGCCCATCAGGGGCCAAGGTAGGGCGCTTGCCCCCCCTAAGAGAAAATTGTACTCGAGAATATCGAAAACTCAATAGAATTTTTACATTATTTACAGCAAAATTTGAAAATATATTTGAAACGTTGCTTATGCCTGCCCCCCTTGGAGGGGGCCGCGGTGGCCCAGTGGTAGAGCGTTCACCTCTGGTGCTTGGGGTTCCGGGTTCGATCTCAGTCCCCGCCAAGTAAACTTTGTGGTGGACAAAAACCGTATGCGTGGGTTTTCTCGGGGTTTCCCGTTTCTTCCCACTTTCTTCATTCCACCGTTTCATTCATTACTCATCTTCACCGTCTCCTTTAGTCTAACTGGCATAACTGTGGGACGTAAAACTCAAAGCCTCCCTTGGAAACCACAACATGGACGCCCTTGATTATTGATATGATAATAAGAAATGTACCCCTCCTAAAATTTAAGATTGGCACACAAATACATCTCTGTCTTATGAAAAAAGGTCATAAATATTGTATTCATTCAATGATAAAGGCGTATCAAAGAGGATAAAATAGGTCAATTACCTTCGAAATTTCAATATTTGACCATAAGAGGGACACCAACATTTTCAAAGGAGGGTTCTAGAGAACGTTTACCGAATATCGTTATTTGGTAATTCCCAAATTTAAAGAATGGTCCTATGTACCCAACAGATTTTAAAAAGTGATCATCAAAGTATAAAGGAAATTAATTCCTGTACACATTCATCCTTATCAAAGGGTTCATTTACATTTTTTCACAATATTTTACTCATGAAAAGGAACGAAATTTATAGTGGTATTTTTAGGGCTCGGTACAATTATGCCAAATTGGGCAATTTCTAACCTTTAAGGGGTGAGTCAATGTACTTCTACCAAATTTTAAGATGAAAACATCAATGTACTCATGCCTAATAAAAGAAAATAGACCCCTAAACATATTCATATGTTCATATAAAATAATAAAGCCCTCATTAAAGAGAAAATGGGTCAACAACCTCCGAAATTTGAATTTTTAACAATTTTGTACCCATGAAAGAGAACGAGGTGGATCATCCAAATTTATAGTGGTACATATTGAGGCCCCGTACTATAATACCAAATGCTTATATTGGACAATTTCTAAAATTAATGTGGTAAGCCAAGGTACCAATGCCAAATTTTTAAAGAGGTGTATCAATGTACCTGTGTTATGATAGGAAATGGACCCCTATACATGACCATACAACCATATAAGGTTGTAGGACCTCATCAAAGGGGATAAAAATGGGGCATAACAAAACAAGTGGTACAACGTACTACTTACGTTTATATCTTGGTAATTTTTACCCATGAAGGGGAACGAGGTGAACCACCCAAATTTATAGTGATCTATAATAGGGTCCTGTACTATGATAGCAAATGTTTGAATTGGAAAATTTCCAAAATTGGAGGTGTGGGCCTAGGTACCCCTCCCAATTTTTGAAATTGGTGCATTAATGTACCCATGTCTTATGAAAGGTAATGTAATCCTGTACATGCCCATATAAGTATATAAGGTAATAAAACCGCATCAAAGGGGTCAATAATCTCCGAAATTTGAATTTTTGGCCTTTTTACCCATGAAAGGGAACGAGGTGGACCACCAATACTGATAGATGTACACACTATTGTCCTAGGCTACCATACCAAATTTTTAGATTTGGCAATTTGCAAAATTGAAGGGGTGTGGTCTTATGTACCCCTGCCAAAAGTTAGGGGGTGGGCCAAGGTACCCCTGCCAAAATCTAGAGGGGTGGTCCTAAGTATCCCTAGGTCATTGACCCCGGGCCAAGGTCATTGACCTTTGACCTATAAAGTCACTATTTTTTTCTGATTCGGCTGGATATACCGGGGGGAGTACTACTTCATCCGTGGCTAAGCAGTTGGCGTGCTAGCCTTTGGCGTGAGACACCCGACGGCTATTAACGGTGGGAACTCACTTGGTTTGGATTCCCCTTTAATTAGTAGGTACACAAATCAACATCACCATCACCGGTGGTAATATAGGGTAGTGATATAATTATATGTTCACAATGAATAATCATTAGATGAAGGGAAAATTAGTTCACAGGAAATATATAAAATAAAACTTGAAATCTTAAAAGAAAAAAATGAATTTTGTGATCTAACGGTTGAAGGGCTATAGTGTAGGCTAGTTACCGTGTCACACTGTAAACCAGTTCAAAGTTTTGTTGAGGCAATTATAGAATGAGAATACAATGCGTTCATGACAGAGTAAAATGCACTCCTAATAATAACTTCGATTTACGAATTAATAATTAGTCTGCAAAACAGCGTATGACGAATAATGCTCAAACGTACTACAAAACTCTAATTTAATTTGCAATAATGTTCATACATTCGTCACAATATACAAAATATACACTCTCAATAAATAAATCAATTCTACAATGTTCTTAAGAAGCATACTACAGAATACCTCATAGGAAGTCTGTTGAAAAAGATCTAAATAACTACAATTTACATAGAATCATCAAATTTAGAATTTAAAATTGTATGCAACTCTCTTTAAGAATGTAATTACGAGTACATCATCAAGTTTGTAATTTTATCTTCGGCGTAGTTTTTGCTTGTTCTGACTTCATATCCGGCTTTGATTTTTTCCATTCAAACAACACTAAAACCGAAGCTGGACGTTGTCAACAAAATTCTTGCATCTCATTTGGCACCACAAATACATACTATACATACATACATATACTCCTATTAAGTTTTTAATAAAATTTCCATGTGTATTGGTAGCAATGGAGAAGTGGAAAAGAATGGAAAGAATTAGCTGGGCCGAGCCGAAAACGAATAAGAGGGTGTTAGAAATGGTGGGTTCTTGCATTTAATTTGCGTTATGTTTATTAATTTATCATGTAATTTTCTCAGGAAAGTGTGATTTTGAAAGTCATGATGCAGCAGTCGACACATATATATAATGTAAACTGCTTAGCATTATTAATGATCTAAATATGCAAAAATCATGCGTTTATAATAATTTCTTCCATTTGTACAGTATTTTATATAAATATTTTCAATAAGGTGTGAGATTATTTTAAAAGGATTCTTTGTCTGTAAGACATTACAAGAGTTAATGAATGATTTTCGTAAGAAAGAGCAGATATATAAGAGTAAAGAATGGAATTTTGACAGCAAACCAGCTGCACAAGTCAATTTCCCTACACCGAAAAGCCCGTACAGCAAAACGTCCTACATTGAAACAGCCGTATTCTGATTCTATTCTGGGGGAAATTCAATCCTATAATAGTTTTCAGTTCATAGTTACCTACTTTGGGTTATCTTCACTTACCTTTCTCTTGATTAATTATCATGTGGAAGTTACTACCCGTGTAATTAAATTATAACTAGAAGATTTTTTTTTTCAAGTGCTGACCCTGATTCTAATTTCCCACTTACCCATCTATTCTCATTATTAACTTTTAGTTTGCGATTTATGCTTTTGAATTACAAGAGGAAAAAACTAAGTCCGTAACTTGCTATAATATTAGCTTACTGTAACCCCAAATTATAATAACAGGGATGGAGTTTGTCCTTGGGTATAAATAAATACTTATGTATATTTCTTTTAGTATTTACAACATTGCAAAGTTATTAATAGTAACAATATATATATATATATATATATATATATATATATATATATATCATATTTTGATTTCAACATCTACAACATGAAGTTTTACTTTGTGATTCGTAAATATTTCTCGAAAAAGCAGGATTTTCCTGAACTCTTTCTCGCGATCTAAAGCGGTTTCTTCGAAACCGATCCCACGTCTCAAGAAAGGATATCATTTCCATCCGTATTACTCTACTAAAAACGAAAGTGATAAAAAGTTACTAGTACTTAAGATTTCAACATTGATTACCATAAAAGAAAAGCGTTAACAGACAGCAATAGGCGTTTTTTTTTAAAAATAAAATCGACTCAGCGTCTCAAGAAAACATAAATCTCCACTAGTAATTCTCCTGAAACCGAAAGTGGCTAAATTTTAACAGTATTTCGGGTTTCAATATTGATTTACATAGAACAAACATGGTAAAAGATATCGAAAAACAGTCTTTTGAAATCGACACAGCATTCCAATACTGTATTTTTTCTTTCCTCTAACCCTCAATTCAAACGAAAAGTCGTTATATCAAACGTTTCTGGCTTCAAATTTAATAGCAATAGAACACAAATTAAGTATATAGCGACAAGCGGGTTTCTGTAAGTGATTCAACGTTTCAAGAAAGGATAATATATTCACCTATTTTACTCTACTAAAGCCGGAAATTGATAACATTACTTGTATTTCCGGTTTCAATGTTTATCACCATACAAAAAGAGGTCATATAGAGCGACTTTTTTGTATCGCGTTAAATGAACTATCTGTACCTATAACACTACTAAAACCGGAATTAGTAGATGTTTTCTAGTAATTTTTGTTTCAACATTGATTGTCATACAAGAAAAACGGTAATAGATAGCAACTAAAGGTTTATTTGAATCAATGCAGCATCTCAATGAAACTTACAATCTCCACCCGTAACACTGTACTAAAGCAAACAAAAGGTGTAGAAACTTGGGAGCTCCGAATTGAAGAAATCTTAGCAAAACTAGCTTTTACTGATTACTGGGCCATATATCACGAACCGGAAAACTGTTTCGAATAAAATTTACTAATATTTTTCAATTGAATCCAAATTTGCAATAAAAAATGGAGGCCCTATTTGAGTTTTCAAATTTGGTCCTCACACATCCCCGCTCTCCCAAATGTAGTTTGCAGTCTCAAGTTAAAAAGTCATCTTATATATATATATATATATATATATATATATATATATATATATATATATATATATATATATATATATATATATTCTTTAACCTTTCTGTATTCTCTTGAAAATAAATGAGAATTTTAAATTTCTTACATGTAATAAAATGAAAGGAAGCTGTTTTTTTTCGGCCTTTTGAAATTGCAATCGTCATGCTCACCTATATAGTATGAATTTAAATTGCTTAGAATAAATCTATAAGAATAGTGCTATTTCAATATATATTTCATTTCATTTCCTCGAGTTAATAACAGGGATTATGGTATATTTCCTTGTATAGAGTATAACAGTTGTGGTATATATTATCATACTATTAGATATATTGACTATAAATCAATTGGCTTTTTATTTCTTTTTCTTTCTTTTAAAAAACGTTCCTTTCATCACGTTATAATACAACATTACTAGCACAGATTTCAACTGCACAGTACTGTCTCTCTCAAACTTTTATCACGCAAAAGAACGCTTAGAATATTTAGTAAAAGAAATCCGATCCACTTTCAGTAGTATTAAGTTTGGCATACTAAACCGTTTTCCAGTTCGTTTGGTAGAATATTGCGAGGTACAGTAGATTATCGTATGATTCAGTATCAGTTTACCCTGAATAGGTCACGTGGTTATCGTTTTTAGGTTTAGAAAAAAGATATTTTTATGCAATGCTTAAAAATATATACATATAACTAGCAGATTGCCCGTTCTCCGCATGGGGAGAATACGTTTCATTTTGGATATAAAGGACAATGGGAGCTGAATTTAAACGACATCGAAAGTGTCACTGTTCATCTCAGCGACCCAGGAAACTAAGAATTCGATACTCATATCGGTCAATTTTGATCATTTTTAAATATCTCTCCCTCCTTTTCCGCAAAGTTGCATCGTCAGAGTGTAATGACAAAAAAACATTCCAGGTCAGAACCTCCTCTATGTTGAAAATTTGATCGAGATTGGTCAGGTGTTTCAAGAATAATGAAGTCACAAACATAGTAACTTTCAATTTTATATATTACATTTTTGGACAGCTGTTTTTCGTGAAACATTAATAATGATAATAATATAGAATTACCGTATATAAGTGAAAAATATTCACGTATAAAATATATAATCAATGGGTGTAAGTGAACTGATCCAAAATGATATAAAGTGAATGTAATCCTCATACGTAGTTTTTGAGAAAATTGAAAAACGTAACTTTTTAAATAAACCTAACAATTGATGCTATACAACCACACTACCTGTTAAGATGAAACGTACTCAAGTGTAACTTTATCAAAGTTCTCATGAGGCACTAACAAGAGACAATAGACGTTATATTAAATGAGGTATAACCCATCCAACGGTGATACATATATCAATCAATAGATACACGACTATAGAATTTTGGCCGGAAAATATTTGTAAAAGAGGCCCTTTGTAATGCCATGTAGTAATTTTTATTGGATTAGATTGACATACCATGTAATTTGCTGTTCCTCTGACGATGAACTTGTCTGTCCTGAAGCTTAAATTTAGTTAAGAAAAAAGCATATTTGAATTTGGTCAATAGTGCGAATGAGAAAGTTACCTCAAGGGCATTTACTCAGCTTAATTCAACTGTATCCCCAATAGAAGTGGTCTTCAATTATCGTCGAAGATAAAGACGATTAAAATTATGCTCTGTACAGCTTGTGCAAGGTGCAGTAACATATACAGGTACTACACAGGTTATATACAAGTTATGATTCGTTTTCCAATTGGGGAGTAAATTTGCCTTTCATTAAATTTAGCAAATTTTTATTTTGTAATTATTCACTGCATTTACTTAACATTTAACAGCTTTTATCTATTTCATCCTGATTCTTGTTTTAAATAGCAATTTGTCTGTGTAAGTTCAAGCCTTTAATGGCAAATAATTCAAGAACCAAAGTTCTGTACACGAAAATATCACACATACAAACTAAGGAACTGAAGATCATCTTCCGTTGCCAAGTTTGGTCAAGATCAAGTAGCGTGTACTATCTTTTGTTACTAATTCTCTTTCAAAGAAAGATCGTATGAAGGACGAAAAGAAACATTCTGCATTGGTAAAAGAATTTAAGAAATACGCCTAGGACTTTATGCAACCCAACATGCATTTCTTAAGTTTTGGTTGCATAACATTTGAGGTAAACTACAATATTACCTTACAAGTTACAAAGATAGTATGCGTAAAGGTCTGTGCCGATGTGGATGTCCGCGGATGTATCTACGAGTATCGCTTTGCTGATATATTTATAACTCCTGTGCATAAGGCGGATAAATAAGTGATTTTTCTTCAAAGACAAGTATTTTAATGATCGTTATTCTAAATAATAGTAAAGTGTGATTTCCTCTGGGTACAAATAACTGCTTGAACAAAATTTAGTTTCTTTAGTTAATTTCTCCTTTTAAAACACTCTAATAAATGTCACCTGCTAATCTGATTTATGACAATTCGCATGAGGTGGTTTATTCTTTTTTCTAGAAAATCTTCATCACTATTTTACATTTACGTTTTGAGAAGAGACTTTTTAACTTCTGAGTTAGGAAAACCGAAGAAAAAGAATTTGCTCTGAAATTAATTGACATATACGGCATTAGCAGCTTGACAATTTTCTTGTTAAAAATCTGCATTCGAGAGGATTTTAAGTAAGTAGATATATTTTCCATTATTTTCGTGTTTCTATTTGCCTGAAATTAATTATATTGTACTTAATAGCGTGTTTGATTTCCAATAGGACGAGATAATATTGAATGTTTAATCCATTAATTTTATTGGTATTACCGTGTTTACCCAACTATAAGACGAGTTTCTTTTATAAATTTGTCACTCGAAAAGCTTGGGGGCGTCTTTCATTCACAGATTAAACTTTGGTAGTTGAGATCAATGTTTTTACATTGTGCAATAACCTATACCGAACATTAAAATTTATCCTACATTGTTGCCGTCATTGTTGTTTTGATTTTAAATACGGTAAAAATAAGGCTGTAATAGTACGAATATACGTAACGTAAACTACAGTATTAGTTTTTATTTATAGTACCGTATTGGTATTTTACTGGTACTTGTTCTTTTGTTACCATAATTTAGGTAACCATTAATTGGAATAAGTTTACAATAAGTAATGTTTATTTTATTGGTGTATCTTAATGTATTATATATTAATAAAACAATATGAAATTTTGATTATTTAGAATTTGTTAAAAATCAGAAACTTTTCAAGAAACCTCTTGTAAATAGGGATTGTCTTATAGTCGGGTTAATACGGTATATCATAGAATTTATAAAACAATACAGGAGATATTTACAGATTTTATTGTAAGAACTATTTTTGAAATTGTAATTGTGATAGAACAAACAAACATTATACCTTTGTTATATCATTATCTACGAATTCAGATCAAGATGTTGCGGATGAATGTGCGAATGGAAATATTTCGAATTTTTTTTTTTAATCTTGTATCCGTGCAGACCTTTAACTATGGGTGAACTTTGTTTCAAACCTGATTAAAACCACAATTTTTCATAGTATTTTAGCAAAAGATAATCCAGTTATAGGCGGAACATTTTCACAAAAAAAAATACCAATAAAGGAAAGAATGTTTTCTACAATATACTATTGACAATATAATATTAATACACTGCGTGCAAATTGTGTGCTAAATTCATAACGTATTGTAAGTATAGTTTACTAATTCTTGGAACCAATCGTGCAGTTATGGAAAGCCTTCATACATTCCACAAACGAAAGCTATTATATGTCAATAAATGTATTTCTTTGCAATTATGTTTTAGATTTTGCAGTGTCTTATCTTAACTAAAGTAAAAAAAAAAAAAGTGTTCCTGCTATTGTAATCGAGGAAAGGTTATATTGCCAGGCTGTTGTACGACATAGTTGAAGCGTATCAAAAGTCTGGGAAATTGTTGATAATTGTTGGAAAGATAACTTCAACTTTCCGCACTGAAGATCTGTACGCTAACAATATAGCCACGAATTAGTTCTATTTTGTTTGAAATATTAAGAGCAATTAGCACAGAAGTGGTTGGAATCCTAACGAAGGATAATCCTAGACAACGGTAGCCACGTAGATACTCCCATGGAGGTATGAATTTGACCGCAATAACATAGTTTGTTGGCTAAGAGACTAGAAACTCTATTTAAAAACTGTGAAGCGAATCTTGATTTCCTATTAAGACATTTGTATCTTACCTATTGAGATTGAGTAAGATAATGACTTTATGCATTCTTGTAGAGTTGAAAGAATATCATGTAGCTGGTATAGATCTTTTAAATGAATTTGATTGTTTATGTAAAATTCAACGTAAATAATAATGAAATCTTTGTTTACAGCGATTTGTTCGAGCAGAAAATTTATCAACGGCGAGACATACCCATAGTTTTATTTTTCATATAATGATTTAGAACAACTTAACACGATTTTTTTTAAAAAAATATATTAACTCTAGCAATGTCAACGAGAATTGCTTTTAGTTTATTAATCCTTCAAAGCATGATTTGCTCGATTAGTTGTTTAAATTATTCATGCCAAACATTAAAGGGAGCCTGAAATTGTATATGTACGTGTATTTTGATACTGAAGGGCGATCTTTTTTTTTGTTATTACGACTTATAATAAACAAACAGTGCCACGTGTACACCACGTGAAAAAGTTTGGTTTATATGTCACGATATTTTCTCAATATTGAAACTAGAAGTGATAATTTTAGTAGCAAGATTAGAGTGGAGATGGAATATATTCTTGGGGCGTTTAATTTACGGAAAACCGCTTCTTGCTATCTATTACACTTTAGAAAGAAGCGCTTTATACACTATAGCGATTAACGTTATAACTGGAATTGGTTCACCTCTGTTACTTCCAGTTTGATTAGAAGGTTAAGAGAAAATATGGTACTTTTTCTTTGAACGTTAGATCGATTTAAAAAGCGGTTCTCGCTATCTCTTATCAATGTAGATCAATATTGAAACCGGAAGTTGTAACGTATTGTCGTCACTTCCGGTTTTATTAGAACGTTACGGATAGAAATCAAACATATTCTTGATACTTTTCATTAATTACAGGAAACCGCGTCTCGTTATCTATAACCGTTTTAGCCCTATATTGATCCACGTTAAAACAGAAAAAAAAAAAAGATTTCTATCACTTCGAGTGTGAGTATCGCATCTATCAACGAAGTCGATTCCTCGTTTTTGACCTTCTACGTCTTGTCTAAAGTTGATGATGATCCATTAAGTAATTTCTTGAAGTCTTTTTATCTACCGGACATATATACGAACAGACACAGTTTACATATAAAATAACTTTCTTAAAACCAAACTCCTTAAAAGCTTTTAGTTTCAGGCACTGAGACTTAGGATTGTCTACTGTAAAGGGAAATGAAGGCTGTCTCGTTTCTAAAAGATGTCATGAAAATGATATCTCGTCTCGGAAAGTTTATCAGTTTCTATTAAAAGAAGTCTATATCTCCTCGTGACTATTCTATCACGTCTCGTTGGCAACTCTAGATTGGATTTGGAAATGAAATAAAGTTAAATATTTCAGTTTTACATCCCACAATTATGTTTATTAGAATAAGGGAGACGGATGATTAAGGTAAGTGAATGTAATGGAAGAATTGGTTGACTGAGAATATGGGAGGAAACGGGAGTACCCCAAGGAAACCCGTGGACATAATGTCTACTAGAACCTTGCTGAGCCGGGGATCGAACCAGGGCTTCCACACACCAGAGGTAAGCGCGCTACCACTGAGTCACCGTGCCCTCCACGTTAGATTTAGAGGGTTAATATTGCGTATATATGGTTGTATTCTACATAGGCACTTGGTGTATCTCTATAGATCACTAAGAAGGAAAGCAAAGCAAAATTACTAAAAACCCTTTAAATATGGGTTTGGAGAATAATTTATAATAAGATAAATGAAGGAAAACAATAACGAAGTTTAGCAAACGTTCGTAATAGAACTATCCTTAAGAATCTGGAATATTGTACGGAGAATTACGGCAGAAAAGGATTAAAATGAAGTGAAATCTGCAATAAAGCAATATAGACTTACATATTAAATACAACTTGCAGATGACAACATAATTAAACTAAAGGTCCACTTTGTTTAGTTCAAACATCAGATTTATTAGAGTAAAATATTCAACATTTTCTTCACAAAATTTGAAAAAATAACGTAAAATATTGAATAAAATATCTCATTATCGGATCGATGTGTTTAAATGTGTACAATGTTAATGTAATGTGGGGCATCTTGATTCACTGATAGAACACTTCCCTCCGGCGCGTGGGGTACCTTGTTCCTTGCCAGTTTACACCATGTGGACGCTGTGATGGACGAACATCGTACGTATGTTTTCTCTGCATTCTCCTGTTTCCTCCCACTTTCTTCATTCCATTATTTTTAAATACTACGGCCTCCCTTGTTATTGGATCTTAAATATGGGACGTTAAAGTAAAAAAGCATCCTTAATTGGACATTTCTACAAAATATTCGATATTGTTATGCATTTTAAAATAAATGAACTCTATATTAAAAATTGTTCTTTCATCCTTTTGATATTCCGAAGGTATTTTGGTCTTAAAAAGGTGAAGAAAGGATTGTTAGGACATTATTAAATAATAAAAAATTAAAGTTGTGATAAATGGTATCTTAGATGATAAAAATGGAGGGAAAGAAAAATATAGTAATTTATGGATTTGGAACAGATGAGAAAAATTACAAGTTTATGGAATGACTCTAATGCATGAAGCATCTACTAGGTATATTTATGCCAATGGCTGTGATTGCTTAATATTTATAATAATGGTGATCATGGCCAGCAGAGCCGATTTCTGTAGAATTTAGTGGGGAGGGGTCTAGGTATATGTATCTCGTTGTAAGATGTCCCAGAAAGTTTTTCAGATCCTAGAGGCCAAAGAAAGTTTTGTGGGGACACAGAACCAATCGACAGCCCCAAAATATTTGTCTATTGTCTTGCTGATGTATATGGTATATCTTTAATTTTTGGTTATTTCAAATTTAAAAGTGTCGTTTATCAGATACATTAGCGTTTTCTAAAAGCGGTATCGTATCGCAATTTGCTTCACAAAATTATAGAGTTGCAATACAAATGGAAAATTTTAACGTAGAATGAGATGCATCTATGATTCTACTTTTAAAAAACCAAAGTCAGCTTTTTAACACAAGAAAACAGCATAATATAGTGGTTCCTTCATGACAGAAAGCTTCATTTCGTTATATAAACAAGGTAGTTGTGATAAATCTCTCCCCTTCAAAACCCTAAATTTCCCTTTAAGTGTCCCTTTGGTTGTCAGTAGTACCTAATAATTCACTATAAACAGGACATCATATTGCTGGAGACTGGCTACAGAATTGACGACAAAATATCATGTATACGTCTCTTTGTAATGCCATATGGAAATAAAACGCCTCAAAGCGCTTTTGAAATGCAAGATCTCAACTTATTCTTCGGAAATTAGATAAGTAACAAATACACGATACTTTAGAAGTACTCGGCTAAGCGCTTAGCGTACGCGCCTTTGGCGTGAGAAATCCGGATTCGATTCCCGACGGGAGCTCATATGGTTCGGATTACACGTTAATCGTTAGGTCCATGTCTCATATAGCCTCGCTGCTGAACGGTACGTTAAACTCAAAATAAATTCACCTTTAGAAGTACTCCCTTTTCTGTCCATCTTTCATTTCAAGCTCAGGGGTAAGGAATTTATAAATGACACATCTGCATACTTATTTCATAGCATTCACCCAGAAATATTATTTTCTACGGCTTATTTTTCGCTGAAATGAAGATAGAAACATAATGTTCGATTTGAAAATTTTAAAAAAATGGAGAAACAAACTTACTTCACGCATAATTTGACTAGAATAGTAGCTAGGAAGTTATTACTTATGTCGTAAAAGCATAGGTTTATTTCGCAAGCTGCGAAATGTCAATTTCCCGTTTCTTGATATAATTACGGATTATGCATTTAATAAAACGCTCCGTGAACACAATTGATATATATATAAAATTTACGGGCATTGACATTTTTGGTTAAATCTGAATTACATTCATTTCCACAGGGACTCGAACCGAGATCCCATGTATCAAATGTGAAACTACATGGCCCAACGTTTAAATAAAATGTGTATTACACAGAATGGAAGTTCATTTCTAAATGCATACTAGAACAAAATTGTGCCTATGGTAGTTGCTCTAATGAAAGACCGCTTAAAATTCAGTGAATAAATAAAAATGTCAAAAGAAAGCGTTTGGAGCATCATCTGTGAGATGTTATCGTTGGTATTATGGAAGAAAAGAATACAGCAACCATACAGCAGGGAACAGTCCACCATTCCCGTGGAGGGTTGTCTATCTGTACAGGATAATAATTCTCTCATAGGAAAACCCGGGAAAAGAAAATACACAAGTAGGGCTGGAGTGAGTGACGAGTAGGGAGTTTGCGCGGGTCCTTACGTCACCGATCCCTCCTTCTGCCAGCTGGGAGACGGCTGTTACGTATCCCGCCAGTGCCAAGTAAGCCGAGAACAGGCGAAGAACCTGCGCAACCTGTTGGTCTCGGAGTATCTGACACACGTGTGTACGTGTTTGGGGTTTTTTGTGTGCAAACGGTGGGCCTATAATATTTAATCATAACGGCGGGGCATGGTGAAGGTAATAGTAGCAAAATGCCGACGAAGTTAGAAAGTAATTCGTCGTCCCGGGATGAGGAGGAAGGCCAACTCACGCCGGAAGGGCGTTCCTCCACGAAGCCCAAGCAGGGAATGTCATTTACCATGTGGGTTCTCAAACGGATACAAAACATGAAGATCTTCCACCCTAAAAGAGGCAAGTACAATCATAAATAATTTTGCTGTTTCATTATTACCGTATATGTACAAACAACAATGGAGTGTAATGTATAATATTGTGATAGATAAATTATTTTGTTTCACTCAAAATGAAAAAAAATATATATATCCCTGGAAGACATGGATTTAGTGATACATTTCCTCGATATTATGTTTAAAAGTGCGCTAAAACACCTTCTCGCACCTGAAAATAAAAAAAATATATTTAGGCACCTGTAACTTCGAATTACTGAGCCTCGTCTAAATTAGATTTTCGAAAACTGACAGTAAAATAAATTGTTATTCTCAATGATAGTTTCATCCCATTTTAAATAGGGAAAAAATGTTCCCCCTTTTTCATTGGTTTTCTCAAAGTTGAGATCTAGCTAATTCGCTTGCTCATGAAAGTAATGGTTTAATGAAAGTTATTTACCCGCTATTTACATAATGTTTTCAATCCAACGAAACAAACGAACACCCAAAATGTGCTAATTTCACACATCCTGCTATACTATACGTTATTATAGAAGCATTTAGAAAAAAAGGGCTGAAGTATATTATTTGCAAGCAGTAAACAAAAATGCGAAGCAAAATGTTTCTTATGGAACATTGTATTATACTATACAAGATAAAGACATGAATAGAAGAAACAGTGATTATGGAATCAGTGGAAACAGTGATTTTAGAAGCCTCCAGAATGTGAATTTGTAAACGATTGGAGAAAATTAGCAAAACTGAACGTGAAAAATAAATTAACAAAATTACTAGTGAAAGTACGTAAAAGAAAAATAAGAAATAGTGGGCGTGAATTTCAAACGGGCGAGAAATTTGTGAGAACAACATTATTAAACTAAATTCTGAAAAAAACAATAGATGTTGAAAATATAAATAGGGCAGAATAAAATAGTTTGAGAACTATCAATCTTGTAAAGAACAAAGAAGAAAAAAAATTCAATTGTTTCATAGACATGAGGTCTATTTCTTCTTTATTCATAACAATAAACCAATGAACATTGTTTTTTGTCTACACGTAGATGCAATAATTTTTCTCCAAATTTTGCAGGAAATGTTACTAAAAGTCTACAAAATTTTACTCCAAAATTTGTCGTATACAGCGTGCGAGTCTAGATTTATTATTTCACAATTTCCACACGTTGATATATCATATCATATTTTAGTGTCTTGTAGAAACGTTCTTGTTTATTTTATTGCTAATATTTAAAAAATAACGTGCTACAATACTGCTTATTCTTCCCTAATTCTTTTGGAAAATATTCTGAGCTTTTAAAGAGGACAATACGTATGCCAAAGCGAAAGAATTAACGAGCAAAAGACTCTCCTGCGTGCATGCATGACAAATCGTGTCAAGCGACCCGTTCTTCAAACATAGGTGATGGTGTTTACTTTATTATTATTGTATTTCTCTTAAAATTATTATCGACTTTTATTATTATTATTATTATTTTTTATTTATTTTTTTTGCTTTTACAAATACCACAAGGCCTGTATATACGTATTATCGCTTATTATCTAGAAAATTAATCGGATCTTTACCAAAATTGGCACGTAGATAGATGCTGACTTGCGTTACTACTTACTTGTGTTAACGTTAAACTCCCGAGTTATTGTCCATTACAATTATAATATTTATTTAGTCAAATCTTTGCTGAAAATCACTTATTGCTATTTGAAACAGGAATTAAGAAAAAAATACTTTAAAAAATGTTAAATGTTAAAATTGACATTGAACACGAAGAAATTAAGTGAGTACTCATGTTAATGAATTGTTAAAATTAATGAAGAATGGTTGGTTCCACAATCAGGTAACTGACCTGCTGCTACGCATTTTATGAGGTGTATCCCTGAATGACTCACTGTTTTTAAAATATTAGCCTAAAAAACGTTGGCCATCTCTTAACAGAATATACACTATATTTGAATGTTGGCACTGTGGACTTGTAGCAGTGATAATACATTGTTAATGTAATGTTCTCCTAAATTTTCTTTTAACTTTGTGATTTAACTTCGAAGTAAACATGTTTCCTTCCTACCATTTCTATTATAACCACTTGATTCTTCATAACGAAACTTATAGATTTTATTCATATACTTATCATTCAAAATATGCTAAGCAATGTTCTGTTACAGACACATGTGGGCGATACGTGAAGAGCCGTTCGACAAGTTCATGCGTTATTGTGTGGGGAGATACAGTGCAATCGCATATCGAGAAGAATATATGTTTTAAAGCCTTTAGCATCATGATCAATATCATATCGTTATAAAGGCTGACAATTTGTCTATGACGTTTCACTTCTATAAACAATAGTTATTTTTATCCATCTTGAAAAATTTCACGTCTATTCTTTAAAAGATTCCTTGATTCTGTTCTTTAAAAGGTATTTTTGCGGAGAAGTAGGTTATTTCTATTTTTCTTTAAATTAACTTCACTTTCAAAAATTTAACTATTTCGGTAGGAAAATGTTTAATAATTAATATAAGATACAAAACGCATATGTAGTTGAGACACATTTAAAAATTCTCTGCTACGTTCGTCCTACTCATAAATTAAAATTTTCCAAATTTGTATTATGTTGATCTATTAAGTGATAAATAAAACAAATCAAATCATTATTTCTTAACTGTGTGTAACTGTTCATATAAAACTGGTTTCTAAAGCTTATTTTTCATATCAGGCTACACGATGTGATTTTTTGGCTAATTTCAAATCGACATCGATTTGTGATGCGATATATGAAAGTCTTCCTTTAATGCTGGATACAGTGAATCAGAAGTTGAGCGCTCACTTTTGTCCCAAGGGGTCCGTGGTCCAATTTCAGATCATACGAATTTGTGATGATGACATCCTGTCCATGAGATTTCTTAAGTTCTTACCCCATTTCTTCCCACATTTGCATTTCACAAATTATTTCACATTTATTCACTTTCAACAACAATCTATCTTATTTTGCTTTAAAAAAACATGACCGCGGCATAAAGCTTAATATTTCATTTTGTATTTCATTTCTCTTCTCTTCTATTTGTTTGCATACCAAAACAGAAACCGAATTCTTAAAGAAAACTCCGTCCGGATTCGACTTCCAAAGTAAGCTAGTGATTTCGGTGTTGATTTATTATTGCGAGGTGAGTGACGATCTGGTTACCATCTTTGATGTAAAATTAAAGATCCTAGAAGTAGATGCACTGACAGTACATTGTTCAGTTAAAATTGCTCTGTCTGGTCTCTACTGCTCTTTCTGAGGACTCCAATAAGTTTAGTTTAAATTGTTTTTCTTAAAGCCTCACTTATGGTAGCTAAAAGTCAACATCGCATTGTAGCATAAGTATTAAATTATGATGCTAGTTCGTTTTATAATTTTCAAAATTTTTGTAATAAAAAGAACATGAACAAAGAACAGTAGGTGCCAATAGTTAAAGAAAAATATAACGATATGAATGTAAGTTGTGAATGACGTTTATAGTTTTGGTTATCGCGAAAGAGTATTCAGTTCCATTAATTACATACAAAACGCTATAAGAGATTAGAAGACAAAACTTCCGGTGATGAAGTAATACCTTAACGACAGTAATACTTTGTTTCATTTTAGATGTGTAAATATTAAAGGTAATATGATCTTCTACTGAAATTATTTTTGGAATAAATATCAATATTATTAGATTTAAAGTACTTAACAGCGTTGAAAAAATCAGTAAAAAGCATACAACGACGTGAAGGGACTAGTTATTCTAACACGAGATCGCAACTTATTATTTTGTGTTATCAAGTTTCAAATTTTCTTATTTAAAAATGATAATAAATTAGGTATTAATGTATGTCTTGATTTGGAAAGGATTAAAGTCCTAAGAAATTGGTTTGGAAGTCAAGGTAGGGCAAACAAACTACATTCAAAATGTCGGTATGCTCTTTAAGGAATAAGAACTTGTAAAAGATTCAAGTCCAAAGAAAACGGTCTGGAAGTGAATTGAGGAATAAAGGGAATACATATACAAACAAATTGCTAACGATCGATTTTACGGAAAGGGCTTGGATATAAGTCTACATACAAATACAGTAACAAATAAAAACTGTTTCCGAGAAAATTAAAATAAATGTGCGGCGGGAAATGATGGAGAATCGTTTCTTGATGTGTCTTACACTGAAAAAGTGAAAATATAAAATATTCGTATCTGCAGAAAAACATATTATTGCCTATATGTAAATATTTAACTTTCAATCCTCCTGAATGATTACTCGGTGGTAAGTTTAAGAAACAAGATCATAACGAAATAACCAATTTTTAAAAAGTGAGTTGTACTAGCTTGCGTAGAATATAACTCTACAAGGTTCTAGATGCGCATTCGTAGCCAAGTGACTAATGTACCCTGCATGGCGTAGTCGCCAACGCTCTTATCTTTGGTACGAGCTGTCCCGGGTTTGATTCCCGGTCGGAATACTTGGTCGAAAATGTGTAACAGTTTTTTCAGACCAGCCATTTTCAGTGAGGTTTTTCCTCGGTTTCTCCCATTCACACTAAGCGAATGCCGGGATGGTACCTAACATAATGATCCCAGGCTGCTTCCTTCCTTCCCTTTCATCGGATAGTGTGATCGCCAAGAGACGTCATCCTTCTAATACATGGCGGGCTAAATGGCCTTAGAAGCCGACAGCCCAAAAATCTAATTCCTAATCCTACTCCTATTGGTTTATGGTGTGTCCGTCTACGCGGTATTTTGTCTTCGTTTTTCGATGTGACTTTTGCTTCTTATACAAACCAGAGTAATGGTTTGTATCCATCTTTAAAAAATTAGTCTTCGTCTTACATAACTTCGATGCTACCTTAAATTATCATCAACTAAGTTCCTTCTCACTATATACTCTACTATGGCTAAGCAACTTTAAGTAGTGTGGATGGTTAAATTGATTGTTATAATATAGAAAAAATACAACATTCCCATAGAAAATAGATAATGGTGACAAAAGCGTCAGTTAAGAATCTCTTGGGAAAGCAGACTCGAATAAGTGAAAAAGAAAGTGGAAGATAATATAAAACAAGCTCTTAGAGACATAGCAATATCAATTCTTTTTGGTTGGATTTTCTCAGAAGATAATAACATCAACATGCTGTTTGCAGTTTTATCAACAGGAACATTACCGAGACGTGTTCTAGGTTGATTACATAGGATTAACTTTTCACTTAAGTTTTCACATTACAAATTGTAACGCTAGAAATAGAAATGCAGTGGTATATTTGTCGTGAATCAAATGCCCTAACATACACAAGTATCATGTGTGCCACTTTCAAGAGTGTATGTGTGTGTGTGTGTGTTACGGTTAAAAGAATGCCGATAATAAATAAAGATAGAAAGAAAGAAATACAATCTGCTACCTAACAGTGTATTTTTACGCATACAATATCTGAATAAATAGTTGTTCCAGTAGAGTAAAGTTATTAATTGAAGGGGTGAGTTCCAAAAGAGTCTAAGTCAATTTTTGTCAATTTTGAGATATTGGTTCTATTAAGTTCCCTTTCAGTATATCCGAATACTGAATATAGTTTCATGCCAAAACTTTATAAATCAAATTAATTGTAGGCAAAAGAAAACAGCATTCTTTTCCAAGGTGTCCTAAGTTAACAGTATTCTCCAAAGCTAATTTCTGACTCATGCGTAAAAGCTCTCGCTATAGAAGATAATTTCAACTCTATCTTACGAAAAGTAGGCAATTTCAATTTTCTTTTATGTAGATTACTTTTCTTTCACAGAAATAGAATGATGGAAACAAACACAAAAATGGTCCCCTGAAAAACTTACTTTTTTGACTTGAGCTGTTCAATTATTACGGTAATGACAGCGAACGAAACTCTTTAACGCCATATAAGCACTCGATTTTTCTCGAAAACCATGTATCAAAATTTACCTTTAAGTATGCCATACTGTTCAGCTCAACGTGATCTATTTATTAAGTATGTTTCTCAAGTTTGAACCACATTATAATAATCAAACAAAAGTAAAAATTCAAGAGATATTGATAATATTGTGCTATATCTTATTAACTAGACGTGTACTGTCATCTTCTTAGTGTCATGAGCTAGCTACTTGATGAGGCTACACGTATATTTCACGTTACACCTACAAATTTTATGTGTGTGCTATAAGTATTTATGCAGTATTTCTTCCTTGTAATATTAGGCTTATTGTATAAGCCTAGCGACATACATATACATATTTCCATAGTCAACAAACCATAATATAACCCAGGTATGTGTAATAGTTGGCTCTCGGATCATTCCTGGTCCACTGAACCCTTTCATCTGGCCCGCTTGGCTCTAATTAAAAATATACTTCTTACATAACCTAAAACTGAATTGAAAATATTTCCTGGATAACTGATGTCCACCTTGGAAAATGTCATCCGCGTTGGAACATCCAGTACCACAAAACAGACCATGAAGAATCAAATTCCCCACTAAAATGATAAATGAATATATTTTCCTGCTTTTCTTTAGTAAATAAATATTTTGGTCACTGTTATAACAGTTTTTTTACAAATATATTAATGTGATGTTAGTGGATGATGAAAGAGTTTCTCTATTACGCATGGCCATTCGATTGTTATGAAAATGTTATACATTGTCTCATGAGGCCCTCAATGACAGTAAGTCCTCTGTGATTGGCCCACTCCCTGTTCCAACTTGCACATACTTGTTGTAACCTATAAATTATTACCAAATTGTAGTTATTCGATGAATAACTTAAGAATGATTTCAGAAAGCTAACATAAATAAAAAATAAATATACAGATGTATACATAATAAACAAATACTTTCCACAACACGCTCATATATGCAAAACTCCACAAGGCGGGCACAGAGACTCAATGCTAGAGCGCTTACCTCTAGTGCATGGAGTCCCAGGTTCGACCTCCAGTCAAACAAGTTTGTGGTTGACAACACCATGTCAGGGTTTTCTAGGGAAATTATTATTTCCTTCCACATTTTCATTCCAGCAATTATTCCATCATAATTCACTTTCCCTAATCATTGTCTCTCTTAGTCTAAAGCGCATAATCGTGGGACGTTATAAAAATACTTCATTTTTCATTTACAAAACTGCAGAAATCAATAACAACTCATTATTATTATGCTCACTGGCTTTGACACAGTCAACATTTGGAAATCATTTCCAACCGCATTATAAATAATAAATTTCTGTCCCAACACTTCAGTGTCACTTTCATCTTAATAATGGTTCTCGAGAACTACAAATCATAATTTTCACTGATGCTTATCATTATATTCACGTCAATGAGGTTTATCGATCCATATATGAGGCGTTCAGAGGACAAGGGAATAAAGTCAGTTAGCAAAGATTTGAGAAAAGGAGACAAAGTTTGGATCGTATGCTTACGTAGCACTATATATATATATATATATATATATATATATATATATATATATATATATATATATATATATATATATATATATATATAAAGAGTTGTTATGGAGATTTACATCTGGACATGAATGTTTTAAAGGGATCTTAAAGATGGAATATGAACAAAAGGACCAAATAGTGGGTTTGATTTCCTTGTGTATGTCGTACCTTTGAAAACTTTCCCCGTTTATTCTTAATAATATGGTAAAATTTATCGGTCTTCAACAGAGATTGGATGCTTTTACGCAACCAAATGATCAAGTTATTGAATCGTGGATATATCTAGTATTGAAGATAGATATTACAAAAATAGATTCAGTGGTATATTACATTAAATACAGTAAACAAAAATATAGAAGAACAATCAAATATTCGTGAATACACCTCGCAAGACTGTAATTGGCGAAAATAACTGTGGTATTCATAAAATAAATGAATATGTAAAAAAGAATAAATCATTCAATATGAAAATTAATAATGGCAGAACTTTACCGGCTTTATTGTAATCTACCTGCAGAATATTAGTATAGCTAATAATTTTCCATCAATATAAGTTCGTTTACAAATTGAAACTCTAATTTAATTTTCGTCAGATGTTGGAGCGTGATGTGTGGAAGGAGGAGCAGTCAATTCCTATTTTCAGATTTCTTGGAAAAGCACTAATTTGTTTCCAGGCAGTTGTTGGAATATGGCTTACAAGCACATGATTTCTTTTTCTTTTCTTCTATCTTAGAAAGTTGGTTCGCAAATGGAATACACAAAGACTCTTTGAAGAATACTAAAATATTAAAATATTTAAAACTCAAGGAAATCCATCAGTGGTTTAAAGTGAGTATCAAACGAACGATTTTCTCAGGCTTGTTTTGTCTCTTTCTTCACTCTTGCAACCAGTAGAGCATAAATATCTTTTCACCTTTAGAGTAATCGTTGTATAATTTGTATCCGTATAATTACGGCACATACCTTTTCATCGTGGATTTCTATATTCAGTTCATAATTGGAAATCATAATTCTCAGTATTAAACCCACATAGTGAAAACAATTAAGCAAATATTTAAATAAAGAGTGATCAAAAGTCTCAAAGGAGCGTGAAAGATGTTGAATTTTAGTCAGTGCGATTGAAATATTATATAACCAGGATTAGTCTATGTGATTTCCACAAACGACCATGTCTTCCTTTCTGTTATAATGTAGATGCTCACGAGACAAGACCAGCAATTTCAAGAATTTCCAAGATAATAGTAGCTTACCAAATATTAGATCTCGAACATTGCTTTAGTGTCACATAGCTCATAGTATAAAAGCTAGAAATACATAGAGTGATTGTTGAAACACATATAGAACTTTAATAATATTTAAAGATATGCAAGTCACTCCAATAACAAATAGACCTATGGTTTAAATATTGTTATGTGACATTTAATTCAATGATGACGAGACGTGACCCGAGAAGGAACATATCAAGGATTACACACTATGCAACGTGCACACTATGCAACCTGAATGAACCTCGTGTAACGAGGAAGAATTCTGATTATTTCTAAACGAAATGAAGAGAAAATTATGGCATAAGCTTTTGTACATAAGTTTACAAATGAGTCGAGAAAAATTTCGAGACGAAATATGAAAAACTTTTTTCAAGAATCGAAATAAGACTAGGAAGAATTCTTCGAGAAACAAAAGGAGATGAGTCTAGAAAAAAAAACCTTACTTCTCATCTCATGTCGTCTCATGGGAAACACTAGTCTAGTCGAAGTTAGTGTGGTGAAGTCGGGCGATCTACTGCATTACGTTGACGATTGAATTCGCCATTCGAGATTCGAGTTCATCTGAAAAGGATGGTCGATTTTAACTGTCCTTCTATAGACTCTGTGTTCGTGTCCCTGTCGTATTGAATTAAGTAGATATTTAATAAAATTAATTATAAAGTCATCAATGTAAGTATCGTAGTTGGAGCATTTTTTTTTTAAAGTGTCTAGCACACACGTATTTGGTACGCGGAGGTCTAGGTTCGATTTCTGGTGGGAGAGCATTGAACAACCTACGGTCGTTGGGATTTCACCTTGAATTGCAGGTTCAAATCTTACATAGCCTCGGTGCTAAAGAGAAAAGCAAAACTTTAATAAATACACAAACAAACAACAAAATAATCATCAAATCAAAAACCGTCTGGCCGGCCACAATCCTTCATCAGACTGATGTAGGAAATCTACTTTCTTTCTTTTCGTTTTTTGTTGTTGTGTCCTACTTTCTGCACTAACCGTAATTTCCTTTAAAGCTAATGAAACGAAATGTCATTGTATGAATTTAGCAGATTTGCAGAATAATACACAATTGCAGCGAATAATTGTAATCTTTGTTGCAGACGAGTATTACAAACTGCTCTACCAGAAATAAACAATGAAATGCATTGCGTTCCATTTTTTATAATATAGTTACTAAAGTCATTGGCCTCTAGCATATACAAAAAGGTCCCCGATAAAAATTTAAAAACTCGTTTCTATGGAGCTATGTTTATCGTTAGAATGTACTGTATCGAAAACGAATGAAATCTAGTACAAAGAGATGAGTAACCACTATTTACGCTCAAATTGTCACTAAAACATCGCTTGCTGTTCATAGTATACGCATTGCCTTTGAAATATTGCGCATTCAGAGTTAGTTGTGCAGCTTAAATTTATTATACGTTTAACCTAGTTATGAAATACGGATATGTATATATGATTTCCGCTGGTTGTACCATCAAAGAGTGTGCTCCATACGAAATCACTATGTTTTGTTTGTATTTATTAATCAAAAACTCAACACATTCATTACATGGGCGAACAATATCTCTAAGTTTGAAATCGCTGTTTCGAGTCTTTTGCGTAAATCCAAATTTCTGTTAGCTAAATGTGGATATGAAATTCTTTATTTTGTAATATATTCTGTGCTATTTCTGTTTATGTAATATTAGAATATTGTTTCCCTGTATCTATTCTATTATATAAATGGTTAAAAGTGACTGACTCGTCGAGCCCGACAAGGACAGAAAATTATTATTATTATTATTATTTTAAGATTGAAAACGACAAAATAAGATCTTTTAAGATATCTATCCTATAGGTGTTAAACAGAGTTTAAATCTTTGGCCAAGAATAAAGTATCTCACGAATTTCTAATTTTACGAAGATAAAACTGAACATACACTGCTTATTAGAAATAACTAAAAGGTATTTGAGAGTTTTCAAAAATTACGCTCCTAAAACGAGGAAAACGGGTTCGATTTCTGTAATATTAAAATTTTCTATTATTCATGTAGAAAATGCCAACTTAAGATTCGCTTAAGTTGTACGTGCAAAATTCTGTATTCGTTATCTGTGAGAAGTAATGACTATGTATGTATATTAGTGAGTTGCTTATTTTTCAATAGATCATGATACCGATAGCTAAGAAATCAAACCAAGAGAAATGTGAGGATTATAGAACTATTAGTCGTATATCGCATACTGCAAAAAGTTTTGCTTTGAATTTCTAAACAGAAGGTTGCATGGAAAAACAAGTTAAGGGGAAACTTGAAAAAGTTAAGGGGAAACAATTAGGGTTCAGAAAATGTAAAGCTATAAGAGATACAACTGGATTGTTCAGAGTAAGCAGTGAAAGGTTTATAAAAAGAGAAAAGGTGTACATTGTATTTATTGATCTAGAAAAGGCTTTTGATCGCGTGAATTAGGAATTATTGTTGAGTTAGAATGGAAAGAGCGAAGTCTTATAAGAAACATATACGAATCAATAAATAAGTGTTAGAATAGGAGAGAAAATGACAGAGGAGAGTGCAATTGGAAGGCAAGTTCGACAGGGATTCTGTCTCGTCAACAGTATTTAATATATATCTAGAAGAGATAGTGAAAAAAGAGCCTACATATTGAAGGCGATATTTCGGTAGAAGGTATATTGATTTAATGTATACGCTTTGCAGATGATATGGTGCTTGTGGTGGAATCTGAAGATAAAATCAATAAGACGTTAGAAAACTTGAGGAATGGCTGTGAAAATATGAGATGAAATTGAACGATATAGAAAGACAAAAATCATGTGATTGGTACGGAGTGGTCGATGTCAAATATAGAAGTAGAATGGGAGAAATTAGAACAAATGAATAGTTTTCGATACCTTCGTTGTATTATTAGTAATGATATGAAGTGCAAACGTGAAATAAAAACAAGAATAGAAATGGCTAAAGAAGCTTTTAGGAGAAAGAAAAGTCTATTTTGTGGGGCCTTATATAAAGAACTGAGAAAAGTACTCATAAAATACTTCGTGTGGAGTAATGTACTGTACGGGGTAGGAAAGAAAAAATGATGAAAACGACTAGAAGCTTTCTACATGTGGGTGTGAAGAAGAGTGGAGAGAATTAGCTGAGTCAAGCGGAAAACGAATGAGAGGGTGTTAGAAATGGAGAGGGATAAAAGAACAATTTTAGATATTACTGAGAAGAGAAAGACAAATTTGTTGGGACATGGTTAAGAAGGAATTCTATCATGAGAGACGTGCTAGAGTGTATAGTAGCGGGAAAGAGAGTGAGGGGTAGGGGTTGTTACAATTAATGAACGGTATGAACAGAAAAATCGTACGTGGAGACGAAGAGATTAACTGTAGAACGTTAAGCTTGGAAGCTTCTCAGTTGAGAAAAATGACCTGCCAATAATGACAGAATACCTATTATTATTATTATTATTATTATTATTATTATTATTATTATTATTATTATTATTATTATTATTATTCGACTTTCGAGACTTTTTGAGTCTCATTGTCTAAAATGGTTCCAGATCATACCAAGGTAACCCATGAGAAAAATGAGCTTAACTGAATTATATTAAATGGTGCCACAAGCAATCTCAAATTTTCAATGCATTTCCAATTTATATGAGGCAAAGGTATCTTAAATGTTTGAAACAGCTAAACGAAGTGACATCTTATCTGGGATAAGGTTAATTACAGCGATATATCCCTATATATCCCTATTATAATTAATCTGTACCTATATTATCAACATTGATCAGAGGCGCAATAATTAAGCATATAGCTTATATATAATTAAAAAAAAGGAACGCTGTTATTGATAGGACATGTTGTCATGGAAAACATTATTATTGAGAGGATACGTACACAAAACGGTATGGTTGTTATTGATCCATAATATATGTATAAAGGAAAGAATAAATCGACGTTAGTTGGTATGTATAATGTTATAATTCATTGAGATAGATTAACGAATTAGGGCTAGAACTTGAATTAAAAGGAATATTTATCGTTCTATCTGGTGCCGTAGACCCGTGAATATACTGAAAACCTTTAGTTCTGAAGGATAGTAAGAACTGAGTTTATGTGTATACATATATATAACTTTTATGAGTTTCACTACTTTGAGAAGTGGGAGGAAAATCCAAAGAATTGGCAATATGCAGGATTCCGAGATTGAAGAAGTACCCAGTATTTTAAATGAAACCATATCTGGAAATGCCGTAACTGTGTCCGAACGTTCTCATTCTAATCTTATTGATACGATTAGTCAACTACTTTTCACCACAAACACGAGTCTGTCGTTATATACAATTTATCTCTAATCGTTTAATAATTATCTTGATAATACCTGATTATTACCTTAAAATTGTCTTTCTAAACTTATAAAGTACATTTGCTTATTATTGTATATTGTAAATGCATTCAAACTTGAGGCCGCTTAGAGCATCAATTATTCAATTGAGATAATTTTTCTCATGGATTGCTTTGGTCTGATATGCAATCTGTTTGGAGATTAGGCCAAAGAAACTTGTAAGTCGAAAAATAAGAACCACGTATATCATTCGCACATGGCATTCATAAAAGTAATCAGCACCAGAAGCTAATATGTACAACTGTTGAGAGATTTCAAATCATAATTCAATAGAATATTATTAGTAACTATCAATATTCAATTACTAATACCTTAACATAAAAACAATGTATATTCATTCATTTTCGTAATTCCATAGTTCACTCAATTATAATTATACCTTCCATAACCTATTTCAATAAGTAATAAATCCAATTATATCATTTCATACACACAACTTATACCCAATCCGTATTTCGTATTGATTCCATTCAAATTACAAAACAAACTGAGCACTGATTATGTTCAACTACCAGCACTGATTATGTATACGAAATTTAAAATCATGTTTATCAACTCCTTACTTCTTCATTAAAAGTGAACGAAAACTTTTTACAGCATTTTCAAAACTTTTCCCTTCTAAAGGAGAAAGGGAGAATTTCTATAATATTCGAACTTCAAGGTTTTATAATTTATTCATTAAACCTTACTTTTCCCATGTTAAGAACACGCCAATAAAAGCCCATCTCTTCGTTTTCTCCATGGTTGCTACATATGTTATTTATTTAATTTGTGCATATTTTTAAACATTATCGGAATGTATGCACTTAAGCCTGTAACGCGAGATGGGGGATGGTTCCGCGTAGAGTAGTTGCTTACGCTTAATTCTTTGATGTGAGTGGTCCTGGGTTCAATTCCCGGTGCACACACTGGTCGAAAAAATATAAGAAGTTTTTCAAACCAGCCATCCTGAGTTTTTTTGTTTTCTTCATTCACACTAAGCAGATGCCGGCGTGGTACCTAACATATAGGTCCCAGGTAGCTTCCTTCCTTCCCCAGTCCTTTCTTCCTTTCCTTTCCTTCGAGCTCCTCTGTGGCTAAGCGGTTAGCGTACGCGCCTTTGGCGTGGGAGACCCAGGTTCGATTCCCGGCGGGAGCTCATGTGGTTCGATTCCACGTTAATCAGTAGGTCCACGTCTTATATAGCCTCGCTGCTGAACGGGACGTTAAACCCAAACTCAACTTAACCTTTCCTTTCCTTGGATAGTATGGGATCGCCGAGAGACGTCATCCCTCATATGTGATGGGCTAACATGACCATAGATGCCGAAAGCACAAAAATCGAATTCTTAAATCCTAAAGATATGAGAGATAACGTCCCTCGGCGAGCACACTATCCAGGGCAGGAGGAAGAAAGAAAGCAGTCTAAGTCTTGTATAACAGCTGTATAGGTACCATCTCGGCATTTTTCTGGTGTGAATGAGGAAAACTCAAGAAAAATCTTTTCAGGATGGCCGGCCTGAAAAAGTTCCTACACTTTTTCGACCGACTGTCTTCTCCACCGGTTTTTAAATACGTGATTTGGCTTGAAAGCAATTCTTATATTAAACTTATTGGATATCCGTTCTCGTTTGTTGCATGGTTATTGAATTAAGGTGAATAAGAGTCTTGTAAGAGGATATTGTGTCCGTGTATAAATATGCCGTGAATAACTGATATGTGAGGCTGACTACCATGAGGTAATACCCATTGGGATTTCGAGTCATTCTGAACACCATGATTGTTTTTAACTGTTCTCCAAGTTTCTATGCTTATGTCTTTCTTATATTGAATTTAGTTCAATATTATACAAAATTAATTACAAGATCATGGGAACTAGTGTCCCGGCTAAGATGGCTTTAAAAGAAAGTGGCTAGAGCCAGAAAGAAGAACCAAAAGGAACTAATTACAGTGGTTCCGATTCCAACCTAAAATAAATGTTCCCATCTCATATAGCCTCTGTGCCTAAAAGACTGCTAAAATTGAACAAACAATAATAATATCTCGACTCAAGTCTTTAAATGAACTTTAAGAAAAATATACAGCATTGATTGTGTTTAACTTCGTAATGCTTGTGTTATAGTTGTCCCCTTGCTAGAGGGGAAAGTCTGTATAACATTTTAGGACAGTATGGGACGATAAATTATGGATGTTAGTAGCAATTTATTGTCGTAGTTCGTTTATTTTATTTTATAATATAATAATCATTTTATAATAATCACCAAGTATTCCTAAAAAAGAGAAATGCAATCTTTAAGTTTTACGTCCCACGATTATGTCGGTTAGGATAAAGGAGACGGTGATTATAAGAAATGAATGAAAATGTTCGAATGAAAAAAAGTGCGAGGAAACAGATGATCCCAGAGAAAACCCACACACACAGTGTTTGTCCACCACAAAGCTCACTTGGCTCGTGCTATTCCTTAATGTTTAGGTATTTTTCACTGACATAAATAAAACGAAGGGCATTTTCTACCAATTTTTACGAAAACGATATAAAATCATACGTGTATGAGGCATACGTCTATTAGATAATAAGTTATTTATTATAGTCTATCGATGCTTTGTTTCAAAGGTAAATCACCATCTTACATAAAAGTTTGTCCTCAAAAATTCATTCTTTTTTATTGATAGAGCATAATATTCTGACAGTGAGTAATGAAACAAAATATATGGGAAATTAAATTTCTTGTACTCCTCCACTGAGAAACGAACCCGGAACCACGTACAACAAAGATAGACGCGCTAGCCACTAGACCAACAGGGAGGACCGGAATATATTTGACACTAGTTATTTACTTGGTAAATACTGAAAGAAAACGAAGAATATTAAATAGATATATTTTTATGATGTATTTCATTTAAGGTCAAATTAAGCTTGAGTGTAGAATGTTGAATATGTCCTGTATTGCTAATATAACTTTTTGTAAGTATGTACGTGGACTATGAATTATAGTATAAGCAACATAATATAGACATACTATTAGAAATGCATTGCAAAACACACTGCAGGCATTCGATATAATATCTTACGTTGTTCTGCACAGTTTTTCAAACTTATAGTAGCAGTCGTATGCAATCCGTGAGGTTGTTCTCGTGATCTCAACCATCGAACGCCTAAGACACGGTGCAAGGAAAGAACATCGAGACCTGGTGCATAGGAGGAGTTCTCTTAACTGTGAAAATGTGTCAAAATTGCACGGACTCACGTCTTGCAGATATGATGAACATTCGAAGACCTCTTAAGCAATCTAGCCAATAATTTGGTCATTGTATCTTCTACTTAACAACAAACATTGCAGTTTATCATTCAGAATTTGCCACACAGTTTGATGGCTAAACCTACCAATATCTCCCTGATAGTTTAGTGATGACCAATTTCAAGGAGATCTTACACATAACTGTGCTTACTCCTCCGCAACGGCGGACGGCTGGTACGGCTCCAATTTGCTGGATCCTCCAGGCCTGAAGGAAACACGTTGACCTATGTTGCAACCCTCTGATACGATAGTACATCACTGCCACACCTTTCCTATAATTGTTTACGGTAATAACATGTATTTCTGCCATGGATAACTTGTATCTTTAATCTAAGAATTCTGTCTAAAATTCGTAAATATGCTTTAGAACGCCTGACATAGCAAGTGGTACTTCAATTACGCGTAACACCATAGCTACTCTCGCTAAGGACTGCTTTTGACCTCGAGAGTGGTTCGATCTACCAACTTCAAACGCTTCTTGTGCACGATCTTGCGTATATACTCACCTTCCGGGGAGAGTTAGCGCATTCTTTATTTACAATCCACGTATTTTTGTGTCTTGTTCAGAATACGGAAGATAATAACATTTTTCGCGAAGAACGAAAACTAAAATATGTATCTTTCCAAATTAAGATGGCTTATTATTCCCGCAAATTCATTCAATTTCACTGCAATTCTCAGCCAGATCTCTTGGTACAAACGGAGAAGCTATTCGTTTTATTACCGTTAATCAACTGTATTTTCTTTCTTCCCCTTCCTTATTTTCATACCTACATACCTGTCTATCACGTTCTTCGAGATAGAATTTCTTTTACAGAAAATGTCCTTAAGTAGTTTATACCACTACTATTCCTAACACTTTCACATTTGTTTTCTGTTCGAGTCAGCTAATTTTCTCTATTATTCTCCACATTTAAACTTCTAGTCTTTGTGATTAGTTCTTCGTAATGCTCATTGTTTCAGACTTAGCTGGAAAACTCTTTACACGACACATTTGATGAGTCTTTCTCCTTTTTAAAGTCTTCATTCAAAGACTCAAAAATATACTTTTTTCGTTTCTAAATACTTCTTTATGCTATTGCTATCATTGTTTTTGTTTTATGTTCACAACTCATGACTTCACTAATAATAAAACCTACGTATACAGAAACCTAGTTGTCTGATCTACTTTTGCTTTGTCTTCTTTTATTCAAAGGTTTTAGTTAAAATCACCATTGATTTTGTTCTTCTAACGTTTAAGTTATACTACATTATTAGTTATTCTTTATAAGCTTTCGGCTTGTCTCCAAACTGCCGGCACACCAGCGTCATCTTGTGGTGTCAGGTAAAATGCAGCTAGCTAAAACTATTTCACTGAAACTTGTTGCTTTTATAATATACATTAACGATATCTAAAAATTTTCGCCTAGCTATTTACGCAACCCATAACTCGATAAATGTTTTGAGGTTTGCATGTTACCGTTACAAACATACTGAGACGTTTTTTATTTTGTTCATAGTATTCTTAGCAATTTCTCCAATTCTTATTTGATTAAGGTTAATTAAAAGTAATAGTTCCAAGTTGACTCACTATGGTGGTTTAACATTTTAACACTTTTTGTACCAATCAAACTTAGCACTACGCCAGTGGCGTATTTACGATTTAGTTTCGGGAGGGGCTTTGTTAATTTTCGGGGGGCTTTGCCTGGAAATGTGAAAATTCTGCAAGTTATTTCATTTACTTTACTATACTAAGTAAGATTTCGGGGGGGGCTTAAGCCCGGAAGCCACCCCCCTAAATACGCCACTGCGCATGAGGTAAAGTATGGTGAAGAATCAGCTACTTAGTAATCATTTATTCCCTTTGAGAGAACTACAAAAACTGCAGTGTGCATGAGCTTGTCCTCTTGCTCTCGTGGTGACAAGATAGCGTGGTGACAAACAAACTGTACTGTGAGGGTTGATCTTTTCGTATTATTTTGTGCACCCTCCAATCCTACCAAGTTCAAGTCTCGGTGATGGTTAGGACTCCACGCCCCCCCCAAAAAAAACATTGTTTGTTGTTTAGCTTCCAATCATTACATTAAATGATACAAGATCGTTTATTATAATGTTTTACCGTAAAATTAAGGTTATTTTTACCAAAATTAACAATAATATGACAGAATATTTGCAATGTTTTGACGTAAAATTACTGCAAAAATTTAACTGTTTAAGTGGATCATTCCTGTTAACCTATTCAGAATGTCATGAGAGGGGAAAACCACTGAAAGTAATGCTCTTATCAGGTCAATGCATTGAGTGATGTGGCTGTGGGTTTAATCAATGTCTGAAAATAGATGCAGCTGCACAACACATCTGTCTATTTTCCTGCGAGAATGCAAATTCGCTTACATCTCATGGAATCCGTCCTTTTCAGAATAGCTGACACGTTTGCATCAGAGCCGCGCTTTAAAACAAGTCGCATCGTCCGCTCTGAAATGAGATGCAGAAAAGCGATCATCCATCTACTTTGTGTGTTCTTTGAATGCATGTTCCAGTTTTCGCTTTATTTGACATTTTAATTGAGGAATTTTTTTATGTAAAAATAGATAACGGTAAAGGTAAAAGTACTCTCTTCCCATTCGAGAGCGATCAATTGTTAATCTAATAAATGCATGCTTCCTGATTGTGGATGCATTTTGCTTTAGCAGATCCATGAATGTGTAGGAGCAAGTCCATAGTGCAATGACTGTTACTTAAGTATATTTAGCACTAGGCATACCATATATCATACCGAGAATTTCAACCGTTTGATAATCTTAAATCGGGACACGCACATATTGAACATGTACAAATCGCCAGTTACTCATAATCAAACTTGTAAAGGAAAAAATTGTAATAATAATAATAGGAAGAAATACACATATTCATTAATGAAAATTTAAACCAAAAACGCACGAAATAGAAAACGCACTGCAGCATTTTGTTCGTTGTTAATTGAATTTCAGTTATGAACTATTGACCTGCTAAACCAGTTCAAAGAACAACATCAAATCACTGCCAATGTGACAAACTTCAATGATAGAACAACAAATATCACTCGCATACTTTGGATAATCTGGCGTCCTATCATGCTTAATACATCCCTCTTAGACATAATTCGGAACGCTGAGTTTTTCTTAATTTCGGAACAATTGGCAATCCTAATCATACCTCAAATATATATATATATGACGGATCCAGGATTTCTTGAAGAGGTTGCACCAATAACTACCATTACATTTGATTTAAATTTTTAAGTTTTTAAATACCTTTAGGCATCTGTGGTGTGAATGAGGAATATTACTTTGTTCAGAGAATCCTTTCCTTCAACCTTCAGAAAATCGACTTAAACTGTTGCTTTTTGCAAAACTAAGCTTTCTTTTAAGCCTCAAAAAGAACCCAGTACAGCATGAAAATTTCGGAAAATGTTGCTTTTTCACTGCTAGGTTCTCATTTTAGATAGTGTATATTTACAGTGTATCCGGTGTCCCCCCAAATCCGGCCCTGTATATATACATACATATATATATATATATATATATATATATATATATATATATATATATATAATCGATATGTTGTTAATTGCCTTTATTGGGTGCACACTAATAGGCGTTAAAGATTGTAATGTTAATAGTCCGTTACTCCATACGATAATTCTTGAGCGAAAGCTATTTTTTAAAATTCTGTTTTCTGCAATAGAAAGCTAGAGCGATTATCTCGTCTACTATCGTTGTATAACGGAATCAATCCGTTAACATCTTCAAGCGTAACGGTTACTTTAATAGTAAATATCCATGTCCTATTTTCTATTACTGAAACAAAGATTCTCTTGGATTTAATCGTAACCTTCTAAATATCTACACACGCCATCATATCCACGTTTCCTCTTCTTAGAACTTGTTCTTATCAAGACTCAACTTGTCCCATATTTCGCAGACTATTTTATTTTCCAACTGGTTCCTAATCAGGGACCAATCTGCTGAGTATGTGCCTCATTATGTTAAACATCTCCGCCAAACTATTCTTTATCCTGTTACCAATGAGGGCTGCAGGCTTTGTACAGGTATGATTTTATACTTGCCCGACCTTGACACCTACATGAGGTAATGTAGTCAGAACCCTATTTTGAGTGCATTTGACACACAGTTTTCCATTTTAGACAGACTCACTGAGTCCTTGAAACGAATTGAAACAAGGGTAGAACCATAAATAAATTCCATCTTCACTCAGAACCAAACACGAGTTATTCGGTTGTTTTGGTAGCTATCTTATTGAGAGTGCTACCGCAGTTGTACCTAAAACAAGGCAGTTCTAAGAAATAAGTGAGCTTTCCTCAAATTGTGAAACCGTAATAAACTTACAAAGTGTCAGTAGGTTTCTATTTGTTCAGATTTCGTTACGGAAATAACAATGCAGATGGAACATACTCTTCGGACGCTAAATATTGTACATTCAGAAACGCTCTCAGCTATCTATTTCTGTTTTGGCTCTATAATATTCAACGTTGAAACCGGAAAAAGTAGATTTCTAATTTTTTCGGCTTGATGGTTGGTTGACTGATTTGGAGTAACATCCTGTTCAACACAAAGGCTATGTGAGACGTAAATTTTCAGCTTAACGTGGAATCTGAAATACGTAGCTCTCACTGGAAATCAAATTCGGATCTCTGGCACCAAAGCTGTATACGCTAACCTTGGTCACGAGGGAGCTCTACTTCCGGTTTAAGTTTTTCTTCGGACATTTGAATGCAAAAAGAACCTACTTTTACACTGTAAAGTCCATACCAGAAAGCCACTTTCCGCTATTTCTTACAGTCTTTTTTTTCTATATAAACATTAATATTGAAACCAGAAATGGAAGTAGATTTATACAGTTACGACTTTTTGTAAAAAGTTAAAAGTGCAAATGGAATCTATTATTGAGACATTGAATATATATCAAGAAATTGCTTTTCGCTATCTTTTACTATTGTTGCTTAATGATGGTCCACGTTGAAACTGGAAAAGAGTTGATTTCTACCACTTCCGGTTTGAATAAACAGTTAAGAGAGAATTTGGGACACTAAATCCATATCAGACAATGGGTTTCTTGCCATCTCTTACCGTTTTTGCTCTGATACGTGTCAATAGATAGACGGTCGGACGGACGGAAAGACATGGCTGTTCTATATATACTGTAAATCTTATAATACACAACCTAGTTTGGAAGTCTAAAATTAGGTGAAAAGTTTTCAATAATTTAGGTGGAAAGTCTTCGAAGACTTCAAATATAAAATTTCTATCTTCTTTCAACTATTGAGAGGCACGGTGACTCAGTGGTAGAACATTTATCACTAGTGATTGGGGTCCCTTGTTCGGTTCCCGGTCAAGTAAATTTGTAGTGAACTACATCGTGTTTGTGAGTTTTCTGGAAGTACTCCCGTCTTCTCCCGCATTTCATTCTACTAATTATTTCATAATCATTCACCTCCGTGTCTTAGCCTAAAGGATACAATCGTGTGATATTAAATTAAAATATTTCATTTCATTTTTTACTTTTCAACTAATTATGAATTAAAAGACCAAAACTACGCATTTTTCTTCCAAAATGTAAACTACGTAATTGACACATATTAAATAAAAGTTCTACCTCCTTTTTAAACCCATTTCAGTGCAACTTAATAAAGAGATAACTGATACTTATATTTTGTATAGCTTGTAAAGCAAATAATTTTGCAAATGAACTACAGTATATAAGTGTATATTGAAGTTATTAAATGAATGTATAATGTATGTAAACGCATATACAACAAAAAGTGAAACTTTTTACCGTACTGATGATTTCTGTGGCTTTTTTTTTTTTTTTTTTTAGAAAACTCCTATTGGATTGAGCGAGATAAAAAGAACGCACATGTAACGAGAGCTGCGAAAATCAATACTTTACAAGTTGTGGAAACAGATAGCAATGTCTGCTCTCAAATTTGGGAATGAGATAGAAAGAGATGTGGTCAATTATTAAGCAGTATTATGAAAACATAAATAACATGAACCATATAACAAATAAGTAACGAAATTTGTGGAAATGTAAGTTCACCAATATTATTAACGTATAAGGAAAGAAATTTCGAAAGGACATATATTCTTTTATATACTCATATAAACAGGCTGTTAATGAACTATACCGACAAGCTGTAAGAAGTGGTTCTCTCACATCAATATAAGGAGAAATGGTAATATAAATCTGTGGTGGGGGAAAAGTGCATAATTTCAGAGCTAGCGTCGTCCAAAAATGTGGCGTTTTTTGGAACACGAAGAACTGTACAGTGGTGCTCCATGTTAGTGTGAAGGAAGTCAACACACACACATTACAAAACTGCATGTTTGAAGAATGTGCAATGGGTGCTCAAGTGATTCTTTATAGGGCATAATTCCCAGACATGCTCCAAACAGAATTCTCAGATATGCTCAGCCTAAAGGTGGGTCTAAAATTGTCAAAAGATAACCTTGATAGCAGACTACCTGAAGTCGGAAGTGTTAGTGATCACCAGCTCCGTGAGTCCTCGTGTTCGGAATAACGAATTCCAAGCATGAGGAACTGTGGAGCTAGTGGCCACTAACACATCCAATTTCCCGTTTACACTGGACTCAAACGACATTGGATCCAAACTTTCAAGGTACACCAGCTTCTTCAGCCAGATACGATTCATGTTTGACTACAAAGTGACGGCAACTATCAAAAACATAGAAGAACAACGCTTAGGAAAAGAATAGTGGGATATCTACATCCATGACGTTCTAATCAAATGATTTCACTAGAGAAAAGCTTAAGGTTGGTTCCCACAAAACTTCAAATGTTAAAATTACAACATCTACCGTGTTGAAATTCCGAGTAAATACGAAATTTGCCCACTGGTTTCTGTGGAAGTGGAAAGAAGCTTCATCATCTAGAAAATAGACTTTATCTCTAAAAGGATATGTTCAACAGTTGAGAGATGTTCAACGTATTCAGTTTATATGCATCGTTTTCAATTAGATAAAAGAGCAGTGTCAAAATAGTTGAGGGGAACTTTTTTTTCTATCTTTCTTCGCTATATTTTATCACGTTTTCCTTTATAATCTTCTATGAAAACTTTTCGTTAAAATCCTGATTCTGTTTATAACCATATTCAGAAATAACATACGCGTATATCTAATTTCTCCAAAAGAGAAGTGAGATGGCAGGATTTTTAAAATATATATATATATATATAATATGGTACATCTACGATATAAATATCAAAATAAACAAAAAGTGTAAGCTTTTGTTTACTATTTTTATAGGCAACCATATTGCTTTTCGTTAGTGTCTGTTCTTATGATAAATATGGAATATGAAATAAGAAACTCGAAGTTTATTAAACAGTATGCAAAATTAATGTCTAGTCACATATATAGTATCATATCAGAAAGATTAGAACTTTAGACAAGTCACAAACTAAGTTGACTGCGAGCTTTATATATATATATATATATATATATATATATATATATATATATATATATATATATATATATATATACGATGTATTTATATATAGTCCCTAGACAGTGTCCGTGTTATTTTCATCGTAGTAGAACGGAAATCCAAACGAAAGGTGACTGTAAATTTTATGTGTATTTTTACGACTTCCATATAAAACTGCATTCAAATTGATTTTGTACAGTAACAGTGGGGAGGAGGGAAGTTGAGTAGACTTAGTGGAAGGGGGACAATGAAGGCTACTAGAATGATCAGAAGAGGCAGGGTATGGGATACAATTCTTTTTAACATTAAGTTTCTATCATGAACGATAAATTTATATATGAAGATCTTTTTGTCTAAATACAACGCACTTGTTACGTTCCAAAAAGCAACTTGAATATGTAGTTATGTGTATGATCGCATTAAAGAACCATGTGGGAAAGTAATAATTTTCTTATATAATTTATGGTTAAACATGTTGCCACTGTAAATTTCTCTTATATTGTTTAAGGTTTATTAGCCATATGTAGTTTAAAGGTCACAAGTCTCTATACCTTTTGGTCATAGTTGTTGGTTCACTACATTGTTTCAAAATAAATTGTCACGCTTTCAATCCCGGACATAAAAGGATGATATGGAGGAAAGGAGAGTTTCATCTAATATACAGTATAAATATGAAACTGATCTTGTGGGTGATTGAATCATTTGAAATAAATTTTCGGATCTAACTATATCTATCATGACTCTGGAACTTACTACCACGACCAAAGTATACACACTTATTCATTAAAACTAAAATACAGTCTTACGGTTTCGATAACTTAACGTTATCTTCATGAAACACTAACTGAAACAAATATCTCCAGAATATACAAATATATACTTAAAAGAGCTCTGTGCAATTATATGTACAGATGGTGTTCAGAAAATGGAAACACCTGAACGAAATTGCAACTTACCAGATTAATATAGTGTCGGGCCACCTTTCGCCTTCAGAACAGCCTTGATGCGACGTGGGATGGAGGCATAGAGGTCGTGAATGGTAGCAAGTGGAATTTTACACCATTCCTCGTGCAGGGATCGGCCAGTTCTGTGAGAGAGGATGGAGGTGGAAATCGTCGCCGGAATCGTGTTTCCAAGACGGACCACAGATGTTCAATTATGTTGAGATCTGGGGATTGGGCGGGCCAGGGGAGGTGTTCAAATTCTTCCCGATGTTCCTCAAACCAAGCTGCAACAACGCCAGCTGTGAATGGGTACATTATCATCCTGGAAGATGCCGTCATTGTCCGGGAACAACATCCGGATCATAGGATGCAAGTGGTCTCCTAAAATTGCGACATAATCGTTACCAGTGATTCGTCCGCTAAGTGTGACCACAGGACCCAATCAAAATCATGATATGGCGGCCCACAGCATCACCGAGCCGCCGCCATGTTTCACAGTGGGGCGGAGACACTGCAGATCTTAAGCTTCTTTGGGCGTTCTCCACACATAAACACGGCCCATGGTTGGGAATAGGGTGAAGGATGACTCATCCGACCATATCACACATGTTCAGTCCTCAATGGTCCAAGTTGCATGGTCGCGGCACCATTTGCGGCGTGCGAAAGCGTTATGGTCCCTGATGAGCGGTTTGGCCCGTGCAACACGACCCCGTAAGTTCATGTCATGTAATTCGCGGTAGACTGTGATTGTCGAAACAGGGTGGGGGAGGTGCTGATTGAGTTCCTTCGTCACTTGCTCCGCAATGGCACGACGGTTCTGCGTGACAATGCGCTTTAATACCCGGCGTGACCCGTCTCTCATGATTTTCTTCCGCCCACTGTTCCGCTTCCCCGATGTGGTTTTCCCGTGTGTTGTGTAGGCCGTCATTACCTTCGACACTGTCCCACACGACACACCTAACACAGCAGCCACTGCCGTCACACTCACTCCACATAACCGTGCACCAACAATTTCCCCTCTTTGAAAATCTGAGAGGTCTCCCATTTTACACTACCTCCGTCTGCTGCAACCACTGGACACTGCTGTTCCACTGCGCCTGACGTAGTATGGAGACCGACCTAACACACCACCACCAGCGGTCCGGCGCTGCGAGCGCCCGACACCACTGCCAACCCATATATCTGACGTGTTGCCAACTAAAGGTGTTTCTATTTTCCTGTTCACCATCTGTATGTATAATTTTATTTCGTGACTAATGTGAGTTCTTTTGGTTCTTATGTTTCATGTTCAATTTCTATTCATGACATCGGGTTCAATTTCCGTTTATGTTCATGAGAGAACTGAACTAATTTAAAGTAGTTAATCTCAGTCGTTATAAGGTACGTTACATAAAAGTGCATTATAGTGCCGTATTTTATAAACAATGTAACGATTGGTTTCGTTATTACGTCTTTCCTAACAGTAGCAAAATCCATCAGATAAGTAAATATCTATATTAAAAGCTTCAAAGTTATTTTCTTTGAATTCTAGAATTCATAGAAAAATATAGTTTCTTGTTTTTGCCGCTTGGAATTAGTGCTGTCCGTACCGGTCAGTGAAGGAACGTGCAAATGCCACAACAATTTCAATGGAATTTGGTCATATTTTACGGACTTTAGACTGTTGTAGTAGGCAGGTTCTTAAAGTAGTATTGTGACTAAACGGTGACATTGCCTTATAAATGGTTAAGGCAGTCTCGTATCAAAAACTATACGTGTTCGCCATCAAGCATATTCATTTTAGGCCGGCTAGTATTGTGATAAAAATTTACAGGAACTAAATAAATTACTTTTAGAAATAACATATTGCAGCAAACAAAAATGTGGGTAAAGGCATTATCATTACTAAGTTATATGATACCTGTAAAAGTTATTCAATTACTTAGAGAGTGAATTATTAATATTTTTATGTTAATATACACTGAGAAAAAAATATAGGTGGAGTACTTAAAAAGGCAAGTTACATGAGTAATTCCTGTAGTTTTTGGACTTAACATACAGCAGACGTATAACTGAAAACGTATGTTTTATAATGCTTTCCGTAGAAGTGTTCTGTCTATACATACTCTGCGTATAAAACAATAAAGGTGGTTAGGATCTCACATACAAATGGACGTATATAACATATAGCCTAGTTGAGAAATGTAACATAAGTATATGCTTGTGATATACGGAAAATTGTTAGATGTCAGACACCCTGCAACGGCATGATGTAACATCTAAGGACAGTGCGTATGTAGCATGTGGATAACGTATGCTCTATACTGATTTCTGTAGAAAGCAAGAGGATTCCGTATATTTGTACAATATACCGCTGTCCGGAGAACGGATTTTTCTCAGTGTAGACAAGATAAATTTAGTTGTCACTGACCATGTAATTTTTATAACTTTTGTCCTCGACAAGATTGCCAGTAAATCCCAGTATTATCCTTCCGCTGTCACAAACTATTTTTTAAACTTGAATTAAAGTTAATTGCATGCTAGTGGTCACCTTGAAAATTCTGAAGTGGGTCTTGCTTTGGTATATTGACAACAAATTGATATTAAAATTCTCAGTTGGGCGGGGTGTGAAGAAGTGTTGTAAATAATAAGGCTATTATAGACTTATGCATCGTTAACTGCGATTATACTTCAGGTTTCTATATCAGAAGCTTTTTCATTCCTTTTTAGTGTCACATCCTACTTTTATACTCAAAGTGTAAGGAAGGCAGTGATGATTATAATAAACAAATTGGCGAAATGAAGAAAGTTGGAGAAATCGCAAGAGCCGTGTCAAAACCAACGTACACGGTTTTTGTTCACCACAAAATTTCTATTTTCTTGTTAGAATTTTATGATTTTATGGCTGGTAAGTTTGCCAACACTTGAAGAAAAGAAAGTAGCAAACGTGCAAGAGAATTGATATTGATTAGAAGTATTTGATCGTTTTAGAGACAGTTAGCATTCTTTACAAGTGCACTGACCTCAGATCAAAACTAAAATATTGAATTAGTTGACACTTTGACAATTTCTTTGTTCTGCATATAATGAACATTTAGGACTATCGTACAAAATCGTCGTACTATAGCAGCTATCTGATTTATCTGACTCAAAAAAGGAGAGACTCTGCGCACTCCCAAACCACGTCGGAGTCTCGAGCCACGTCCCAAGCCCACGCCCATTTCGGGGTTCTAACGCTATCTCGTTTGAATAAGGCATTGATAATGGAGAATAGATCCAATTACCAGTGAATTTCACAGTATTATTACAGTCTAAGTAAGTTAAATTCTTATGCATAGATTTCTCGAGAAAGTCGATAAAAATATTTTTTGTATACCTAACTATTGATTCTGAACGATAAATACGACACGGTACTTGCTAAGATGAAACTAATATTTAAGAACACTCTTATAACGGTTGTCATCACGATACTAGCAAAGATGACAAGAGACAGTATACGTATCGTGATATAAGCCAAAATTACGATTAATTCTAAAACTTTAATTTTTTAATTATAATGTTGTTCGAAGATTATATATATATGAGTATATCAATTGATATACTACATAGAGATGAGTATATTGATAGCCCAAGTTTAAATTATCTTATCATCACTGAATTTCCACAGAATAAATAAAAAATAGCTTTTTTATGTCGCAAAATAGTATGCCTTCCGTTCCAATGATAAATATAAATTTTTATTCTACTAAAAGAGATTTATATTGAAATATCCCGCACATGTATCTGTTTACAAACAATCAAGACATGGTAGTACTTATAAACAACACCACAACTACAGATGGCGATCAGAAAAATGGAAACACCTGAACGAAATTGCAACTTACCAGATTAATATGGTGTCGGGCCACCTTTCGCCTTCAGAACAGCCTTGATGCGACGTGGGATGGAGACATAGAGGTCGTGAATGGTAGCAAGTGGAATTTTACACCATTCCTCATGCAGGGCATCGGCCAGTTCTGTGAGAGAGGATGGAGGTGGAAATCGTCGCCGGAGTCGTGTGTCCAAGACGGACCACAGATGTTCAATTATGTTGAGATCTGGGGATTGGGCGGGCCAGGGGAGGTGCTGAACTTCATCCCGATGTTCCTCCAACCACGCTGCAACAACGCCAACTGTGTGAATGGGTGCATTATCATCCTGGAAGATGCCGTCATTGTCCGGGAACAACATCCGGACCATAGGATGCAAGTGGTCTCCTAAAATTGCGACATAATCGTTGGCAGTGATTCGTCCGCTAAGTGTGACCACAGGACCCAATGAAAACCATGATATGGCGGCCCACAGCATCACCGAGCCGCCGCCATGTTTCACAGTGGGGCGGAGACACTGCAGATCATAAGCTTCTTTGGGCGTTCTCCACACATAAACACGGCCCGTGGTTGGGAATAGGGTGAAGGATGACTCATCCGACCATATCACACGTTTCCAGTCCTCAACGGTCCAAGTTGCATGGTCGCGGCACCATTTGCGGCGTGCGAAAGCGTTATGGTCCCTGGTGAGCGGTTTGGCCCGTGCAACACGACCCCGTAAGTTCATGTCATGTAATTCGCGGCGGACTGTGATTGTCGAAACAGGGTGGGGGAGGTGCTGATTGAGTTCCTCCGTCACTTTCTCCGCAGTGGCACGACGGTTCTGCGTGACAATGCGCTTTAATACCCGGCGTGACCTGTCACTCATGATTTTCTTCCGCCCACTGTTCCGCTTCCTCGATGTGGTTTTCCCATGTGTTGTGTAGGCCGTCATCACCTTCGACACTGTCCCACGCGACACACCTAACACAGTAGCCACTGCCGTCACACTCACTCCACATAACCGCACACCAACAATTTGCCCTCTTTGAAAATCTGAGAGGTCTCCCATTTTACACTACCTCCGTCTGCTGCAGCCACTGGACACTGCTGTTCCACTGCGCCTGACGTAGTATGGAGACCGACCTATCACACCATCACCAGCGGTTCGGTACTGCGGGCGCCACGACACCACTGCCAACCCATACATCTGATGTGTTGCCAACTACAGGTGTTTCCATTTTTCTGATCACCATCTGTAACTAGTATACTGTCAGACGACAAGAACACCAAAGGCCACCAGCGCCATCACCACTCAGGATCAGCTATAAAAACCAGGAAGACCTCAATATATGATATCAGTCTTTAGCTGGTCAACGCCCCTCTCTCAGCTTTCCTGAAGCTTTGCAAGGTACCTAACTCAAGCCTTTTAGTTTGCCTGGAGCTCTAAAACCTGCTATCCATCTCACTCCGCTTGCTTGGTGCATAGTAGGATTCCTAACCTCAGCCACCCAGCTTGCTTGGAGTTCTGTGGCTTTTTAACCTCTCTCTGCTTACGTGGAGCGTTGAGAATCCTAAATCTATTCCAGTTAGTTTGTGTGGAACTCTATGGAAATCTTTCCCTAGACTTCCTGGGCCTTGAGATACCTACTTATCCTAATATTAGAGAAGTTTATACTTAGTAGGAGAAAACGGTTCCCATGAGTATGATTTGCTCTATCACCTACATTAAGCGAAACTTGACAATATTTATGCATTTACGTCCTATACATGTAGCCAAATCTATAGTTGTCTCTGTTCTCCTAACAGAGATACATATCCTGACACATACAGTGACCTTCAAGCTGGTCCAGTAGCTAGTGTACGATCCTTTGATGTAGGGAATCCGGTTTGGATAGCACGTGGAAATCATCTTTAAAATTTGAAGGCTTTATGGTGGTTGTAATTCCACTTTACACTGTAGATCCACGTCTCACAACGCCTTGGTGCTGAAAAGGTATATACAATAAACTTCAACCCGTCAACGAACTAGCTTGTAGCAGTGACACGTGTAACACATCAATCATGAAACTCATAACCAAAATATAGTTAATTCTTTAGGTAAAAGTTGAAATATGCATGATGATTGCGTAATGAATATCTCGAAATGAGAAATTACTAATTATCTCGTTATTGGTACAGAATGAGTTATATTGCTATTTAAAGATTAAACATACGATGCGTTATAATTAAACCGTTGATGTTGATAAACCGTACCACAAAGGAATTTACATTATTTGCTTCCAGAAAGAAAGAAAGAAAGAAAAATATTTTGAAAGCATAAACATTTGTTTATTTTGTTCCAGCTCTACGTAGAATGAAACAACAAATGTTTGGAACGAGGAAACAGAAAGAATTCCTGAACTACTAACCCCCATTCCAACCATTTTTTGCCTTGACAAATGTTTCCCTGTTGAATTGGCCCTTCGTCGTTCTACGTGCATCGTGCGCATAATCCACAGAGGAGCAAATATATACTCTTCTCACATTCGTAGCGTTGTTGATGTAGTTAAATAGAGCCTTTTCCCTTGCTTGTTGCCTATGAGGTTTTAGACGGGCCCACATCACCTCATTTAGGAGTTTACTAGCTTAACTGAAACATAACATGAAATGCAACTTAAGGCTATACTATCCTCTGAGGATTTCATAATTTACAGTTGCCTCCTGGTCTTACGAAACAATAATGGGAGAAGGAAAGAACAAGTTGACGTCAGTGGTCGAACATTTACCTCTTTTGTGTAACATCGAGACAGATGAATCGATTCCACAACTTCTAAATATTCAAACCAAGAGTTAATTGCAATGACTAATTCTGAATTACGACATTCATTGTTATAGTGTTTTATAACTAGGTAGTATAATCATTACTGACACGGAAATGAAAGTTCAGTTGTTTTCTTTGATGATGCCACCACTAGAGAGAGAGGTTTTAGTGTATCTTCTGGCTTTCCGATAAGAGGACTAGGTTTCTTTCTATGAAGTACTGTCAGAACTAATTTAGCACTAATTTTTTAAGCATTTTTTTAAAAATTAGTGATCTATTATTAAAAGTGTGTGAAACTGTCTTTACGTTAAGGGTCTACCCATCGTTAAAAGTGGAACACTAATTTTGGAAAGTATGCTAGAAATTAGTGCTAACGAACACAAAATGAAAGTTATTGCTCTTAAGAGGAAGCCAGAATGTTACTTTCATTGTATGTGGGGTTGTTTTTCTATAAAGAAACCTTCCACTTTTAATAATAAAAAAATGAAATCTTTAAATTTTACGCCACACGATTATGCCGGCTAGGCTAAAGAAGAAGTGATGATAAGAAATGAATAAAATGGTGGAATGAAGAAACTAGGAGGAAATGGGAGAACCCCGAGAAAACCCACACACTTTAATAATAGAGGACTTATTTTGTGAGCTATGTAAAAAAAATATTGCTATATTAGTGCTGATCACACCGCATAGAAAGAAAATTAGGAATCATAAAAATAAGGGATTAATTGTTTTCTGTGATTATGCCACCATTAGAGATTTCCGTTTATATTTTATATGTCTAATAATTCTGACCTGCAGCAACTGCGATTATTTCAAAGTCCGAGATAATTGCGATCTGTTTCTTGGGAAGCTCGTTTGAAAATTATGAGATGTGACCACTGCGACCAAGTTGTTAGTTATCGAATTTAGATTTGATACATTGTGACCATTTGTATCGAATTTAGATTTAATATTTCATATCAAGAATAAAAACTAGCCGAAAACTGTTGAGTAATAATATTACTCGCATAAAAACGTGTGACAAGCTGATACATAGCTAAGGAGATGGGCTCAAGTTAACACAAAGAAAAAATATGCTATTGCCAAGCAAATGTGTTTATTGACTTCAACACAATGATAGAGACACTGTTGACAATCATCTTACTTGTTACAATCCTGCGTGAGGTCCGTGGTTTTCAATTTGCCGCATATTATGGCTGGCGTATCCTCTTCAGCATACTACTTGACTGAATTTGTTCTTCCTGTTTACTTTGATAGTAAAAGAAACTTGTAGATGATCAGACAAGTATGAGCAGGAATAGGGTAGGAAATGGCACCCAAGAGCCCAAGAGTGCAGTTGAAAGGGAAGTTCAGCAGGGATGCTGTCTCTCGCCAACATTATTATATATATATATATATATATATATATATATATATATATATATATATATATATATATATATATATATATATATATATATATCTCAGTGACAAAGAGCTTACATAATGAAGACAGCATCTCGGTAGGAGGTAAAATGGTTAGGTGTATACGGTTTGCAGATAGTTTGCCGCTTCTTACGGAGTCTGAAACTACAATCGATAGGTATTAGAAAACTTGAGGAAGGTCTATGAGGAATATGGGGTGGTGAAAATAGATATTAGAAAGACAAAAGTAAACACAACAATACACGGAGCAAGGATATGTGATTAAAAAATATATATATAAAACACAAACATGTAACATTTTCAACACACTAACTGTATGTTCTATCAGCCTTCCACTTCGTAAAGACACTGTTAGTGTATTGAAACTGTTGTGTGTTTGTGTCTTTTTGTACATTTTTTGGTATCACATAGCCTTGCTCAGTGTGTTGTTGTGTTTAGTTTGACAATATCTAAACAAGACCTGATAGAATAGTTGTTAAAACACAAAAGGATGGTGCAGGGGCGTCATTTAGGGGGGCAGGGAGGGGCAATTGCCCCCTGCGTTTGAGATTTCTATAGATTTTATCAATAAAATAGTAGTAAATCAATGAAATATGTGAAGTTTTACTTATATCAAGGGGTTTTGCCCCCCCACCCCAAGCAAAGTCTGAAATGACGCTCCTGGGATGGTAATTGGAATAAAGCGGTGGGTATCAAATAAAGAAGTATGACTGGAGAAAATAGAATAAGTGACTAGTTTTCGACACCTAGGTAGTATTATTAGTGATCATATAAAATGCAAACGTGAAATAAAAGAAAGAATAGGAATGGCGGAAGAAGCCCTTAGGAGGAAGAAAAGTTTTTTTTTTTTTTTTTTGTGGGATCTTGCATAAGGAGTTGAGAAAAAGACCTATAAAATACTGCGTGGGAAGTACTGTATTGTGTGAGGTAGAAACATGGTACAAAAACGATGAAAAAGGACTGGAAGGTTTCGATTGTGCTTGTGGAGAAGACTGGAGAGAATGAACTGAGTCAAGCTGAAAGCGAATGAGAGGGTGCTAGAAATTGTGGAGCAGAAAGGAACAATTTTAAGTGTTAATTGGAAAGAGGAAGAAAAACTGGTTGGGACATTGCCTAAGATGAAAATCTATCATGAGGGACGTGCTGAAGGGTATGGTGACTGGAAAAAGAGGGAGAGGGCGAAGAAGGCTTTAATTGATGAAGGTTATCAAAACAAAAAGAAAGTCGTACATGAACATGAAAAGGTTAACTGAAGACCGTGGAGTATGGAAGCTTCTGTGTTACGACAAGTGACTTGTCAATCATGACAGAATATTTGTGATTATGATATTCTTATTGGGTATTTACGAAGTTATCAATTATCATCCGCAATCTTCTAATTTAACAATTTTAGGTCGTTCACAGAAAATAGTCAACAGTATTCATCATCTCCCAATGTTTATATTCCCGGTGATCAAAGTGCTGGAAGGAACTCCATGTGGAACCATTGAGATTCGAAATATTAGAAATGTTTTAGTTTTACTTCCACAATTTTGTTCTGCAAGCTAAAGGTGGACATATGGTTAATGGAATTGAATGATTATAGAAGAATCCTGGAATGAGAATGTGGAAGATCCCGAGAGAACCCCCACGGACTAAAGGTTGTCAAAAGCTAGCATAGGCTGGAATTGAATCAGGCATCCATCACACTAGAGGTGAGTGCACTACCGCTGAGCAATCATTTGTGATTACATATGAATATAAGCATATAAACAAAAAGTTAAAGTTTTCAGTTTTTTGTTAGAGGCTAGTCATGTTATAAGAGAAAATGCCACAGCAGTACGTACGAAGTGGCAACAGCGTAACTCCTGCTCCTCTAAGTGTCAGTTCGTTTCTGATTTAGATCAGAGTATAGATTCAGGATGATTTTGAGCAACGGAAAGTATCTTAATTCTGTTAAACTCCCCTATTACGCAAAAAATTTCTTGATTGATTTCAATCATATTTTTATTATAAATACATCTACACTTCCACTGTAGCAAATCAATTGTCTCATTTGTAACGTAATTATGGCTTAAAGAAACGTTCCTTGCATTTTTTTTAAAATTAAAGTATCAATTTTATATATTCTTAAAGTCCACGCCACAACTTCAAAAGTCCTTAGCTCAGGAATCAGAAATCTTCAACGGAAAATATGCATAGAGTCTACTGAACAAGTCGAAGTCTACCGCAATGTTAAATTTGATAAGATTGGATGTGTTCAGGATGTTTAGGATTTTTTTTTTTTTTGCGAAAATTTGAGTACATTCAAACCTTTACTTTTATGGTCTATAACTCGAGAACGAAAGATTTACATTAGAAAATGATTCACATGCACACGGAATTGTTCAAATTTCATCATGTATGCTTAGTTTCGTGAAGATCGGATAAGTTTATCTGAGGATATTTACATTTTTTTCTTCGAAAACTACAAACCCAAATTTCATGGTATATAACTCTTAAACCAGGGTTCTGCTCAAGAAAATATTTCATATGAATAGTAAACAAGTAAAGATATACTTCTATGTGGAATTTGAGAAAATCTGATGAGTTTATCTAAGGAAATAAAGATATACAGTATGTTCTTCTTGTGATATTACGTTTTTAAAAAGAAAAATCAAAAGAAAGAGGACACAGCAAAAAAAAGTTGTAACTTACCCTGATTAGCCAGATTGTTTAAAAACCATGTAGCTGTGGAGAAAAATTCATAAGAGGGTCATTATTTTCGAATGTTTGCACACATCTAGATATGTATGTATGTATAAAAAATCACATTCTATAAAAATGTAAACGGTGGAAAACTGGTTACTATTTATTTGAAAAAAAAGGAGAGAGAAAATGTTGAATTCCTTTTATCATCACTTACAACATTAATACTTCATATTTTAAAGTTTGACGTGTATGAAAAGTCTCTAGAATTAACCTGAAAAAGCCATATGTTTCGAAGATGTTTATTAGTTTAAGTCATTAACACGTAGTGATGGTACACCTAGCTTTCTTTACGCTTTCGTTTATGAAACGAAATAAACAGGATACTTTATTTCCTGATAGTATTATTATTTTTGTGTTTTCTTTTCCATAAATTAACCTACATTCTGTTTCACGGTAGTGTCTAAAAATAAGTTTCCTCATCCCATTCCATACAGTTGAATGGATCATTTCGTTTCACTTCAAATCAATTGAAACTACGTATAGACGAGGTAAACTCATATTTAAAAAAAAATTAGAACACACACCTCCTTTTCGGATACTATACATATGAGTAGCTTAGGAAACTAAAGTATACATGTTGTGATCCCATTCGAAACTCTCTTTCAATTCTTTTGGCAATAAGTGTGAATGCGCGTCTTCATCGTGGTATAATCTGGTTCCATTCCCAGTGACAGTTCTTGTGATTTGAAATAGACGTTAACTTTTAGGTACACGTTTCTATATCCTATACTGTAAAGAGAAGTTCAACTAAAACCTACCAATGAACGCTGCCCTCAGTTACGTGTATTGATATTTTAATACCTTATGGCACAACATAGTGTCCTCAGTAGCAACTTTGCTTCTACAAGGTTATATACGGGTCTTTACCAGGAAAAATTCGATTCGATTCCTATTGGAGCTCATGGGATTTGGAATCATGTTAACCTTCACTACTGCATACGTCTCATATACCCCGTGCTGAAAAGGAGTGATCGACTCCAAAGACAAAGAATCAATGTTGCCCTACCTTATGGCATAACATAGTGTCCTCAATGGCTACCTTGCACCTACGTTGTCACCATTTAGTCTTTGACTGCATAGATATACCGATTTCCATTATTCTCTTTTAGTTTCAAAGAGTAAAATTTTGTTTTGCAGGTTCCAACAAATTTTATCAAGATCTGAGTACAGTTTTTGGAGTTAGACAATAAAACTTCTCAACAGATGATAGTGTTTAAATAGAGTAAATAGAGTAAATCGTCTGTATGTTCACGTATGATTTCTAAACGCGTGGACTGACTAATAGTATATATTGCAGAATGTGTCAATACTCCTCTTTCAATTTTTACATGGTACAAAATTCCATTAATTTTTATCGATCAGTTTAAAAGGTACAAGGATGTTTCCAAATATATAGTCCAACCTGTATATATAATGTATATGTCTGAGTCTCTGGCCGTGAGATATTGAATAGTTTGTAGACCCTGGACATGGATATGGTATTAAAGAGAAGAGATCAAAGCTGAATAGGTTGTTATGTTATACTCACGCATCTAGTGTTACTGTACCCAATCGTTTTGTAGAGTGGAGTTAGCCTGTATTGGAATATCCTTAATTTCAAGAGAGCACTTCTTGCTTTGAAAGCGTAGTAGTTGTTTTCAACACAATGAGACATACAGCCTACATGTTTGATTATTCTGATTTCACATTATGTCTTATCCCAATATTTGATTGAAATATATTTGGCTGGTATGATATTTAACGTCTCTTCTAACCATTGACAATATATGGGATATGAAACTTAATGTGCAAACCGAACAACGTGTTTTTCCACCAAAATACAAACACAGGACTCCCGTACTAAAACTTTGGATGCGAATTACTACGAGAGAGTTAAAAATGCCTTTCTTCAAATTATAATGTATACTATATTACAAATTTTAGCTTTAGCTAGTTGTAAAACAAAACTATTTTTCTTAAGCGAAAAAATATAATGACGCAATAATTTTGCTTCAAAATCAGACTTAGCCACTCACTAAATTGAATAACTCTTAGGAGACGTGATGCAGAATGCGTCGTTAAATCTTCAGGGACAAGTTTTGAAAAAAATAGTTGAAATTTCGTAACAGTTAAAATAAGTATTGAAAAACCTTATAATTTAAACAAGACCTTTTATACAAAACCATACCTTATGGTTGGGTATTGACGTGAAAACCATAGAGTAAAGGATAAAAGTATACTAATTGTTGTGGAGGATATTTCAGCGGAAGAGTTTTGAGGAGCTGCGTCATAGATTATGAGCTGGTGGACAGTCCTGCCTGTGAGTATCTTTGGAGTAGTAGAAAAAATCATAGACTGAATTTGAGAATCCTGGTTCGATCCCAGCTCGCGCCGTGTGGACTTTGTGGTGGACAAACACCGTGCTCGTGGGTTTTCTCGGGGTTCTCCCGTTTCCTCCTTTTTTCTTCATTCAACCATTTCATTTATCTCTCATCATCACCGTCTCCTTTAGCCTAACCGGCATAAACGTGGGACGTAAAACTTGAAAGATTTCACTTCATTTCATTTTTGAATTTGAGAACATGTGTTTTATCATGCTTTCTTAATCAATGTAGAACAAGAGTAAGAACCTGTGTTAACTAATTTGTCACGAATGCTGCTAAAAATCGTTATGAAATCAGCCAAACATACACGCCCTCTCATGCAATTTATGTCACGCGCAAATTATGTTCTCATTACGTAATACAATTTGAATTAGAAACCGACTCTGACAGAATAGTATGGAGAGAGATGGAGAAAAGATAACGAACTTTGTCAATTTTGTGAAATATATAACACAAAGTTTTAACGCTAAAGGAACATTGTGTTATGTTCCACACTTGTATTTATTATTATTATTATTATTATTATTATTATTATTATTATTATTATTAATAATAATAATAATAATAATAATAATAATAATAATAATAATAATAATAATAATAATAATAATAATTTCCTTTGTAAAAATGATACTTTTGTTATATATCACATACGTCATGTCAGACGACGTAATACATCTTAATATTATTTAGTAAAATAATAACTACCTTGATAAAATCTGCCTATTTAATCTAAGGCTGTTATTATATAGGAATAATAATTTACATTGAGAAGCATCTTTCTGGTTTATTTTATCTGTTTCATTTAGTTTAGAGGTGTGAGCTATTTCTTAAACCTACTGAGGAGGTCGAAATTTTAGTATGTATTAATTGACATAATGCTGTATTATCCATATAAGCTTTACAAATACAAATTTATAAGACTAATAATAATACGTTGTATTTTACTATTATTATCAAGTAATATAATATTATTATACAATTGGATGTATGCATGCATGTGGTACAATTCTCGGTTAAATTTACGAATTACAAAATTATATTGCTCTAAAGAGTCGATTATAAAATGAACGTATGTATAGAGCGATGTAATTGTAAATAAAAAAAGAATGTAGATTTACCATGAATACTTATTTTCCGCATAACTATAAAAATTCGGTAGACCTGGCAATTCAATGAAACTAACTGCATGGTGGTGAGCTGGTTAGATGAAGTGAAATTTACTTGCTTCTTTTAAAACACATTTTTACAACTTACGTCAAATGCTGGACACCTATCATCATATAGATCAATAGCACTGATTCACTGGCAGGGAAAGATTGAAGTGAAGCGCGATTCACTATGCGACATGGTTGCTACACTTAGACTTGCGATTATTCCAAACAAGGATCTACATTATGCTATATTTGTCTTTATTATGCGAATTTGCAAAGCATATTTCTGCACAATTCCTCTTATCTTCGTTCTTAAACCAAAGTGTTCCAGTTGTAATCATATAATAAAGAAGAAACACGGTGTTGTCGCAGACGATAATATTATGATTATTAGATAAAACATACTATACTATACATACTATATATTCATATAATATATACTATTTCATCGTTTTATATTGATATGGAATTAGTACTCATAAAACACAAAAAACATAAATAAATAAAATAAAATAACTCAATTTTAGGAAGTTCATGTCACAGCCGTTCTTTTTTTCTTCTTTTCAAGTATATTCAGCTAAAGAGTCTGATATCTGTATCGAATAGTGAGAATGGGAAGTTCTTGTGTAATGAAGAAAGATAAATTGGAACCGTGCCTTATATAAAGGTTTTTGAGAAAATCTGAGGAGGCAACAGACTCACTGAGCCACTGCTTCACATTCTTGGAGTGTTAAAAAATATTTTTAGACCAATTGTTTTTAATGAACTCGAGAATATTGTACTTTAAGAGGACTTTGTATTTATTTATTGTAATTAAACACAGCAGATATATACCTACTAATGGTGTTCGGTTATTGGATCAAAAGATCCAATATATTACAACAGAAAGTTTCTTGTAGGCCTTATATCTGGAGACCTACATATAGTGCAGTCAAGCCCAAACTATCAGTTAACTCAGTATGATGTGCTTATTCCGTAAAAAATACGAAAAGTTGATTTAGAGGCCGTTCAAAATTTTGTGGGCCCTGATCCAAAAACTAATTATTTAGCCAAGATCGGAATCTTTTGATCCATTTTTATTTTTTACATTAACATATACCCAAGGATAACTAAATAAGATTTTTTTAATATAAAATACAATGTCATAATTGAAGCGAACGTATCGGACTTCTACCATACAAATCAATCGGCATTTTTTTTTTTTTTTTTTTTTTTTTTTTTTTTTTTTGTCTGTATGTTTCGTTGTAACTCTTGTAAAATGTATGCAGTTTGAATGAATCTTGGTATATATATCTTCATTTAACTTTGGTATGCATCTTCCTTGGAATAACCCTATAATTTGAAGTTGAAATCCAGCAGCAATAAGGGGATTAGAAAATCAGGAAATATTGTTATGCCCCACAATTATTCTTGTTTATACCTTTTGCTTTTCATGTTGTTTGTTTATTTGTATCTTTTGCTTTCCTTGTTTATATTCGTGTTTGTCCATTATGTAGATTTTATTTGTTATATGTTTTGTTATATGTCAACCTATTTCTTGGTCGGTATCAGAAATTAATCCTTGGAAAACTAAATTTAATTTATTTAAAATATTAGAGGAAGAAGAGATATAAGACAAAAAGAAAGAATTGTAATTGTGATTGGTAATTGTGAATCCGTTAATTCTTAACTGCAAATTTAATGAAAATAACAATTTCAGAAGTTATTCATGTGTTTGAATCTTTATCTGCTAAAAGTTATATAATTTAATTCGTAATTATTCGAGTTTTGAACGTGTTGTGGATATTTTAACGGTGCCAGTAAAGTAATAAATATGAAGAATTAAATACTTTCTTCTGGGGCTTAGGCCCTTATTCTTCCATACCGCCACATCACCTTAAATATGGTTTGATAGAAATTATTATATAATCTGCAAGTATACAATCAAAATTCTAGTAATCTTCTATACATTTACAATAATCATAACGTCTACTATGTTACTGAATCTTTAACGGTATAACTGAATGCAATATGAATCAGCGTAGCATTAAACATAATCTATGCCATTGTATAAAACAGAGTTAGTCAACGAAGTCTGAATATTGAACCATGAAGTTAGATATCATATACAGCAATGCCAAAACGATTACGATATATACAGAGGCTATATAAAAAGGGATAAAAGATATAATTATAAATGAATATTAAAAGATAAACGTATTTATGGAAGTTTTAAATAATGTGCTTAATATATGATAGTATTTATACTTAATATATGTTGCCTTTGTTGAATCAATGAGCTTTAGGTAATGCTGACTATATAAATAGTAACTTCAGTGTCATAAGAAGATAAACTCTGACAATGTATAATGCTTATGCGAAGATTCTTAATTAATTTCAGTGACCAAACCAGTATTATTAGTTTGTCTTCAAATCAGCTGCTATCTATTTAAATCATGTTATTGAAATCCGAAGTTTACTTGAATATTTTTCATACATTCAATCAGTTAGTCACGGTTTCTTTTCATATCGCACCGTGCAATGTGATCAAAAGGTCTTCATGATGTTACTTACTTCCGAAATCAAGAATCTGGATCTAAATACGATTTTCCACGTTTTGCATAAACGTGGTGGCGACTCAGTTTTAGGGTTATACATAACTCCTTGATTTATATAAAATAAAAGTCAGATATGTCAGAATATGAAGCGTTGTCGAGCAGGACAATATTCACCCCTAAATGATTAAGAAAAAGCCTTTCCACTCGCCTCTACGTGGCACCACTAGAAATAATCTATGTTTGGTCGTGAAGCAGTTACATACCTGTAAATATTTGAGAAAACTATGTTCGTTAGTTGTAGAAATCTCAATTCAAATACCCATAGAGGCACAATGGACTAATTAAGTTCATAAATGCTACGGACGTAGAATGTGTTATTGGTCAGAACGTTCAGATGCCTGACATTGACTGTTAGAGCAGGGCCGTAACTTGTGAGGGGGCAGGGGGATTAACTGCCCCAGGGAAGCTCCTCGCCGTTCGAGGGGGACCCACTTTAAGACAAAATTTTCTTACTCCATATATCATACGAACATGAAATTATTAATGAAGTATCAAACAAGTTCACTACATTACATAAACGAAACAGCACACAAAAATAAATAAAACAAAAATGAGTCCTGGGAACATTTCAATAAAAAATGTCTACTATTAGGGGTCCTAGAAATAATATTTATTCGTATGGCTTTGAGATTTGTCAATGTTGTTCCCTTAATTAATTTGTCATATATGGAACGGGCCCAGGGGCGTGCGAGAGTGCCCACAGGCTACGGGAGGCCCACAAAGAGTAAGAGAGATAGCAAGAATGGGCCTATTTTCGAATTTTGCGCGAGGACCCAAAACAACTTTTTCTAAAGGGCCCAAATATTAATGCTTGCCTCCCCCCAGAGAAAATCTGTTACGGCGCTTTGTTAGAGGTAACTAGCACAAAACAAAATGCCTTAAACAAAAGACTTATACTGTATATCACATGTAATTAGCCAAATTTTATAATAAATTTTAATTAATAAAACAACAAGAAACATTGAAAAAACTCATCGACTTTCCTGTTCTTTATGCTTTGCGTTACGTCACGCCATCTTGAATTAACAAATTTGTATTTGTGTGTGTGTGTTACGTAGCTGGTGTGCTTGCGTGACACAGAACGTTTTATACGATAACGGAGAGAAAGAAAAAAATTGACGATCGCAGCGACCAGTAGGGGAAAGGCGATATAAATTCACTTATTTTTATTTCCAGTTCTTTCAACTGTTTTTTTTTTTTTTTTTTTTCCTGCATCGGAGACGACTGAAATATCACGGAACTTGACCGTAATATCCCTTCTATAGATGTATTTTCTTTTTAAAATGCAGTGTCTTAGTTTGTGACTTTCAATGAAGTATAGTGACCTACTAAAAGAGTAAAAGTTTTCTTTTGTTTTTATCGTGAAATGTATTCATATATACATAAATATAAGAGTAACAGAAGAGTTAAAATAAATAGGACAATTGCTAGTTTTAACCTGTTCATGTAAGATCTTTTATTCAGTATTATTTTTATTCCAGGAAATCACGCTTTCAACTCCATTATTTATATACATAAATATATATATACACACACAGAAATATAATCTTGATCTTCTTCTTAAACTTACAGTTCTGTAAATGGTAATAACGTTTTATTTGACACGAAAATCTTTTAGCAAAATATATACGAAGTATATAAATTTAAAGTTTGTTGTGTAACGTATCCTAAAATATTTATCTTTTATCTTGATATGTTTTGAATTAGTTCGTGTGTTATTATTAATTTTCTTGTATCATGTATCATAAATTACTGTCAGCTTTATTTATAGATGAGTATCTTAACATTTTTACTTATGGGCTAAAATAGACGAATGGATACCTCATTAATTCTTTTTTTTTTTTTAATTTGGAAGTATTTTAAAGAGAAAAGTATTACGATTTGCTAAGAATTTTTAATACACGCCACCTAACATTGTCAGTCTAAAAGACTGTAGCTATATACAGGGTGTTGGGAAACAATACTCTCTGCGAAATGAATCTGCACAAGAAAACGCGGTGGAGGCCCGGAGGGGATCATGGGTGCACAAATATGAAAAACATGGAATGAATGTTTTATCTCCCACAGTTATGCCGGTTAGGCTAAAAAAAAAAGACGGTAATTATGATAAATGAATGAAATGGTGAAATGAAGAAAGTGAGAAAACAGTGAGAAAACTCACTCACATAGTGTTTGTCCACCATAAAGCTCACTTATCGCGATCTGGGATCGAACCAAGGACCCCATGCACCAGATGTGAACGTTATACCACTGAGCCACTGCGGCCCTGCAAAAATGTGTGAAATGATGAAAATCAAGTATCATAAATCCATAATGAAATGTCGGATGAATACCTGGCAACAAAGTACATAGTTGTTGTTATGCTTTAGTTTAAGCTTGTTAATTGTTTTTTAACATATCATAGTTAGGGTTGCCAACTATGGAAAATAAAGTTAACTGCACCTGCTCGTAATCTTTAGAACAGATGAAGTTTTATTTTATTTAATTGTAAAATTATTTCTTCATACATTATACATTTATTATTTTTCAAGTGTCAGTACAATTTAAATATGTAGTTGGGGCTGACAAAAAATACCAGTATTGTGGTAAAATACCGGTTAGTTGTCAATCCTGGTCATAACGTTGATGATAATATACATTGGATCATATATGGTGTTCTAAAGCTTTCTTCTGTCACTTCCGTTATTATTAAATGCTATCCGTTTTTGTTTCCCTATATTCTCGTATTACAGTTTTATTCAAATAGTTTCTATATTAACCTTGTGACGTTAGTTCATCACCAAAAAAATTATTTAATCATCGTGAGACGAACGTAAAAACACGCACAAAGAGTGCCAGTCTTCGAAGTACGTGAAAAATCTTCGTTATGATTTCGAAGTAAATTACAATATTGTTTTAAGTAAAGTATCTTAATTACTTTTCGTTTCCAACTACAATTTCATAGTCAGTATATCAAACAAATAACCTGCTTAGAGATCATAAATATACTATTGCGTAAAAAATAGTGTTAAATTTATATTCTTAGCAGTATGTACGATTATAATATAAAAACTGTATATGCACTTTGTTGGTTTTAGTAATCTAATTCATGTATTTCTGTTTTTAGGTAAGTGCAATGCAAGTAGAATGAATTGAAGTGCCAGAACTCAAAGCTGTGAGTAAATTGACTTATTTTAGGTCAATTCTAATAGTTTTGCTGATTTTCAAATATTACACGAGGCTAAATATAGAGTTTTATTATTTAATATTTGTTTGCCAGTGTGTTATCAACATTATTTCTAGGAAATTTTGAAGAGTTTCCAAAATAACGTGGTATTTCTCAACTTTCCTAGTTGTTAACCTTCGCCTTACACGTGAATCTTTTAGTCATCTAAACAAATGTATGCATATATAGTATTGATCAGAGTTTAACGCCCCTTATCAGTATCAAGACTATATGACAAAGAATCAATTTTTATAATGGGACCTGGAGCATTACTTAGTATTTTTATATGTATCTTAAAAATGCTCTCTCTCCCTATCTCTCTTGCTATATATTACACGTTGCTAGTAGAAGCATCAAACTTTTCGGGCACAACAGTACAACGTTTTGTAACAGCCAAGGTGGGTAATGTTGCCATTACCGTCCCTTCCCAGAAAAACTAAATCTTTGAAAATCAGGAAAGAAAGTTTTACGTTCCCTTCCCTCTACTCAAACAAGTAGCCCCTCCGAGAAGAGTTTCCCGGGCCAGGTATGTGGTTTACAACGCCGCTTAACGCACGTAAAAATGTAAGCTACTGAAAGAGAATGGTATGCTGAAGTTCAACAAATAATAATACGTCTTCAAAGGTTGCAGGAACATAACTCTACTTGATAAACAACACAAAAATTTCAGATAACATTAACAAATTTTATTATTATTTAAAAAAAAAAAAATAAACGTAATGTTGAATCTAACAACGAATTTGTAAAGTTTGTAAAAGTTTGTCCGATTTTGAAAAATATTTTCAAGTACTAGTAGATTTAAACAATTTTGATTCATGCAAAAACCACAAGAAATTTATAATTACTGAAAAATTTAACAGGCACATGTTGCATGAAGTAAAAGTCCAAGATGGCTCCTACCTTATCACAAGACATATTCAGCATAAACCATATTTGAAATACACATATTTATATTATAGAAATTCAATACCAATATTTGAACTGATGGTTCAATTAGAATATTTATCAATTTTCTATCTACATGTTTTTTCTTATATATATATACTCACGGAAAAACCCAGAATAACTTTAAATTCACAAAATAAAATATACTATACATAATTTTAAATATGGTGTAACACATACCTCGCGAAGAGAACAAGTGACGGGCCCAATCACTTAATTTCAAAGCTCCTTCATCGGAAGGATAAACAACCAACCAAATTTAAGTATAGCAATCACATGACTGACAAAAGACTAACCATAATACCAGATCATTTAAATTAAGAAAACACCAACTCTCTATCGCAAAAATATACTGTAGTGGAATACAGGGAGGAAAAAGGAAGGTGAATAGGTTACCAAAATAATAATAATAATAATAATAATAATAATAATAATAATAATAATAATAATAATAATATAGAAGGAAACAGTATAGAAGGAAACAGCGCTGTTTCTAATCTTAAATTAAATCCCTTTTTCATTCATTATACTCTATAATACCAATGTAAAGATCACTACGGCACAACATCCCCCTCCAAAAAAAAATTCTTCAGAATATTTTTCATTTTATACCAAAAACACATATGTACAATACAATATAGTAATGAGCATGAGATGAAATGATGATGAAAAGGGTTAGTAGCGAATGAATGATGATGAACATGAACAATAAATATACAATTGAAAAAAACAACAATTTACCTTACATGGTTCCACCACACACATTTCTGGGCTCTCTGTAGAGCTTAGCTAAAGTAGTATGCGTCACGACTATTTTATTATCGTTTGTTTTGCATTTTAATGTATTTGCCGTAGGTTTAGCAATCACAGTAACAGGACCCCACCAATTAAAGGCTAATGATTTTGTAACCTTATCCTGTAGGGATGACTTTTGCTGTGATTTAATCAAAACACGATCACCGACAGCAAAGGTGACAGGAACAGTACGTTTATTATATATCCTTCGTCTCTCTTCCCAAGCTTTGTGCATGTTTTCTAAAGCTTGCTCCCATATAGTGGCATTATTAGGGCCATCAATATCTTCAGAGGAAATTTTCCACTTAACCATCAAGGTATCAATAGGATCTCTCCCAAGAAACAATCTAAATGGAGAAAATTTCAACTCTGAATGTTCAGCAGTATTTAGAGAAAACTGCAGTTGGTTTATAAAATATGCCCATTTCTCCTGTTTTCCATTCAAATAGGATTTCAGGCTAGTTTTTACTAATCTCACGTATTTCTCGACTGCATTTCCACCAGGAAAGTAAGGAGAGCTCCTAATATGTTTTATTCCATTTCCAAAAAGGAAATTCTTGAATTCTACGGAAGAAAAACACGGACCCCTATCGCTCGTAAGAGAACGACAAAATCCGAAACGACAAAAAATATCATTCAGGGCTTTGATAACAAGTTTGCTCGTTGCATTACGTAAAGGAACTAAATGAAGGAATCGAGACGCATTATCGAGACAAAGTAGAATGTACCGGTATCCATAACTACACGGAAGAGGCCCAGCCAAATCTACGTAGTTATGGCCATTCACCTCAGAACAATATTCTGAGATCAACTGCCCTTGAGGAAGATAATTTCGAGCCTTCGAGAGTTGGCACTCATGGCACCGTCTCACATACTCTCGAACTTCGTCGTACATGTTCTTCCAAGTAAAATACTTGGAAAGTTTCTTGTAACTCTTCAAAATCCCAAGGTGAGCCCCATTGGGTAACATCGAATGATAATAACTTAATAACATAGGGACAAGTAAACGGGGAACCAAAACCTTATAAGGTGAATATTTCGCCTTAGTATGTTGATACAAGATATCTTTCACAATCTTATAATCTTGGTATTCCCCACCATGTTCAACCACCTCCCGATAAATATCTTTAGTATCAGCTTCTGTTCGTTGATGTTGTACAATATCTGTATGTGACAATGGTAAACTCCATAGACTAAACATACAATTCTCCGCGGAATTAATGGAACAAGGATCAACATCTACATCCGTGGGATTAATTTCATAAATCCGCGTCAAAAAATCCACTTGAAAATTCTTCGCACTCGAAATGTGCACAATTTTGAATTTAAATTCAAATAAATTCTGTACTATATTACCATAACGACCTAAATTCTTCGGATTACGTAACATGTGTACGAGAGCATTATTATCTGTAAATATAGTAAATTCGTTACTCAAGAATGAACGAAACCGCATCACCGCATTATATATGGCAAGTAATTCCAATTGATATATTGTTCTATTAAAATCAGCGGGTTTTAAAGTCTTACTGAAAAACCAAACTGGTTTCAACAAGCCCTCGTCCGTTTTCTGAGACAAAATTGCGGCTTGAGATCTCAACGTCGAATCTACATGCAAATAAAATCTTTTATTTAAATTGGGGATGGACAAAATAATCTGTTCTTCAAAAGCTCGCTTTATTTGCTCCAAACAAGAGTCCTCTCTGGGACCCCAGACAAATTTCTCACGTGGAGAACGCATTCTCGATAAGGGTTCGATAAGGCCCGCGAAGTCATTACAAAAACGAGAATAGAAGTTTAAAAAGCTCAAAATCTTCACAAGGCCACGTCGGTTTTGAGGGGGTTTAATATCCCTAATTGCTTGTAGCCTTTCGGGTAACATCTTAATCTCACCGTCCTCGATCAAGAAGCCTAAAAATTCAATTTTTGTCCTCAATATCTTACATTTGTCGGGAGAGAGAGTGAGGCCTCTGTTCGAAAAACGAGAGAGAACTTGTTCAAGCATGGAATTGTGTTCCTCAATAGAACGTCCATATACGACAATGTCGTCCGCGTAGAATTCAACCCCCTTTCCTCTCAAGTCTCCCAATATATCGTTAAGAGCCCTCATTAAAGCCTGTGTCCCAATGCAGATTCCCATCGGTACTCTATCGTACTCATATAATTTGTCTTGTACAGCGAAGGCGGTGAGCTGTCTACTCTCAGGGGACAGCTGGACCTGGAAGAAAGCTCGACGGGCATCAAATATTGACATAATTTTTGCATCAGAAAGCGAACTAATACACTCGTCGAGGTTCGGACACGGGACCCCATCTCCACAAATGATATTGTTCACCCGAGCGAAATTTACTACTAGCCTGGAAGATGAATCCCTATTCTTAACTAAAAAACAAGGAGATCTAAACTCAGAGAGTGAAGGACGAATAACATTATTTTCCAATAATTGTTCAATAATATGAGATAATTCCTTCTGCTGAGTTCTCGAAAAAGGGTACTGTCTCTCACGTATCACTTCATCTGATTTTCTTTGGATATGGTATACAAAATCACTAATGCAGCCTATACGATGAGTGATCACATTATCATATTTACTCAATAACCTATCTACATAAGCCCCTAAACTCTTATCTTGTTCCAATAACTTTTTATCTATACCATCAATGATTTTCTTTCTCTCTTCTACAGTAATATCCCACTTACTCTCATCACCTGACTGTAACATACATAACAATGGATCGCCCCCTATTTCATTATCATAATTGACATTATTAACATCACAATTTACACGTTTCTCACCGACGTTATCGTCATTTACTACATTACAAGTATCAGGTCGCGAAGAAGGCCCAGGCACGGGCTCATTTTCTAACATTGAAATATTATTTTTCTCAAAATTAGAGTCCGAAGTAACATTTGTTTTTCTTTTTAAATTTGATGAAGGCAAATGAAATGTCCTGGAAGAAAAATTTTCGTTGCAAGAGTACCTGTAACCATATAGTCCCACTGTGTCGCTCCTGGTCGGCTTAGAAAGTTTACGGCTCCTTATCTGCGGTGCCCTGGTCGCATCCAAATCTTCCCTACTAGGATGTTTACTTCCGTTGTCAAAATTTCTCTTACAAGTCCAGGGCCTACGGGAATGAGGCGAAGAATCTCCCAAGAAAAGTTTGGCGGCAGCTTCGCTCACACTCCCCTCCCTGGAAGGATAAAAACCAGCAACAGACTTCTTTTTGTTATAAGTAAGAGGGGAGGGGGGAGAAGATTTTACTAAGGGAACTTCTATTTTTGACTTGGTCCAATATAACGTGTTTTTATCAAAGTCAATACATAATCCCTCTCGACGAAAACAATCGAGTCCCAAAAGAATTGGATATTCAAGATTTTTCATCACATAAAACTTGCACTGAAACTTATATCCATCTATAACCAAGAGTAGCAACACTGAAGGACGTAACACTAATGCTTCTCTGTTAATAGTTTTTCCATGAAAACAGTCTTTATAATTAACACGGACTTCATCTAAGTTCTTAACTTTATTAAAAAGGTTCAAACTAATTAAATTAGCCGTGCACCCACAATCTAAGGCAGAGACGACTGAAAAATCCCCAACTTTAAGGTTCACCAAGGCAACGCCCCCACCATCTTCTACAGAGCACACATTCTTTTCATTATTTCCAACAAACGACATAGATGAAGACGAATTTTTATTTAAACTACAGTTCCGTTTTAAATGCGGACCGCCACAAAGAAAGCACGCAACAGTTTTTTGTTTTTGTTTATTTGTAAAGTTTTTATTCACAACTGGCAACCCTACTTGAGAGCGCACCTTAAAATCAAATTGTTTAGAATAGAGTTCATGAAAGGTGTAATCGTTAACCAATCGGTGTATTTCTCTCATAGTTTTAGGTTTCTGGTTATAAAATAACCTCCCTTTAATTCGAGGCAGAACGCCACTGGTAATGAAACTTATTAATCTCTCATCACCACAATTTAATTTAAGCAAGCGATCGACTGTGACTAAACGTTTAACAAAGTCTTTCAAGTTCTCTGCCTGGCCTTGAGGCTTATACATATATTCAACAACAATGGATTGTATAGCACATTCCGATAATAAATTATGAAAAATATAATCTCGCGTGAGCTCCCAGGTACGAAGCTGACTAGGCAATTCCAGTAATACATTTTTTAAAGGACCTGATACTTTTCCTCTTAAAGAATACAGTAATGCCGGGAAAGGAAAACGGTCTACATTATAAAACTCATCTATTTGTTTAACAAATTCATATAATACTATAGGGTTAGATCCGTCACAACTTGGTAAATTATCAAAGAAAGATCGAAGTACCAAAGCTGCGGAATTCTGTTCTAGTTTTGAAAAACAAGCATTCGAAGAAGAAGTTAAGTTACATTGCTGACCTTGCACATTCTTATCAACTAGCGAGCCAGCAAAAGGTGAATGAACACTTGGTACAACAGGCACCGTGTTTGTATTACTCACAGGTGCTACGTTAACTACCTCCTGCTTATCAAGGTCAACAGACGACTGTGGGTCAGCTGTTTTATTAGCAAGGAATCTATAGAGTAGTAATTTTGCTTCTCCTTCTGATAACGTTTCTACGACCTGTCTTTGGTCAATTGGATTCATTGTAACAATTTCATTCAAAAATATTGATTCGACCTTTCTTTGCTCTACGTGTTCTACATTTTCATTTTCCTTAAAAGATGGTATCTCATCCATAAAAAAGGAACTATCACCACCAAAAGCCATGATGACTATAAACAAGTAAGCAAGGAAATTGACTAACATGTGCCAAGAATTGGGTTCAATCCCGCCTGCTTTTTATTACCAATGAAGACTATAGCTGACTTTAAACTTTTAAAGTATACCATAAAAAAAAATAAATGACTTGTTCTCTTCTTTTGTAACAGCCAAGGTGGGTAATGTTGCCATTACCGTCCCTTCCCAGAAAAACTAAATCTTTGAAAATCAGGAAAGAAAGTTTTACGTTCCCTTCCCTCTACTCAAACAAGTAGCCCCTCCGAGAAGAGTTTCCCGGGCCAGGTATGTGGTTTACAACGCCGCTTAACGCACGTAAAAATGTAAGCTACTGAAAGAGAATGGTATGCTGAAGTTCAACAAATAATAATACGTCTTCAAAGGTTGCAGGAACATAACTCTACTTGATAAACAACACAAAAATTTCAGATAACATTAACAAATTTTATTATTATTTAAAAAAAAAAAATAAACGTAATGTTGAATCTAACAACGAATTTGTAAAGTTTGTAAAAGTTTGTCCGATTTTGAAAAATATTTTCAAGTACTAGTAGATTTAAACAATTTTGATTCATGAAAAAACCACAAGAAATTTATAATTACTGAAAAATTTAACAGGCACATGTTGCATGAAGTAAAAGTCCAAGATGGCTCCTACCTTATCACAAGACATATTCAGCATAAACCATATTTGAAATACACATATTTATATTATAGAAATTCAATACCAATATTTGAACTGATGGTTCAATTAGAATATTTATCAATTTTCTATCTACATGTTTTTTCTTATATATATATACTCACGGAAAAACCCAGAATAACTTTAAATTCACAAAATAAAATATACTATACATAATTTTAAATATGGTGTAACACATACCTCGCGAAGAGAACAAGTGACGGGCCCAATCACTTAATTTCAAAGCTCCTTCATCGGAAGGATAAACAACCAACCAAATTTAAGTATAGCAATCACATGACTGACAAAAGACTAACCATAATACCAGATCATTTAAATTAAGAAAACACCAACTCTCTATCGCAAAAATATACTGTAGTGGAATACAGGGAGGAAAAAGGAAGGTGAATAGGTTACCAAAATAATAATAATAATAATAATAATAATAATAATAATAATAATAATAATATAGAAGGAAACAGTATAGAAGGAAACAGCGCTGTTTCTAATCTTAAATTAAATCCCTTTTTCATTCATTATACTCTATAATACCAATGTAAAGATCACTACGGCACAGTTTCAAGTATATCAGCTCTGCATGCCAGAAGAATAATCCGGTATTTTCAAGGTCAATCCACAGGTAGCGAGCTACTCTTAGGAGCAAAAAAAAAAAAAAATCTTCGTCAAAAATAGCTACAAATCAATCAACAGCCTGATCATAGGCCGTGTTGGATCAGGCACCACATACTGCTTTGCAGAACGTTCAGCGAACTGTTTCCGGGTTGTTACTGTACTTGAAATACAGTTGGATCAGATTTTGGTCGGATGATCAAAATCCATTTTGCTCCAAATTATATTTCGCCATCTATTGGTTCACTTTAAGAATGCCAGATTGTTCTTTTAGCACACAGAGCTAAAACTCTGACACTGTACGGCTGTAAGTGAATTTAGATGCCTTTAGCTGCAAGGAGAAGGGAAATATATGGCTTTACTTTGGATAGATCTTTTCTTTAACACCTGTATATCTATACAACTATCAAATTGAAAAATTAATTTTTATACATAAAACATTATCAGTTTACTTATTCCGTATATCTTCTTTATAAATACATCATCTTAATTTTATTATATAGACCTATCAATTTTACAGCCTACATGTGAGTAAATTTTGGGACAGATTACAAGGTCATCTTCCAAAATAATCTATATTTATTACTAAAATCTACAACATGTCCTTTTTTATATATTTAAGAATGTTCATGTACAGACTACAAGTGAACTCAATAGCATTATTTCAATTCCCAACAGTTTATACGATAGTAGCTACTCTTTTATGTTATCTTTTGTTTACAAAGTCTTGTAAGTACCGGAAAATGTTAAACTCTAAGAAGGATACCCAACGTTACATTTACCTTATTATTATACACAAACGTCTGAAAAGAAAACGTAACCTTCTAGAGTCTAATTTTTTTTTTTTTTTTTTTTTTAGTATTTCGTGTTTTTAAAATGTAGATATTAAAAAATGTCTTTCACAGCTACTTCGGTGGAAATTCCTATACTATCGAGAATTCTCATCCTAAAATTCACGAAAATCTCCCCACATTGCTAGCTGAAAGGAATCTCCCGCCCCATTTTTGCCGCAAGCTACATCGCATTAGAAAACAGAAATACGAAATAGCCTATTCGTTGAAATGGTCAGAGGTGATAACTCTGCTCAACAAGTGTCCAACACGCAAGCTGAATTTGAATGTAGTAAACAATTAAACACAAACAATACTCTATAACAGACTACAGAGAAATTAAATTGATAAAAATAACAAATTACTTTCAGGTAGATAAAATAAATGAAAACATGTGGTTATTGTGTTCTGATTATGGAGTAACAAAGAAATCTCAAAAAGACTTAGTAGCGCACAAGCTATATTGCATAGTTAAGATGGAACGTAACCTAGGGAATTACTTCTTACGACACGAATTGTGATTTTTACAAAAACATTTTTCATTTAGTAACTTTCAATTCACTGAAGCTATTTGTCTAACAGCTATGGGTGAGGATGAGTATGTTAGGTGCGATTAGATAGAGTGGTTGTTTAGATGTGCGTTCTAGATTTTTCTGACTGCGGAACTGTTTGTGCAAGTACTTTTGTTAGATTATCTCTAATGACCCGGCCAAAAGCACAACAACTTCTATGTCGTAACTTTTGCCTGCCTTTTTTTTAACGTTATTGATACGAGGGGTAAAGTGATCCCCAGCGAACTAAGTTTGTGGTAGACAGCACTGTGTAATTGAGGTTTCCCCTGGTACTCAAGTTTCCTCCCACTTTCTCATTCCAACAAATCTTCCATCATCTTCACTTGCTGTAATCATTGTCTCCCTTAGCCTAAAGAGCATATAATAGTGGGATGGGTAACTGAAAGATTTCATATTTCATTTCATTATGAGGGGAGAAGATGATATAAGAATATAGTTGGATGAGGAATAAACTGTTGATGCATCTCTAAAGAATTTAAAGAATTCGGATGAAAATGACGCGTCTGCTGAACATAATGAGCACAACTCAGAGACGGAACAATCCAATGCGAGTTCAGATGAAGATGACATACTTGTCTTTGCTTTGTCATTATGTACACCAGCACCACAAATGAAATTAAACGAAATTTCTAATTTAATGTCCCATAATACAGACTACAAGTGAACTCAATAGCATTATTTCAATTCCCAACAGTTTATACGATAGTAGCTACTCTTTTATGTTATCTTTTGTTTAATCAGGCTTGCCAACCATACGATAAATTATCGTGATATGCGATAATTTAAGCCTTACTTCTTTATATACGATAATACCTTTGCGATAATAGGTGAATATACGATAATTTTAGAATGCACACATCTTTGCAGTTTATGAATGTGCAAATAAATTGTGCGGACTTTTAACAGTCATTTCCGCTAAAATAAAATCATTAATTATTTGAGAATTGGCAAATGGCAACGCTCCATCCATTCTTTAAATTCTATTACGTTTACGACAGGGTAGAAATAAGGATAAAAAGAAATGGCGAGGATAGTGACAACGATGTTGAGTTTGAAACTGAAGGTTACTAGAGAGTAGATACTGGATACACATTATTGTTATTATTAGTAGAATCACACTTGCTTCTACAATTATCACGTACATAATGAATATACGATAATTTGTTGTAATATATCCCCCTACTATAATTTTAAAGACGAAAATTGATAATTTTGTTCTCTGAGGTTGGCAACTCTGCACAATACTGTACCGAGGCTGGGGGAAGGCATTTATAATGATAATGAATAAAAATGGTGGAATGAAAAAGCAAGAGGAAACGGAAAAGCCGACACCCATAATATTTGTCCACTACAAAATCCACTTGGCATGAGCTGGGATCAAACCAGGGCTTTACGCACAGAGGATAAACAACACCAGAGTCATTTTCTTGTTAGTTTAACCTTCTATTCAAACCGAAAGTAATAGAAATTAACAACTTCCGGTTTCAACGTTGATTATCATAGAGCTAAACTGGTAATACATAGAGACAAAGCGTTTTATCAAGTCAATTTAGAATCCCAAGAATATAGGTTCCCGTCTCCGTACTTATCTCTCTTTTGAACCTGAACTGGTAGTAGATCAACATTGTTTTCCATGGAGTAAAAACAATGGGCTAAAAGCTTGCGAGAATACATTTCGAAACTTATTCCCCTGTTCAATTTAGAAATGGAGGAAATCTGCGATTTTCCTGTTTTTGATTGATCGCCATAATGTAAAAGCAATATAGTGATTACAAAAATGAAAGTATAGTGTAATTATGGTGGTAGTTGTTGTGTTAAAATGAAATTATTTTAATGGGAAGCAGTATTTTAACTTGTTAGAATTGAACATTCGAGCATAAGAATGTTATTTATTTTGTGGAAATTTATTTATTTTGTGGAAATTAAGTAAAAAAAAAAAAAGAACGGTTTCACTTCTGAATGCTTGAATTACACTTTTATTAACATAAAAAATATAATTTTTACAAAAGGAGATTAATAACACTATTTACAGCTTTTTTAAAAAAGATTTGCTATTAAGTTACATGCCACAAACATATGTTCGCAAAGAGACCAAAACTAAAAGCTCAGACTCTATTAGCCAAATTTTTCATATGTTAATAAAGGACACTTACATGAATGTATGAGAACCTCTCAAACCAAGTCTAAATAAAGTTCGTTCTCACGTGCATGGTTAATGTGATTTCCGTGAATCCCTCTGTTCCCTACGTTAGCCACTCAAGACAAATGATGATCCCCCATTCCCGGTTCCTCATTTTATTACAATTTTTTTAGTCATTAATTTGAAATCAAATGCTAAAACTATGATTCTTCAGCAATTAAAAAAGTTCCATTAGCTTATATCACCTTTGTCACCTAGGACAAGGAATTTTTAAAACGAAAACATATTAATTGTCCATTTAGATTAAAGTCTTCTTACCATCACACTTGAGAACTAAAACCTTGTAACATATTTGCATCTCCATTTATATTATTATTATTATTCATAAAATGTTTGTCTTCAAAACAATAGATAGCGAGAAAAAGCTGTTTGCAATGAATTCAGTGCTGCAAAAACAGTTTGAACTCCGACCTTATCTCGCTATAGCAAGTAGAAGAAATAGAAATTTACAACTACTTCCGGTTCCGATGTTCAGACATATTGAGCAAAAACGATAACAGACGAGATTTTTTTTAAAATTTAGATTGAAAATCAAAGAGAATATATTCGAACTCAGCTTTTATTATTTTATTGAAACTAGTATTAGTTTTTAAAAAAAATGAAAGAAACAGTAGGCTAGAACTTTAGTTTTCAATATTTATTCTCATAAAATAAAAACTGTAAGGAATAGGAACAGGTTTTTGGTGTGGATTCCTCAAGAATCCTAGGAACAGGTTTCATCTCTTATCTTATCGCTCTGTTACAACTGGAAATAACAAATCAACTCCCTGTCTCAATATAGAAACATCTTAGTTTGAAAGTCTATCGCACTCGGACAATATGAAAGGTATGTTGTTTTCTAAATAGCCTGTATACACTATACGATATACTCTCAGTTTGATACGCTATAGTGATTCTTTTGTGCATTTCCATTTTTTCTACGTATGATTTTTTTTTTTTTTTTTTTTGTGCCACTGCCATTCATGTCGATAGCGACAAAACAGTCGTATGCTAAGCTATATATGCCAAACGTATAAAAGTAAGACGAAAACACATTTAACTGGCAGAAGGTTAAACAAACAAACATATCAACGTACTCGGTTAAATAAAATAAGGTTCTTAACATTCTATCTAGAATCTGTGTGTGTGGAAACTACAGGATGTCTTTCTTCTGAACGAACAGGAAAACGCTTCCGTGTCTGTTGCCATTTGAATTCTGGCATTGTTGTTGCACCTTCTGTCGGCAGCCGATGCATCTCGACGAGAAAAGGTTACATTGACAAGAAAAAGAAGGAAAAAAGTCATCAACAAGGATCCAACAGTATTAGCAATAGTAGCAGCTGGTTGGTACATAGGTACCATACTACCAGCAAACTCATAGAAGAGTCATAGCTTCTTGAAGGCAAAAGATTATGTATCTTTATATATACGCGCAGAGAGAGAGAGAGAGAGAATTTCGTAGAGTGTAAACATCTGTAGAAATGTTCTGTTTTCTTCTTCGTTCGCTTTTGCTCTTCGGGGTCGAGTCGGCTGCAGACAACATTTTTCTGACGACGCCATCTTCCTTTCTTTTTTTCTTAAAAAAAAATGAAAGACTTTTTTTCTTTCTTCTCGGAAGCAATAGAGGATAAGGTTGGTAGATGAAAGCAACAGATTCAGTGGAGCACAAGAATGCGATCTGCCACCCCCACATTGAAGAAATGGCATTTTTCAACAACCATTGTTATATACACACTCGTACGTCTCGCCAATCTTCAATTTTCTGTCTTTCTTTGCTTCCTATTTCCAACTGAATTTTTTTTTTAGCTTTTTCTCTTCAACCCACTTCTTGTGTATATTTTGATTTTTTTTTAAATAGTACTTCTCTCGAACTGTTCAAGTTTTTTTTAATGAAAAGAAAGAATGATGCACTAAACACTCTTTTTATTATTTAAAAAATGCCATAACAAAATCGTTTATTTAAAAAGACAATATAGGGCGCGATCATGACAGCCAGGAATTCTTAATATCTGAATTGCAAAAGATAATGTATTTTTTTTATGAAATAAAAATACAGTATATTAAATATTTACGTTCCCTCTCTGAAACATCTATCTTAAATTTCCAATATTCCATTAAATTTTTTTGAAAACTGAGGAAAAGAGCTGTCCATCCTAACCCTACTTTCCCATATTGAACGAGAAAAAAATAGCTGAAATACATGGTGGGTCATAAGTCACTTGACAAGATTTAATCTGAAATGAATTACTTATTAAGTAATAAGGTATGAAATGACAACAACTTAGGCCTATATTATAACATTAAGTTGAGTTAAGAAGTTAGGCTACGTATATAAAGTTGTTTTCAAATTAACCGTTAGATGTCAGTCAATGCGTCTTCTTAGTTTCCAGTTAGTCAGAAGTAAGATGGCGACCGCTCAACAGAAGAGCTGTGCTGCAGTTTGCAAAGACTGAGCCAGTGATTTCGGTCCAGGGTGCTTTCTGTCGGCGTTTTGGCATCGATCCGCCTGCACCCCAAAACATTCGTCGTTGGTATCGCCAATTTGAAGAGACAAGATGCTTGTGCAAAGACAACTGCTATAAACGCAGATACATTGTGTAAAGTTTATGACGAATTTAGCTATCGCCTAGGTGTTGCTTGTGCTGCTGCTTGTTGACAGATAGATCATTTGTAATAGCATAGCTAACACTTGAATATTTTGTGAGTATTTTGCAATTTATCCCATTTTTGTAGTACGTTTTTATCAATGCATATGGACTTTTAAAATCAGATCAATCTTTTTGAAATACCCTGTATATTTTAAGCACATAAGAACATAGTACATCACTAATGTCCTAAATCTGGTGTAGGAAGATTGGCTACAAACGAAGTATGTTCATTACATTTTATTCAAGTTATGGATGGCATGTCGAAATGGAGGTACAGCATTTGGGAATCGCTGCACAAATAACTGAATCACATTTTGGCAGCTGTAGTCATATAACCATCACGCCTGAAGTATTAACATGCCTCCATCCTTTCATAACTTCCAATTTATAGACGCAGCTACAGTTTGTGCTGGTTGTGCCTGTATAAAATTTAATAAAATGGTTTGATTTGTTTATATCGGGTGTTGCAAAATAAGTGTTACAACTCTTGGGAGGTGACTCCTGCCACTGAGACAAGAAAAAAGTTCTCTTGAACTTTCGGCTATCGGACATAGTTTCGGATCTACAAGGTGCCGAAAGCGTGGGAAAATGACTTTCGAACGCCAATAGTTCGGAAACTATCCAATGTAAAGAGGGCGGGTAAAAAATTTACTGAAGAAGTCATACCTGCTACATTGAATTCTGTGCTCTACCAACACTCCAGATGTCTTTCTAGAGCATTTGAGTACAAATTCGCTACACTTAATACTCATAACGTCACTGTTGGCCAGCATCCGTACCTGGCGATTATGCAACCACACACAACGGGAAAGAAGGTGTCCACCATTTTGTATTTGTTCCAGATATCGACTTAATTCAAACGAATTATTGTTACCTGGTAGAAACCCTATCAATTAATATCCATTTAGACCAATTTTCATTTGGAAGATTATCCGGGGCTCCCTACGTTCCTTTGGGGAATCCCTTGCGTGTGCATGGTAGGATTGTGAAACATTCAAAATTCAATATAGCAGGTATGACTTATAGAGTAAATTTTTTACCCGCCCTCTTTACGTTGGATAGTTTCCGAACTATTGGCGTCCGAAAGTCATTTTCCCACGCTTTCGGCACCTTGTAGATCCGAAACTATGTCTGTCCGAGCTCCTCCGTGGCTAAGCGGTTAGCGTACGCGCCTTTGGCGTGGGAGACCCGGGTTCGATTCCCGGCGGGAGCTCATGTGGTTCGGATTCCACGTTAATCAGTAGGTCCACGTCTCATATAGCCTCGCTGCTGAAAGGGACGCTAAACTGAAATCACTCACCCGAAACTATGTCCGATAGCCGAAAGTTCAAGAGAACTTTTTTTCTTGTCTCAGTGGCAGGAGTCACCTCCCAAGAGTTGTAACACTTATTTTGCAACACCCGATATATTTATTCTTTAATTTTCTATCTGTAATTCTTCAGTTCATTGAAATAACATTGTAACTTATTTTTAACATACTTAAGACCTAATAACATGAGCAGGTGAGCAGGCATGTACGTAGGGAGAATCCAAAGCTTTCTTTTTGAGGGGGAAGCGGACCAAATTCAATATAAGGATAAACTTTATTTTAGAAAAAAAACACCCCAAAAGTTACAATAAATTTACAGAAAAATCGGTATTTCGGGGGTTCGGTTTTGGTAGAGTATTGTGGATAGTTATAGTATATTACCTTAAGACACTGAATCTTTTCCAAAAAAACTGTTTCGAGGCTATATACTAACGTTTCTGTTCTACAGCGGTAAAATGTTGGAACTGTAACCTGCTAATATGAACCACTTTCAGTTTGAATAGCGAATTAACGGAGAAGACGGAGAACCTGTTACACTAAATCGATTGCCCCCCCCCCAAAAAAAAAACAAACTATTACTGTTTTCGCTCTGATTGCTGTCGACAGACGGACGGACAAAGCCGTTCTATAAGGCAGTTATGCATAGCATAGTTTGGAAGTCCAACAAGGAAACGAACTTTCAGTAAGAAGAACGAAACCTACTATTAAAATGGGTTCCAAACTAATTCCCAATTAGATATCACAAGCGTTGCATTACTAATAGAACTTGAAACCGTAAACAAAAATATATGGAGCAGCCGCTTTATTTACAAGGCTACTAGAAACCTATTTTCGTACTTAGGTAGTTATTTAAAAAGAATGAATGTTTATAAATACTTTCCGTAAGCAATTAAGCCTTAGCGAATTATCCTGCATCGTATATTTTCGTTAACAAATCTTTCGATTGTATCCGTACTTCTGAATGTATTAACGTTTGAGCACCTCTTTATGAATAATACGGCTTCAAACCTATTATATGGCTGTAGGCAAAATCTCTTAATATCCTGAAGGTACATAAGCGATTGTCACCACAGCACAGATGGTCCGAGAACACATTTTAAACCATGACCCGTAGGAACATAGCTGAATAATGTTTCGCAATTGTCGTCATTAGTATGCTATCCTTTGATGCTGGGACATTCATTTGCAGATCCCTGGGGCTATCCCAGTTGTATTAGCATCGTTATTTATGACCTGTGTCTCTCGTAACATATATCTTCCAGTTATATTCATATTCCGGCCTCTAGTTCAACTATGGTGTAGAGTTCCTCCTCTTTGCTATACAGTGGTATCATTTTGTGGTTAATTCCATAACTTATCCTGCCCGTATTTCGTTGCCCTCAACATCAGATTTATTTATATTTTAAAAAGTGTATTTCTCATAGTGATTTGTACTTTAACAAAATGTTTTATGAGAAACGCAGTCGATTGAACATTTCGTGAAATCAAATCTTGAAGTATTTCTTTTTTTCTTCAACACAAACTATTTGTTGAGCAAAACAATATAATTCACATTTTACAAAACTACGTGTGACAGTTTGCCATCTAACACTTTGCCTTCATCAGACACTATGATATACAGGAGAAATATACAATCCTACATACAAACAAGAACTGAGACATCTTGCTTCTGATTGGCTCTTAGCAGCAGCCAATCTCCTTCAACAATTCTGATTTGAAAATTTATGTACTGAGGCTTTCTAACTGTCAATAAAACTGACGATCTTAGCCAAACTAATCTAAACTAACAATTAATTAAATAAGTTATATACAGTATATGTAGGGGAAAGTCGGACAAAACCGGGACCCAAATTGTTTATGCTTATTCCTCAGCATCTATATGGATAGTATAGCTTGGATTAGTTTTCAAATGCTAAATAGATTTGCTATTGACACAAAAATGTTTATATTACTGGTAAAAGCTGGTGAGTTTCGAGAGCAAAAACATTTTTAAAAGGGTATGCAAAAACCCGGTTTTGTCCGACCTAGTCGGACAAAACCGGATACACATAAAATAATTCAAAAAAACTTTTCTTTTAGAAGAAAATATGTAATTACTCCAAGAACTAGTATAGTAAGAATCAATACAACTGAAAAAATATGTGAGCTTAAAAAGTACGGAAAATATAGACGGCTAGACTATACTAGACCAATAACATTAAAAAAATAACTTTAGGTCACGATTTTGCTAAATCTAAGAACAAAAACCACAAATAAAAGTTTCATCATATTCGTCCACATTGCTACAAGCTTCGTGTGCTCATCCTTTACAGTTAAGATACTGTATCTAACTTCAGATTTACACTGTACTATCCGATTCTGTCTGACTGTTGATGTCCCGGTTTTATCCTACTACGCCATTATTCAGAACTACAGGCCTAGCACCTCTCAAAGAGCACAAAAATCCTGATTCAAGACACGAAATAACAGTAGTACGAGTTATTATTATGTTGTATACTTGCATAAGTCAATTTTCCAGTGGTTAGGAACAGCAGTATATTATCGACGGGAGAGAAATCAAAACTTTTCTACACAAATTCTTCAACACATCGTCAATGACAAAGGAGCCACTTACTCAGCTTTCTCTTAAACTAAGAATGACATGGCGACTGTTTGCAACTTATTCCATGCGTTGACCGACAGATGGTGACACTAATATACCCAGAAAACCCAGGTCCCGGTTTTATCCACCTACCCGGTTTTATCCGACTTTCCCCTACATATACATCCATACATACACATCAATATATATACATAACTAATATTGATTAATAAATATTTAAAGGTTAACTGCTTATTCAAATCTTATGTTCTAAGCTTCTTTTCTTGGTTTTCAAAGAACAGGCACGATAGTTCAAAATTCTACCTCAAGGTGGCGGATGATCAAGATAAAATGGCTACTCGTAGTGCAGGTCCGTAACTAAGGGGGCTCATCACTCCTCCGGCAACCATCGTTTAATCTATGAAACTTTCAATTGTCTGTTTAGATAAATACAGGATGTTTCAAAACAACACCGACAAGGTTTGCAAAGTGATTCCTGACACCACCAAGATAAGACAAAAAGTGTAGAAAAACCTGGGTGCACAAATGCTTCCTTGCGGAGTTATAGGCTGCCGAAAACATAAAAAATGAACTTTAAAAGTCCATAGCTCCAAAACTATGGGACCTACCGTAGTCGGGTCAAGACTTCACTTAGGAACTAATATGTTCGCTATCCAAATATCCAATTTTCAGAATCCTGTAATACTTCCACAATATTTTTTTATAGAGGTAGTTGGTGAGCACTTCAAATCATATGCCCGTAGCCAAACCCCCTCTACAAAAATTGTAGTGTGAGTATCTTAGGATTTTTAATGCACTAAGGTTGGTCTATACTTTTTGTCTTATCTTGGTGTCAGGAATCATCTCCCAAACGTTGTCAGTGTTGTTTTGAAACACCTTGTATATGTTCAAAAAATGAGCAGTAAGAATACATGCGAGTTCAAACTAATCCCCCTTCCAAAACATTGTCTCGCCCCTTCTTAGTTCTGGTTACGGATCTGTGGTAGTGAAGAAAAACAACTTGTGTATTATCTCATGAGACTTGATCCGAGGAAATGTTAATTTTCTGCATGATTTTATGAAGAACTACAACTAGTGCTGGATTTACGTATAAGCAAAACAAGGTGTCCCACTTTCGTGAGGGACTCCAAAAACTTAACAGAATAAACTGGATGTGAATTTCCAAATATAAGATAAAAGCAAATAAAAGAAACCTACATACAGCAACAGTGTGTTATGTTGTAATGTGTAGGCTACTATGATGGAAGTAAAGGGGTCCCTCTTGCTAGCATGCTCCCTAAAATGTCACCAGTTTGCTCATTTCTATATATAGGGTGACTACATTCTGCATGGACTGGTTGCATGGCAACACGTAGCTTCAATAGCTTAGAGACTCGTCAAACCTAAATCGGGCTCTGGCTGTAACGAAAGAACTCGAACTGTCATGAACCGCGATGGCTCAGTGGTAAAGCGTTCACCTCTGGTGCATGGGGTCCCGGATTCAAACCCTGCTCGCGAAGCGAACTTTGTGGTGGATAAACACCGTGTGCGTGGGTTTCTTCATTCCACTATTCTGCCACTTTCTTCATTCCACCATTTCACTTATTTCTCATCACCGTCTCCTTTAGCCTAGCCGGCATAATAGTGGGAAGTAAAACTCAAGGATTTCATTTCTCAAGGAAAACTTTTCTAGTATCACTCATTTCAGTATAAGGAGATGATACAAGGTTGTCATGGAGTCATCGCATTTCTGACAACATAACAAAATACCGTATACTAGTTCTCGATTAAATAGTTATTCACTTTCTATATTATATATGTAGAAGATCGAAATTTATTGATAATTAATATAATTCACCCTAAAATTGAAAAAATAACACATGTCATACTTAAGTTTCATTTCTATATTATTATTATTATTATTATTATTATTATTATTATTATTATTATTATTATTATTATTATTATTATTATTATTATTATTATTAATACAACGTGAGAAATTCACATGCAAAATGGAATTTTTTTGTATTTTGAGATGGGATTTCCGAACGTTTTAGGTTGGCATCACTGATCGCGATTCTATGTACACGTATTATTATTGTGTACCAGGGCGCAAATCCCGGGGGATGGGAGGGACATGACCCCCTCAATCTTGGAACTGGGGGGGATTGTCCCTCCCAATAATCCGATTTGAAATATGTTTTGGGGGAGAAATATGATAATTTATGTCGGAGTGCCACGTCATCTTCATCTCCTGATATATAATATACACGTTGATGCTAGTGGTCTACTGTGCCACGCTTAGTTGCATGCATCGAGAGCATGCCCGCGACCGTTCGGTCTATTTAATGGACGGGTTCCGCAAGAATGTAATGCACCCCGCCCGTTGTTCCTCAATACGCTATTGATTTCACATGCACAAAGTGCACCGTCAGAATTTGCCCATTAATTCTGACTCGCCTAAGCGTTGTAACCCCCATTCGTTGAGGGAGTGGGATACGCCCACTGCGCGGCCAGACCGAAGTCCTGAGTGCCTACCAGTAGACCTACTGGTTGAGGCAGACTGCTAGCGAGTCAGTCCTACCATGCTCTGCAGGCATGGCACCCGAGCGTTATAAGGCAAGCTCACCTCCCACCCGTGTTCATCTTTACCCAGATTCCTGGGATTGGCTCCTACAAGCTACCGAATCCCACGGTATGACCACAGCCCGGCAGAGTTCAACCCAATCCGGGGCCCCAGGCAACTCCCGAGGGGGCTTGTTCAATCCCGGCTCTGCCTACCTCTATCGCTCAACTGGCTACCGCCTTGTCGTGTAGAGGTACCACGCACAAGTCGAGTTACTCCCGTATCTCATCCCGGACCCAGTGGTACGTGTTAAGTCACCATTTGAGTTTGGTGCCGGTCTATATCCCACAGAGTTTCCTCCCTTTAGCAGGATCAGAACCGTTACCCAGATTCCTGGGATTGGCCGCTACCCCACCTCCGTTTGGTCTCCCCGCAGGCTGGAATCCGACACCCCCCCCGGTAGGATCGTTCAAACAATACGGGACTTCCTCTAATTACGGTAGAGATACACCGTACATTACCAGAGCCAATGACTGATGTAGACCGTTTGCTCAAAGGCAGACATTGTCATTTGGGAGCCGTGTCTCCCCTGGTAGGCCCGCCCAAACAATACGGGGCTACCTATCTTTAACGTGTTTAGGTACCACGTACACGTTGTAGCTAAGCTACTTGTCCGAATCCCAATGGTACGTGTAAGCCACCATTAGAAGGGACACCCACACCCTTCCTTCGGTACGGCCGTTCAAACAATACGGAACCACCTCTTCTTACGTGAGAGGTCAACTGTACATTACCAGACCCAATGGCTGATGTAGACTGTCTACCTTTAAAGACAATGGCCATTTGGGAGCGGCGGCTCTCCTGGTAGGGTCATGGCTCCTGCACCCAGCTCGCACTACTGGGACGAAGGAGTGACTCATTACTCAGCGCTCCTGAGGTACGAGTGTGCGTTAGGATACTAGGTATCCCATCCCGGACCGAAGAGAACGCATTACACTCTATTTGAGGGCAGTATCTACATCATCCTCCCGGTAGGGCGCTGGATCCGCACACACTCTTGGACATACCACCTACCCACTCTTTTTAGCGTGTTGGGGTACCACGCAGCCTTATCTCCCGGACCCAAGGGCACAGCTTAGTTGCCCATTTCGGGGGATACCCAAGGGCTCACTCCCGCCGGTAGGTACGGCAGCCTAAGCTACCTACCCCACTGAGGACGTGATGGGGTCACACGTACTCTCCCAGATCCAATGGCACGAGTTAGTCGCCCATTTCAGAGGATGCGCCCCAGGCTCACCTCCGCCGGTAGGTTGTTGACACTGCAATGCACTCCCTGCCATATGGCAGTTAAAGTACCGCCAGCAAGCTTGGCTGCAGTGTCACCCTATCTCCCCCGTGCACCTTCCGCTCCCGGAACCAGATGAGAGAACGGTAAGGAAACACGGGGGTCCCTCCCCCTTTCTCAGCACGGGCTTGGGACCGGCCACGGCGGGGTTTATATAATATACAATAGGTTCACCTCAGAAATCAGATTCATCTACCGTAACATGAGTCTTCATCCCCTTCCCCCGTCGTAAACCTCAAATCTGCCCGCCACCCAATGTTGAAGACAACTTTGATCCCCTGATCCTCCACAGCATTGTTTTTCAACTTCATAAATGTTTTGAACATCGCTTAAAAAAATGATGGGAACGGCCGTACCCTTCGCCCCCAATGTTGAAGATGGATTTGCGCCGCTGTGTACATCATGTATACAATTTTGCCACGTGGAAATGTGTCTGCATTTTCGCGCTTAGTAATGTAGTAAGCCTAAGATTACCTTAACGTCACACTACAATGCCTAAAATGAGGATAAAAGCTAAAACCCCACTCCTATCAAAAAAGTAGAAACCTGTCATAAGGGAGCTTGTCTTTGGATTGAAAAGAAGAAAAAATCAAAACCATTTCAATTCATTCCAATGAGCATGCAGTTTCTCCCTATTTCTTAATTATGCTCATAATGGAATGGTTTTGTTAAGATCATTTGGCACCCTAGATGGATACCAGATCGTATACCTACAGTCCTAGTTCAGGAACGTATACGTACACATTTATGAGATATTAACTTCTGTCTTCAGGAAAAGCGCTGTTACTACTTCAAAATTTGGTGCTTAACACGTTCAGCCTATCTGACAATAATGAGGAAGCTATGCTTTTCGAAAATCCGGACGTAAGCCACCAGTAGTGCGTGCCTATCACATAAATAGTAATTCACAATAATTGACAAAACAACAATAATTCACTTCTAATAATCATCTTTCTTCTATAGATAAAAGAGCCTATCTGTGTGATATTAAGCTAAATATATCATCTAAATTTTGTCGATGAATGTGAATCCTCTGTAGAAAAAGATAGCTGAAGAAGAAGAAGAAGAAGAAATTTTCCCTGCACATTTTAAGGGATTAATTATGTGATTACAATGCTTGCCTTTCGGGATTGACGTAAAATTTGATTAAAATGCATCTTTCGTTTTGGGCCATTACAAAAAATCCAGCCCTCTTTTAAGAGTTGAAATAAAAGTATTTAATAAAACATGAACGTATAGATTTTTTAAGCATAAACCGGTATTTCAGTATATAATTAATTCATAACTTTTATTTATGAGGATGAAATCCCCCTGGACTCCCTCTGAATTTATGACTGGTTCAGCACCGACAAAGAATTAATTCTACTAACTCTTTTTACACACAATGAAATTTTGATACTTGGAAGCCTAGAGTTATCTTTGTCTCTCTAGACGTAATATTAGCAACACTATTATTATTATTATTATTATTATTATTATTATTATTATTATTATTATTAAGTATCTTTCTAATGGAATTTGCCGATTGATCTGAAAGGACTGAGGATGCACAAGGTGCTTTTACGCGTAGCTTAAACGGATCAAATGTAAAATCTTATTTAACAAAACTTCTCCCACCATACCCTAACTTCTCTCTCAAAAAGCATGCATGCATTCCTGTTCACAGGTACAATTCAATCAAAGGCAAATACCTTTTATCCAGCTGTGACCTTCAGTTCTAGTTGAAGCGTTAAAATGTGTTATACACGGTTTCAAAGAGTGAGTGCCTAGTTTTTCATTTTTTTATATATCAATTCTGAGTTTACGTGTTTAACATAAGCACCAATGTTCCTCATGAACCGGTGTAAGAAGCGACCATGTGAATTCCGACCAATTGTTTAATCACTGCTATCTTCGAACAATGAGATAGAACATACCGTACATTCTCGTCAATAACTTTCAAACAAGTCAAATGGACTAATTTTAACTCAGTTATCATTATCATATAGAGAATTTGATTCTTAATACAACACTGAGGTAAATTTAACCACATGTTATTATTAAATGAGTGTCAAGGGAGAGGTATCTACGTATTTTTTCAGATAATTTGAAACGTTCTGAAAATAGCTTCCGAAACATTTGAAACTGTATTTATCTCACCTTAAACATATGCGTGAATTGGTTTACTACAAACAGGACAATTTAACACTGCAGTTTACATTTTAGTTGCAATACTAGATCTGGAATGATTGGAAATTTGGAGCGAAACGATCGACATTTTTGGTTATTCATATAATGTTTCAATGCATCAATTGTTTTCGTGAACGAACATGACATGTAAATAGTCAAATTTAGCATGTCAGGGAAAAGCAAGTGGCCTTGAAGAACTGTGTACGAAGAGCAGAAAGAAAAGGGCTTCGCCCTATTTCTAACGCTGAAAATTCTATTTCCCTTTGTTTACAATGAGAATGAACGCGCTAAATACTTTTCCCAGGTTAAGTCTATGGACATTCCGTTTTTCTGTGATTATTCTTCAGTGGTATGTCCGATCGGGACATGCTACTCCTTACACACTTGCTTGCTCGCTATGTGACAGATGCAGTATGGAATTCTAGGAACAACTGATTCCTCTATCTCTTATTTGATGTCACTTTGTCTTATGCCAAATTTGGTTAAGAACTGTTCATTTATTTCGGAGGAGTATCTGGACAAATGAACTAGGCCGAGTAAAGGGGAGCTTCGCTCAAAAAAAGGAAAAGATGTATTTATTCGCTGGTCGGGATATACTTTATCTATCTCGTCCTTAAGTTTTGTACAAAAACCAGGGGTAAGAATGGATCTGAAAAAGTAGGGGGACGCATGACGTTAAGACGTCCCTCGTGCCTATCTTTGCCCATTGTAATATTTTTAGAAAGCTGGCGGACGCCACACATATTTTCTGGAAGTGGCGCGACGATGTTCCCCGAGTTCCCCTTCACTTTTACCCCTGACACCAACCAATGTGTTTAAAAGTTTAAATTTCACAACTATTTTTCATTTGTTTTTTTTAGGATTATGAATGGATGCTGGTAATCTTATTTTTTCAGACCTTGCAGCCCTAGACTTGAAGAAAGAAGTCAGCAAAAATGGCATTCATTAAAATCCAAGATCATTAAAAATAATTCAGCATATTAATCAATAGGCTCAAGAAATATGAAGATATTCAACACCTGTTTTGGATAGGAAATATTAATTAAGATAAGACTTTTAACGGGGAAAATCCCTCAAATTAGGTAAAACGAAGGGTAAACACACAGTAATGGGTTTTCATTTAAATCCCATAACGAAACAACTACAACTAAGACGTAATCTGGGCACCATTGTTTTAGAAGTCTTGTATATATATATATATATACACTCAGATGATAATAAATAATTAAAAGAAGCTTTAAAACACACAAAAAACTTAATTACATAGAGAAAATAAAACGTAACACTTAAAAGCCAGATGTTCGGTACGTTTTATCCTAAAAAGCCTTCGACATAAAACAAAGAGAGAGAGAGAAAGAGAGAGCTTGGATTATGTATTTTCTAACATTTCCCGCCTACACTTATTATATTTCAGTATTTTATCTGAAGTTTTTCGAGTAGTTGGGCAAACGTTTATGGAGGATTAAGCAAATATTATGATCCCATTAAGCCATCATCGTTTCTAGTGTTTTGTTATATAAATTCATTTATATATGTATATATGTATATGTAGTAATGGATTATCAAATAAAAGAATGTGTCGGGAGAAACAAAAACCTTATAAAAATGATCGCAACAACGTACCATATAGCTGGAGAGGGAGAGAGAAAAAAATACCTGGTCAAAAAACTAATTAAACGTAATGTACCTTTTTTTGTTATGAGCTTCTAAGTGATTAAAACCATTATTTTTTAAAAGTATTTTACTTTGAATTGCGTGTTTCTATGTTTTTAAAATAATATGGTTTTAATGTTGTTTTTTTTTTTTTTTAATCCAGAATCTAAGTTATCAGATTAGGATTACAGCACACATAATGTATATTTATATTCATATATGTACATACATACACGCTTCTTTCCTTTGCAACTGAAACAAAAATTATCTTGTCTCTGAAACGTGTAATTGCTTGTAAAAATAATAACGTTGTTTTAATCTCCTATATATATATACATAGGCTATAAACAAAAAAAAGTATCTAATGCAACCATCTAAAAAAAATATTTTTTTTTCTCATTTTTAACATAAGGTTAGCCTTCATTTTATTTAGAGATGATATATAAACTAGTTAAAAAGCATATTTTTTTATTTATTCTGATTACCAACACTAGTAAATAAATTTTTAAATTGATTATTATTAGGAAATAACAGTTTTTTTCTTCAATCCCTATTCTGGCCGTGTAAAACCACATTTTTAATTTTTGTCTGCAAAATCCAGAAAAAAAAAAAACATGTTTATAAGCTGCAACTGGGCTATTATGTTTTAAGTGTTAGCTACATGAAAACAGTTGAAAATGAAAACATTCTATAATATAATGATTTCAAACTGGTCACTACATTGAACACGTAAGCTAACTGCTAATCACTCATGTTGACATGTTAATCACTCATACACAGTGGCGGAACTATCCTGGAGCTGAGAAAGCTTAGGCCCCTCAGTTTTAAACTACTATTTATATATTTTTTTAAAATTTGTAGTAAACTCATGATATACCTATCATTGGCTGGGTTCTGGCTGGTCCCTTTCGGTTTTTAACTTTCATGCAGAATTTTTTTAAAAAAATCAGGTTTTTCATTGGTGTATGCATTTTAATGTTATGGATTAAAATGCATACAAATGTCAAGCTCAGGGGAAGCAAATGACCCCCTTGGAGCCTCAAATGGCGCCACTAGATTCATATTTTGTTGACTTTCTAGCCTCAAATGACATATCACGTAAACTCATAGCGAGCTTCAAATTAACATCCAGGATGGTCATATACTGTATCTTCTTACGTACAGCTCCATCTTTATAAAGCATAGCGCAGATTTAATCCCACACGTTCAATCTTATAATCCTTACTTTCAAACCAATGTATTATATTATAATACGTGTGAGTACAGACAATTTGAATCTGATATGGGTCTCCATCATTTTATACTCTGACTGTATATGTAATTATTATTTCCTTGTCATAGTGGACATTGAAACGACAAGACAGGAAATACTGAAAGCAATTTGAGCAGATGTATGATCAACAAAGATAATTAATTGGACATCATGTAATATTTTTCATAGATTGATTATTTATTCATATATATATATAGGGCCTATATATATATATAAGAAAATGTCTCTGAATAGTGATAAATTAAGTCTAAAACCTTGAAGCAAAACATTAATGATTGTACGAGGACATAGAGTACGGTTGTGCTTCGCTTTTTCTCATGACGCATCAACCATGTACCCCTGGCAATAGTTATTCTGTATCAGAGTACGTGGAGATAATAAAAGAGAGCGAAATCTCACGGCTTTAAAATCTACCTACCTCTCTCGACGTGCTTCATTCATCGCAAAACTTTGGCGGCGCATACGTTTTTTTCTTTTCGTTTTGAAGCCAGGAACGGTAGGTGGAGGCACACACTCATCAGCCATTTTATTATTGTTCCAACCTACACGCCAGCGCGTGACTAGCGTCTAGGTTGGAACTTGCCTTTACGAATAATGATAAGGTTTACCCACTAACTCGCAATCGTGCTCAGAAAACTGCCAAAGAATGAACAATATTTACGAGTGCAATGAATAAGAAACTTTTTTCTTTTATTTTTCAGTTTATTAACACGCGTGGTTTCCGCACGTGAATGATTCTAAGTTCGATTCTTAGTGAGGGCATACAATTTTTTTTTTTTTTTTTTTTTTTAGTTTTGAACGAACTCGATCTGTTAAATCAGAAAATTGATAATGGGACTCAAAATACTGACTCCCACATCGTCCAAGTGATAGAAGCTTGACCTGCGACTCTCTAGTGCTGCATCAGAAAGGAGTGTAAAGTAGTATATTGTAGAATTGTTTGCTTTCGTAGTGTGTGTGAGGGAGAAGCAAAAACCGATTTTTGAATGCAATAAGTACCAGGGAGGGGCAAAACCGATTTCGGAAGAAAAAAACAGAAACCAATTTCTAGGAAAGATTGAAAACCGAAAAACCGGCATTTTCGTTTTCTTAAGAAATAATATGTTTTAAAAGTAAGAATACAGAAATGTTTTCCGAATCATGTGAAATTCTGAAAAATAAATGAATAAATAAATAATATACATTACTTACAAAGTTTCTGCCTTCATCATAATTATTATAGATCTTTAGAATATAGCAGGCTTTTGAATGATATCGTACGCATGGGTCACGATCCATAAATTTGGAAAAGTTTTAGTAGAACCTTTTCTGAAAAGAGTTATTTATTTTTAAATTTGGGTGCCAAATCTGTGGTTCGAGTGTCAAGCACTTACATGGAAGAAGTTCTTCCAGAAATATATATTTCTTATGATATGTACTTACCAAGTTTCATTGAAATATGGTTAGTAGTGATAGTTGACAACTAGTACAAAATGTTTAGCAGCACCACGTGAGAGTAGAGTATAAAAATAGTTTTTTGATCATTTGTTCGATTTCGGCTTATGAAAATGTCATGATTATGATTTTAGTAATTACAACAATGTTGAAGTTGTTATAAAGATTAATAAGAAATTAATTAAGACGAAATCATCAGTTCATATATTTATATAACTACAAGGCTACTGATTTTCATCAAAAACCATTATACACATTGCATCAAGATATTATCTATTTATTGTAGGATGTGACACATTAAACTTTTACACACCTTAAAAATTATACATACAGATTTCGCGATATGTATGTTCAGGGATGTATTATTTATTTTACGTTGCTATGACAACTAATTTCACATCGTCGAATTACTATATTAACAAAATAGCAACGTATAACAACTGAAAGAGAAATTACATCTATACCCCTTTTCTTAATATTCTTCTTCTTCTTTTCTTAAACAGCTTGAGCATAATTTAAAAGTAAATTCTGCCCACAAATACAAGTAAGAGTTGAAATACAAGTATAAATACAAGTATCGTTGTATAGTTCTCAAAAAATGTGTCAAGATAATTGGTGAATTTAGATGAGATTTAAACGAAGTTAGATGAATGCATGAATTGAAGCTTAGCACCCCTTTTAGCAGGGAGGCTATATAAGATACAGCTTAACGTAGAATCCGAACCCCATTAGCTCTCACTGAGAATCAAACGTGGACTAACCATAAAGACACGAAGGAGCTCTGATTCAAGAGTAGTGGTGGTAAAATAATGAAATAATCATAACACAAGAACTACCAGCGGTGTTAATTTGACCCCTCAGTAATATTGAGCGTTCTTTCATTTGAACTTAATTTATAATGCACTCACCAGGTGGCACTATTTTTTATCTCTCTAATCACAGAATTTATACCACAAATATTAGTTTCCAGATTTCGTATGTTTTCTTGAAAAAAAAAAAAAAAAAATTAGATTTACCCAGAACCAGAGAGGTCATTTTGACCCCCTGCTAAAGTTTGCTCTCGGTTTATTCAGTTCGTGAGTAGTAACAAGGGCAAATATGCTGTTAAGTTTTGGATGGTCGTTAAAGTGAAGAATAAACAGATTTTGAATAGTTTTCTATATGTAACGAAGGATAAAAAGGAGCACATAAATATCTCCTATTCCCGAACACGTAAATTCTATAACTTGTAAAACCTTTCTTGCACTCCGAACTAGTCTGTCATATGTTGTGTTGCTAGAGAACTAGACAATAACTAAAGAAGTATGTTTGGCAATAACTGAAGCAACAGAAGGGATATTCCGGCTTCAACACTCTCATAATATAGATTTGTTAACCACAAATGTACTCAAAACCGTGGAAAGCATCACACTTACAGCACACCACTGTGAAAAGAATATACTGATATTAAGTTTCCTTCACATTGAGGTACAAAGTTTCGTTATCAATTAGCAAAAGGTTGGAATAGACATCGTAGACCAAATGACACATAAATACTATATCAAGCTGTTGACAGAAAATGGATACGGCTCTCTTACGAAGTTTTACCAGCAACATTTCAATCTTGCGCCAGAAAAAGACAGAAGTGTCAGACTGGGAAGTGAAACGTAAATTAAAGTTTGGATTGGTGTTTTCGGTACAAATTCTTATCTGAATCATACATGAAAATGATTCAAAAACATACCATGTATCTGTACACAATGAAGAGGAAATCTTAACTTCATGATAGCTTCTAGTTTCTGTATAAAACATCAGAAGTTAGTTAATGTTATTATTTTGACGTTGAAATCATAGTTTCAGAAAAAAACCTCAGCATATTGCACTCTATTATTCATATATGCATCGAACTTTAGACCTACATGTACATCGATGTAGATAGAAAATATTCATATTTTTTGTCTTTGCAATGTGAACCAGTTTCTTTGCTTATACATAATAGGTTATCCAAAAATAAAAAAATCATATTAGTTTTCAATTGTAGTATAGTATATTTAAACGCTAGGGGCCAACATGACCCCTTTGTTAATTCTTATATAATTTATTTCCCGGTAGTTCTAGTCATAATAAAGATGATTGATGTGAAATGTTATACTAATAGATAGGTTAAGCATAAGAACTTGAATTTACTTATATCAATGTTTCACTAACACATATTAAAGTTTAACCAAAAAAGGCAACAATCTCTGTAGCTAATATGGTTTTCAAAATAGAGAAAAAGGGAGAAAGAAAGAACGGAGAAAAACATACGTTTTCATATGTAAATGGCAGCCCATAGTCTTGCGAGTGAAATGAGTATGGGAAAAGGCACTTATGATGCATTTAAGCACATATAATTGTGCAATTATAGTTTACGAAACACACTTAATTTCGAACTGTAATTGGAGTACATGACAATAACGTAGCTCATATACAAATTTCAATAATCGAAGCATTGAATTTGAATATTATCTAATAGACAATTAATTACTAAGCGATAAATTTACAATATAGCTACATATCCTCCAGTATATATGGAAATAGTAAACCAACCCAAGCCAAATCATAACTTCAATATTGAAAACTAATCTTCCAAAACTCTTTCTAATGTCCATACGATAAGCTTATGTTTTTAATCAAACCAATTAATCATTACGATAGAAATAAACAAAATTATTTTAACGAGAACAAAGCTACAATAATGTTTGTTAAATAAAAATAAAAATTAAAGATATATATATATATATATATATATATATATATATATATATATATATATATATATACAGGGTGTGCCATGCCATAAGTCCCTTACCACCCCTTGTAAAATCCATGTTCGTGGAAAATAGTGAACAACAACCATGTCGTAACATAGTAGACTGAGGGGGAAGTCGGATTGTCATGGTGACCAAGATGGCGGCCATCTTGAATTCACGTCAAGATTTTTAAATGGGAACATGGTACACTGAGTTGGGCGACACTAACATGGGACACAGGATGTCGATCTGAGTGCCTGGCATTGAATTCAGCTGCTACAGCCCTTGCACTCCTTCCTCCCCATGCCCTGATCAACTCCTTCCTCTCTGCTGTCGTTAGCGGCATAATTATTCACCTGCAACAACAGAAACAGTAAGGTAAAATTAGCAATTTGAAATGTCTGTAACTTTTGCACACATGAAAATATCAACAAACCGATTTCACCATTGTGTTTGTCTTTAAATTTCATCCTAAACTGATGTGCCGCATGACCATGTTCTCATTTAAAAATCTTGACGTGAATTTAAGATGGCCACTACCATTTTGGTCACCATCACAATCCGACTTCCCCCTTGGTCTACTATGTTACTACGTGGTTGTTGTTCACTATTTTCCACAAACACGGATTTTACAATGGGTGGTAACGGACTTATGGCCCACCCTGTATATTAGTTACAAGGCAACTTTAAGGTAACATTCCTTTTTTAGTATTTCACAAGTAGCTACAGGACCACTAATAGAAATTACTACTAAACGCCACTAAAGGACCGATCATTTTACAGCGCCTACACAGATTAGTAGTAAATGAGAAGATCAACGAATTATATATGAACTCATATGATAAATTCAAACGGAACTGTTTGAATCAAAAAAGAACTGTGACGGAACTATAAATTAAACGAACGGAACCTCCTTTCCTATAAATTATAATAGAACACATGTGAATTTCAATTAAACAACAATACTTGTCCATTAGTCATGCTCTGATTTAAAACAAAATTTAAATGGTTAATTAAATAAATGTCAAAACCAACACGTTGGGAAATTACATTGTATAGGTTATATATTAGACTAAGTTTCTCAATTAAGAAAAAAATGAACTTCATTCATTTCATCATTTTTTTTTTAATTCTTAAGTACACATTGCATTTGTTTATAGTTTGACAGGTTTGTTCCATGTATTTTCCCTTATTCTGACTATTTAATAACAATTAGTGATTATTTGTTCAGGAGTATGGTTTGCCAAAATCTCACGTCCGAAAGGCATAAAACCTCAAGAACTAATGAATGACCATCAGTTTTGTCATGGCTGTACAGAAACAAGACTTATGAATCTAGTTCGTTGATGAAGGTGATCCATCCAGTTGATAGCAAGATATGGACAATCAAATACCGGTTTCTCATATAGGCCTTTGAAAGTAATTATTGTGATATTTAGTTGTTAGACTACCCGCAGCATTATTTCGATTAGCGGGTTAGTATAATCTTCAGGATACAATATATTAATCTCTGCCTGGAATGTATTGCTAAAATGACTTTCAACTCGAAGATTCTAAAGAAAAAAAATGAAATGAAATCTTTGAGTTTTACGTTCCACGGTTATGCCGGTGAGGCTAAATGGGACGGTGATGATGAGTAATGAATGAAATGGTGGAATGAAGAAAGTGGGAGGAAACGGGAGAATCCCGAGGAAACCCACGCACACGGTGTTTATCCACCACAAAGTTCACTTGGTGGGGGCTGGGAGCGAACCCGGGACCACAGGCACCAGAGGTGAACGCTCTACCACTGAGCCACCGCGGCCCATACAAGATTCTAAATGGTTCAAATATGTATTCATACAAAGTTCATTTGTAATTTGAGACAAAAAGCTACATTTAAACATAGTAATGGTAAAATTTGTTAAAGACTTCGGTTTCATAAATACAAAACAAAACTTCTTTACGTTGGGTACGCTATGACAATACTCCTACCTACATTTTTTTTTTTCGCGAAAATTTGATTATATGTAAACAACAATTTTGGTTGCTCGGGAACCAAAACTCTACATAAGAAAACACTTCGCATACGTAGATATTGGTACCAGTGCTACTTGTACACTACGGGAAGGAGTTTAGTTTGTATAGCATGATATATTCTCGATATTAAAACCAGAAGTGGTAGTTGATTCTATCACTTCCGGTTGTAGTACTCAGATAATAATGGAGATTTAATATATTCTTGGAACTGTTAATTGATTGAGGAAACCCGCTTCTCGCTATATAGGTCTATTATTACTTTTACTCTGTAGCGATCAACTTTAAAGCCGGAAGTGGTTGATTGGTGTCACTTCCGATTTGAATACAGTGTTAAGAGACAAGACGCTACCCACTCTTGGAACGGTTAATCAATTTCAATACATAAATTAAAGTCTTCTCACTATTTGTTATTGATTTTCCTCTACGTATTTTAGTATTGTAAAATTACCTTGACAAAACAGTAATCAGACCAATTTAGCACACGGAATGTGTTTTCATTTTAAATTATAAAATTACGTTACATACAATATAATACAAAGTCATTATAGGTACCTAAGACCAATACAAATGTCTCTATGTAGTTTGGATACAAATAGGGGTCCTTAGGCCCAGGAAGCCAAGGATGGTATTCCGACAAAGCTCCAGGCAAATTGAGTGAAGATAGTTTAGGATTTCTCAGTGCTCCAGACAAGCTAAGAGAGGTTGGAGTCCCGTAGAGCTCCAGGCAAGTAGGAGGAAACAGAGTTCCACGCAAGCTAAAGAAATGGTTGAGTTCCCACAAAGCTCCAGGCAAGCTAGGCCGGTAGGAGGCCTCAGAGTTCCATGCAAGCTAAGAGGCTTAGGTTAGTCTAGAACTCTCAGAGCTCCACGCAAGTTAAGAGAGGGGAACTGACCAACCGAAACTGATGTTGACGGAGGCGTTACATGGTGTGTTATACCTTCTTCTGGGCAGCGGTAGCGCTGGTGTTCTCTTCTGTCACATTACCAGATGATGATGAGGATGCCTGTCATCTGCTTCATGTAGTAATTAAGTAGAAGAGCACGTGTTTTTTCATAACTAAGAAACATGTGTTGGTATTTACAAATATAAACTATGTGTGTGGTATAGAGGAGAAGGTGGTATAGTATGGGACAGTCCTTTATTTGTTGGCAGAAATTGGAAGTATTAAGGGAAAATGTATTGATTTAAGTAAGGTCTGAGCATCATATACGAAAAGTTCCACTTTGAAAATCGCAAAATACCACGAGTATACAACAAAAAATTAAACATGCTTCAAAATGTACACCCTACAGAAAGAGGTGGGAATATGGGATAGATCATATATGTAACTAAAACATAAACGTATGTACAATACTTGTAAACAAATGCTTTCAGTGGGCCAAATAAAGCAATGCAACTACTCGTAGCAACTTTATGGAACTATATTTCGATGTTTAACTATAGATCAAGCAGAGAAATGTTTTCTACTCTGCCTGGACGAGAAAGTGTTTCATGAAGGACTGTGAATGGGGGACATACAATAAAATCTCCCTTTATAAAAATCACATACGAAAACACATCGCCTGCAGGCAGAGCATTCCACATGCGCCCATCTGCTACACACAATACACCGAATCCATACTTAACCAGGCTTTGAATTATTGTAATTTACGCCACAAAACATGCATTTAGCATCTGCATTACCTATTCCTGTTTTAACGTTTTAATTGGAATTGATTGAACTGTGTCGTCTGAAGATACTGACATATCTGAGTCGTCGGAATCAGATTATTGCTCTATCTGGGTGAATTTATTACGGACATTCAGATTTTGATTTCTTGTTTCTTTCCCCATTTCTTTGGAACTTCCTTAGACGCTGGTCCTAACTTAGCCATCGGTATATCGACAGACACCAGCGTGGCAATCTGTGAAATAAAAGAAGAGGTTATATTATGGGATACCTCCTACTTGTGTGTTCCATAATACCACCTCACGCGTATAACATTTTAACACAGTACCACTAAGCTATCTATTAAATTATAAGATTCACATTACTTCTGCATTTACCTCAGTAGACCCTACTATGTGGCACAGAAACACATATGAATTATTTATTACAACTTACGTACTAATCAGGATATTGGTGTCGCAATCCTCCTCTACAAAAGTTTTCACTCGTACACATATTAATGTCGACTTGCCAGAACAACAGTTCTTAACCAACTGGCGCCTTATGCCTTCTAGGACCTTCTACTAGTCTTTTACATAGTATGACAGCACCACCAATAGAATGCAGTAATACTTCCAGACATACGCATGTGTCCCATTTTCCAACCCCGTCCCATACTACCACCTTTTTCTATAATATTAAACGAAAGGTACAGTGGATTTCTATCACTTCCGGTTTTACTTGAGAGTTAAGGATGAAAATAATATGTATTCTTAGGATGCTTAATCGAATTACCTTTTTTACCCCATACTGGTCAATGTAAAAACGGGAAAAGATTAATTTCTTCCACTTTTGATGGATGGCTGAGCTCCATCATCCACGAACTCGATTCCGAACTCCAGGAACTGGTCAAAATAGATTTTGAACCGTCAAGCAACTGTAAGGATTTTTTTTTTTTTTTTTTGTCTCATAGGCAGACATGTGTTTTTACCAGAACAAACAGACAGGATAAATATGTAAGCGACTTTTGGTAAGTCAAACTTCTTAAAACTTAGGAAGTCGCGACAAGGCTCATGAGAGAACCACATCTGTGAAATCTTTTTTCCTTTTTTTTAAACGAAGTATACCAACTAGACATGTTCATTCGTTGATGCAGATTAAATCCAATAACTCCCAATTACCTGTCAACAGTAATTCATTACCTGAATAGTTTGTTCCTTATCGGTAATCAAACTAAACTACACAAATCGATTAGGCACGCCAGTTGGAAAAAAAGTAGTTACATATAATAGAAAATATACCTCCATTGGATTAATTCCAAATTATCACGAAAAATAAATGTAAGATATTTGGAAGTTTGTCTTCCGGAGTAACCCAAGAACTTTGCCATTTTCGAAACCTAAATCAACACATACTTTCCACTGAAAAGAAAACAAAAAGTCTTACATTGGAGTGAAAGAAAAAAACTTGTTACGGAACTTTTTTTAAAGTTCTTTATTTATCTTACAGGGTAATAACAGTATTAGATAACAGATACAAACATTACCGTTTAGAACTAATACATTTTATAGTTATGTTTTCCTGTCGGTAAAAACCTTGTCTGGGACGTAATTTTATGGCCCATTAAACACACGTTATCAGTTTGGTTATCAGATGTCGACGGAAAATGATTTTCTACACAAACAACTAGTTTCGAATCAGTGGACGTACTGAAACTTCCGTTGTATTGTGAAAGCATCTGAATACTTGGTGAACAAATTATATTGCATATTGCTTTGCGGATAGAATTATTTTTATTTTTATGTTTCTATATCTCAATAAGTTTCAAATGAATAAATTTCATTATTTGCTTTTTAAGGAGTTTGGTTTACCAAAATCAACCATTTCCGGTTTCTTACGTTGATAACAATTGAGCAAAAATGGTAAAACATAGCAAAAAGTGGTTTTCTGCAATCAATTCAACGATCTTAGAATACATTTAATCTCGATCCTTTACTTTTTACGAAAACCGAAAATAATAGAAATTCACTACAACTTCCGGTTTCAAAAGGAGAAAAATGAAATGAAATACAGTGCGTCCCACTAGCTTTCGAACCCGAAAAAAAAAAACGTTATAATTTCCGAACAAATGTACATAAGAAAATGAAATTCACTATTCACGTACCTTGTTTCATGCTGAACATGAGAAAGGGTTGAACAGAAGCGCACACGTCAAAACAAAGACGATAGGTGGCGCCAGGGGAAGTGCTGCTTGGCGTGGTGCGCGTGCGTTAGTGTGACTCGAGTCGCTGCATCGCGAGGATGGTTCTGTACACCGTACAGAAACGCGTGTTCATTGTTAAAAAATATTGGATATCGGGATCGTATCAGACTGTTCAACGTGAATTTTGCCGTGAATTTGGATGGCGTAAAGGACCACTGAAATCATCAATACATCATATGGTGAACAAGTTCGAAACAACAGGAACGTTCCTTACGGGACATAGAGGTGCGCGTCCACGGATGTCCGAGGAGACAGTACAGAATGTGCGGCAACGTCTTTTGCAGTTCGCTAAGAAGAGCCTGCGTCGATTATCACAAGAGGTAGGGATGTCAAAGTCAACTGTGCAAAGAGCCGCCAAAAGAGCCAAGCTGTTTCCATATCGCGTTACAGTCGTCCAGGAGTTGAAGACTACAGATTGGGAAAAGCGCGTGATGTATTGTCGTTGGTTGCAAGCATTGTTGCATGACAATCCAGGAATCCTAGACTATACTTGGTTCACGGATGAAGCTTGGTTCCATCTCTCCGGTTATGTGAACTCGCAGAATACTCGGGTGTGGGCCGCCGAAAATCCGCATGTGTGCCATCGAGATTCCACTTCAACCCTTGAAGGCGGGAGTTTGGTGTGCAATTTCCCGATAGCGTATCATTGGACCTATCTTCTTTGAAGATACAGTAAACACACAAGTTTACTTACACATCTTCAGTGAATTTGTGAATCAGCTGGACGATCAAGAAGTGCGTCGCGGTTATTTCCAACAAGATGGAGCAACATGCCATACTTGCAACGTGGCCATGGCAGAAATTGAGTCCCTTTTTTGTGACAGGATAATCTCCAAAGGATTGTGGCCGCCAAGATCCCCGGATTTGACACCACCTGATATCTTCTTATGGGATTTTCTTAAAGGTTGTGTCTACAGAAACAACCCACGATCACTGCAAGTGTTGCGAAACAACATTTAGAATGCGATTCATGAGATCACACCGGAGACTCTACATCGGACTTTTCACAATATGGAACGCCGTGTACAAACATATCTTGACGTCGAGGGAGGACACTTTCAGCACCTGCTGTGACGGTCATGTATTCAGCATGAAACAAGGTACGTGTATTGTGAATTTCATTTTCTTATGTACATTTGTTCGGAAATTATAACGTTTTTTCGGGTTCGAAAGCTAGTGGGACGCACTGTATATCAGTTTAATGTACCACGCTTATGACCTGTACGCTAAGGGAGACGATGATTAAAGCAAGTGAATGATGATGGAAGAATTGGTGGACTGAGAATGTGGAAGGAAACAGGATCAAAGCTGAGAAAGCCCACAGACACGATGTTCTCCACCATAAACTTACTTGGCCCTGGGATCGAACCAGGGATCCCACGCACCAGATATAAGCGGTCTACCACTGAGCCACCGTGCCCCCGGTTTCAATATTAGTCTACAGAGAGCAAATACAATAAGATATAGCGAGAAGTGGTTTTCTCGGAATCGACTTAACGTTCTAAGAAGAAGTAATAGCTTCACTCTTAACTCTCCTTTCAAACCGGAAGTGGAAGAAATCAACCACTTCCGGTTTTAACGTTAATCACTGTAGAAAAACAAATTGTAATGAATAGCGAGAAGTAGTTTTCTACAATCAATTAAGTATCCCAATTATGTATTCTATCTCCATTCTAATCTCTACCACTTCCGGTTTAAATATTAATTAAGAAAATATCACGGCATACAAACCAAAATCCTTCACGTGGTGTACAAATGTATCTGCTACTTGTTAAATATTTAAATATGATCGGCAGATTCGACCTGTATACGAAATTTGGTGCGGGCCTTCTTCGATCACCTAAAAACTGATTGAATCTGGGAACACAATAACTAACTGTACGTATGGACTATGGAACCCAGAGGCTCAATGACACGTTCACAAAAGCTCTTCATTTACTTCTGTCCTCAGCCAACTGGATCCAATTTCTACTTTATATTCCTATTTCTGCAAGACCCATCTTAATATTTTCCTTCAATCTGCACCTAAATATTCCTAATGATAGTTCTCTGATTGGATTTCTAGTTAAAACTTTGGAAGCGTTCCTATTTGCTTCTATTCTGGTTACATTACCTGCCCACCTGAGTCTCTAGACTTGATGACCCTAACAATGTTTGGTAAACGGTACAGATTATGAAGTTTCCGCCATTTCCCATTCCCGTTCCTCTGGAGTCCGAATATTCGTCTCACAATTTTATTCTCAAATACTTTCAGTAATAAAAATAACAAAAGCAGAATAAGAAGTGCAAAATAGTAACGGTAAAAAAAGTAATGTTTTATAACATACAATAGAAAGGAAATATTAGGTCTATTGTTTTCGATAGAGTAGCTAAATGATGAGGAAATTGGACTAAGGCGAAACATTAGGCGCTCTTCGTAAGGCCGCGAGCTAAGGTATTGGGCAGAAACATGAAACTTCTTGTTACGACTTCTGCTTTGTATTTTTCCACAATGTACTAGCTAAAATCTTTGTAGTTTTGAAATTCAAGTTCAATTTTCAGCAACGAAGCTATATGAGAAGTTTGTTTTTTTGTGTACGTTTAGCGTCACTTCTCAGCAGCGAGGCTATATTGGACACGACTTTACAGTTTAAGATGGAATCTTAATCACCGTAATGCGTTCACATTTCAGTGTTCTCATCCACGCCAGGAATCGAACCCGAGACACCATGAAACAATGGAGCATATTCTAGTCATTGGTCAAGAGCTACGAATAACTAAAATTGATAACTCTACTTACATTTACGATACAACAGTGTCATACGTGAATTTTCACCAGTTACAAACTACGGGAAACGACTATAAAATTCTTTGTTGCGTGGGCAGAGATTTATTTGTCCGTAGTTCTATCTATGAAGAGAAAAGAGGTTAGGTCAGTGCCAACTGTTTATTTAGTCTCGTATGTCCTATTCTATCTTTTTCCTTTTTTTGACCTTCAGGGTGCGACGAACCGGCACACAAGAGAAAATGGGATGAGCAGTTCTCACACAGTCTTCACTGTCGCGAGTAAAAGATGTAGCTGTTAGCGCAAGAGATTGGATTTTGGTGTTTCCGTACTTTTACCCCACTCGTCTTCAATTTCAAATCTGATTGCCCCTCCCCCTTCACCCTCCGCCCTTTCCTGGAGAAACCAATTTTTCTCTCATGTTGCCCTTTGATTGTGCGGCTGTTGCGTGCTGCGGAATAAACCAGCAGCCAACTCTTGTAAAACTTTATCCCCTGACGGGTAGCGTTTTGTGGTGGGGCGAGACAGAATTGATTGATGGCGATACAAAGGATTAAATTTCTCATCACACACACACACTCACAAACACTCACATACACACATACTAAGCTCCATCAAAGCCATTGTGGTGATGATAGAGTATCAGGCAAACACCAATTCCAGTAATTGGTATGCTTCCCTATCTAGGACAAGCATCAGTCGTAGCCTTTTCCTGGAAACACAATATGTAAAAAAAAAAAAAAAAAAAGTATTTCTTTGTGTAACTTGGTACAAACAAGGCGTATTCTAGATGTAGAAAACAATTAAACCGATGCTTGCACTGCATATATTTTGATGCTTTGCATAGGAGTATATACCATTTAGATAGAAAACAAGGCACAAACCCGTACTCGTGCAAAAACTGCCAAGAAATGTACGCCCATATTTTCATTACATCATTAATACACATCTCTATCACTGTTTCCCTTAGCCTTGGAGCACAATCTTGGGACGTTAAATTAAAAGATAAAAAATGAAATGAAATCTTTGAGTTTTTACGTCCCATAGTTGTACAGTAGGCTAAAGGATACGATGATGATGAGAATGAAAGAGACAGTGGAATGAAGAAAGTGGGTAGAAACGGGAGAACCGAGAGAAAACCCACGTACACTGTTTATCCACCAAAAAAGCCCACTTGCCGCGAGCTGGAATTGAACCAAAGGTCTTACACACTAAAGGTGAACGCTCTACCACTGCGGCCCTACGTTAAATTAAGAACAAATGCCTACAGTCAGTACTATATGCAGTGTGCGAATTGACGGGGGATGCCAGGGATTTCCACTATAAGAAAAAGTTATTCCTCCTGGAGAAGATAATTTTCATCCCTGGCAGGGATAACTTTTCAAATTATCTATATATAGAAAATGTGTGATGACTAGGTGCTTATGTGGGTGAAATTCATCCCTTCCCCTGGGAAAAATATTCAATTCTCACACTGACTATATGCCACAAATAACCTGCAAACGTATGTCATTAAAACGATTATGGTGAAGAAAAAAGGAGACGCCAATCTATGCTAGGTGATCAGTACAAAGTACCTGTGCATTACAATTCTATAATAATAAGTCGCACTTCTTTTTATGCTGTTTCTAACTACACAGATGACTTATGTGTTATTTGTTTCCATACATACGCTATTTTGCACCTTATAGTGAATGGGAAAGGGTGAAAACTTTGACATCCCACCCACTCTATTGTAATATAGAAACCAACTTGCACTACGGAGCTGTAATCCGCCTTCACTTGTTATTGCTTCACTGATTACGTGAATTGAGTATTGAGCTTTGGTACATAAAGAAGCTAACCTGACTACTATAGCTTATATAACCTATATGAGGTGGATTAGCGTTATGCACCCTAATGAATGTATATATATATATATATATATATATATATATATATATATATATATATATATATATATATAACTCTATGGCCTATGGAACCCTGAGGTTCAATGCCGCGTTCACAAAAGCTCTCCACTGACTTCTATCCTTAGCTAACTGCATCCAGTTTCTACTTTGTATTCCAATCTCTACGAAATCCATCTTAATATTGTCCTCCCATCTGCGCCTAGGTCTTCCTAATGGATGTTTTCCGATTGGTCTTCCAGTCAAGACTGTGAAAGCGTTTAAGCGTTTCTACTTTCTTCCTTTCTAGCTACATGACCCGCCCACCTAAACCTCCTAGACTTGACTCCCCTAACAATGTTGGGTAAACCATATAAATTATGTAGTTCCTCGTTATGAAGTTTGCGCCATTCCCCCATTCCTGTTCCTCTTGGGTCCGAATATTCGTCTCAGGATCTTGTTCTCAAATACTTTCAGTCTATGTTCTTCCCACAGAGTAAGTGACCATGTTGCGTAGCCATACAGAACAACAGGAATGATTATCGTTTTGTATATTTTAAGCTTCACTTAATATACAGGGAATTTGACCTCGACAGAATTCGCGATGACAAGAGATTTTGAACCGAATAGTAACACGAATTCCCTGCTTTTAGTCGACATTTAATTTCTTCGTGAATATGATTTTCGTCTGTTAATATTGATCCTAGATATTTGAAACTATCTACTTTATCAAAAGTATTATTTAATATTTTAACGCATCCATAATTTGCTGTATTCCGGTCCCGACACACTTCCATGTATTTAGTTTTCTCTGCATTTACTTTTAAACCCATGTCCCTGCAAGCGTTTAATAAGATCTCTGCATTTTTTTCTATTGTTCTCCTATCATTCCCTATTAAATTTACGTCATCAGCATATGCCATAACCTGGTGAATACCGTTCAACTGTAGGCCCTGGTTGCTATCTTTTGATTTTCCTTATAGCGTATTCCAGAACGAAGTTAAATAATAATGGCGACAACGCATCTCCTTGTTTCAGGCCATTTTCGACGTGAAAGCTCGTGGACAAAAATTTTCCTACCAGGACTTTACTTTGGGATTCATTTAAACATATCTTAATTATTCTAATTAGCTTTCTCGGTATTCCAAGTTCTGTAAGAACGTTGTATAATGTTTCTCTCCTAACCGAGTCGTACGCCTTTCTAAAATCAATAAATAGTTGATATACCGGGGTATTGTATTCCCACTTTTTTTCGAGTATTTGGCGAATGGTAAATATTTGGTCGATAGTTGATCAGTTTCGTGTAAATCCGCACTGATAATCTCCAATAATTTCATCTGGGTATGGGGTCAGTCTTGCTAATAGAATGTTTGAAAGGATTTTATAGGATGTTGACAGAAGAGAAATGCCTCGATAATTATTACAGTCAGTTTTGTCGGCTTTCTTGTGAATTGGAACAATGATTGATTCTTTCCACTCTTGTGGCAATTCTTCCTTGTCCCAAATAAGGAGAATGAGTTTGTGTATTTTGTTCCACAATTTTTCGCCTCCAGCTAAAATTAATTCAGCCGGAATTTCATCTACACCCGGAGCTTTGTGTTTCTTTAATTTCTTTATAGCGGTTTCTACTTCTATTCGGTTGGGTTCTGGAATATATGGTTCTGCGGTGTGTATCTCCTTTTCTCCACGCACACTAAATTTTGGTTGCGTGTTGCGTTGCGTTGGTTATATATATGCTGCTCCTTGCCGCTGACCTATGATGTGTATTTATACGCCACCTCAGCCGCATCACCGTACTAGTTACATGTTCATTCGTGCTCTGCTACAATTGAAATCCTTTATCTCCTTTTCTGTATAGTAAATAAATCTTAGCAATGTTACTCCCTAGTAAAGCATAGTGATATTATTTCGGTAAGGTTGTTACCGTTACGTTTTAATCATCTATGATATTGCAAATCACACACTATTCCATTCTCATTTTTAAGAAATGAGAAAATCTCAGGAATGGGAACCTGAAAATTTGCCTTGAGCTTACAAATGAAAATACGTTTGAAAATGATACATTTTTTCCCTCAAATATGAGTAAAATTTACTTATTTTGTTTTGAACACGCATTTTTCTCATTTCTATGCAAATAAATTGTTATGGGTGTATTACTATCTCAATGGCTTGCGTTTTATATGGGAACTGGGGTGATATTTGCAGCACAGAGTAGCCTATATGTTTAAAGAATAACTTGGTACTTTCCTATTTTTGCGTTCCTTCTTTCATTCACCTATTCTTTAACATCACCGCGATATTATTTTCATACTGTCGTCTAATTTAGAACAGGCTCTACGTCAAACCGGTAACAGCGGGGCTGTGTTAAAAGCAACAATTGACCCTAGGTGTTAACCGTAACATTGTAAAGTACTAGTCATGCTAGGACCACCATTCTGTGTTAAAATTGAGTTGTACTAATACCAACTTTTTTTTTTTTTTTTTTTTTTTTTTGCTTGTATGTATATAAAACTTCATCTGATTTTGCAATCCATGGATGTGCATATTGTGTATGTAGAATTTATGATGAAGAATTGCATAGTGTAACATGAAAACCTTTAAATAATAATAATAATAATAACAATAATAATAATAATAAACTATTGTTATTGTTTTAATTGCAATTTCTAACACATGAAAACTGCAAAAAGTTTAGTGTGAAGGAATTGGACCTAAGCCATCCTTCTTATTCTGCCTATCGATTTATATGGATAAGCATTCTTCTCTTTTCTTCTAAACAATCTGTAATTTTAATAATTTTTTTTTAAAATCTGATTTCTTCAACTCTACTGAAATGCCATTAATTTGTCAAATGAATTTCCATTTGTAAATACGAGAAATTTAATACTAGTTAAATAATTGTCGAAAAATTAGATGTCCCGCTTTTAACGGAATTGTCCCCTTTATTTAGAAAATTATCTTGTGTCCAGAGGAAAATTCAAATGACAAGTAAAATACCCTTAAAAAAACAAAAAAAAAAAAAAAAAAACAAGAGTTTCATTTTTGGTTCGTGATTGTGCGGGTTAATGACAAAGTATATTTTTTTTCTTTAAACAAACAATCAATCCTTCCACAAGAAATTTAGCCATCTGAAAAATATAACATTCAAGTGACAATCATTATTGTTAATCGTGGTTAGAAGGTAATGGAAAAGATGAAGTTGGGATAATTTTTAAAAAAGAAGAAAAATCAATCTGATTCTTTTGAAAAACTAGAGTAATGTTCTTTACAAGCATAAAGAGAAACTTACCAATGATTAAATCTAGGTGAGTTGTCAAATTATGTCAGTTTGCTGTGTATCTTTTCTCTGTCTCTAAATCTAGTCAACCAAAGTTTTTTTTTTTTTTTTTAAACTTGATTTGGGATATATATTTTGGGACATATACAGTATATTCTGCAAACCTGAGCCAAATGTTTTTAGAAAAGCTTGTTGTATGTTAAGCTAGGGTAGCTTGGGTTCGAAAGATCAGCTTAGGTTAACTTAAGAAAGAGTAGTTCTGGCACACATCTGCTGAGCGAAACCCAAAATCAAAATTTAAAAATTTATTTAAAAAAAAAATAGCACAAAATTTAATTTTCACATAATACCGAATATCCAAATCACCATCATCATCATCATCGGTATTCTGCCATTACTGGCAAGTCATTTGCCGCAACTGAGCAGCTTCCATGTTCCGCAGTCTTCAGCTAACCTCTTCATCTTCACGTACAATTTTTCTATTTTGACATTGTCCATTAATTGTAGTCTCCTTCGGACATTTCCTCTCGTTCCTGCCACTATACTCTCAAGCTCGTCCCTCGTGATACGGTACCTTCTTAGCCAATATCTCAATTTTTCTTTCTCTTCTCAATAATATCTAAGATTGTTCGTTTCTTCCCCAGATTTGGTTAAAAATCCAGTTCAGTCAAACTATTAATATCCTCATTCATTTTAAATAAAAAAGAAAAGGCTTTTTCGTATAAATTAACTAATTGAGATAAACACCTGGTAAGCAGGATTAAGAATCTCTGCTTTAGAAATTTAAATCATAATTTTATTCAAATAAATGAATTGGATTGAAGATGATTCAATTCCATTTCATCTAACGTCTTGTCAGCGCTTATGTTTCGTGATAAAATTTTATACCCTTTTAGGCAAAATGAGAATTCCTATTTCCTGTAATTCCATTTTGTTTAAGATGGTGACAATATGTAAGAAGGATTTTTTTATACTGAAGAGCGAATTTCTACCATTAACAATGAACTCTGCAAAATTTTGAGATCATAATAGTTGAGTCCTCTCTTGTTGGAAATGATTTCACAACTTTCTGGAATGAACAAAAGATGAATAAATTGGTTCATACAGACTACTAGTAAATACGGCGTAACCTTTTGTGGGAGCAAGTCTCCGTAACAATATATAAAAAAGTAAATACATATTATATTCACGTAACCGATGTAAGCAGTACAACATTTAAATTTATCCAGAAGAGACACTCTTTAAATCAGAGTTTAAGATTAATTACAGTTGCAAGAACAAACTGCAGATGCTTATAGTAACAAAGGTTTTGAACATGTAATATCAACTTTAAACTCCGAACTAACCATCCAACCAGTCAGGCATTTGCAAAGGAATTCATTTCGGGTGGAGTCCAAAGCTTTTGGTAACTCTAAATTCAATTTGAGGACAAATTATATTAAAATTTGTAAAATTACAACTAGAACTAGAGTAAATTTGTAGAAAAGTCAAGATCTCCGGAGGAATCCGAACCTCCTAGACCCATTCTGTGCGTATGTCCCTGCCACCAAAGGAATGTTTCTGAATTTACAGAGAATGATTTGCCTTCCAAAGAAAGCAAAATACGGGTACATATGATTAGATGATGTCGTCCATGATACGCCACTATCATGAGTGCCGATTTCTCATGAGTAGATTGGCCGGGCCTCTCACGTCAGAATCTTGATATCCACTTTATTCTCGCTACTTCATACCTCAGCAGTCCGGTCTCTCAGTAATCCGGCGCCACCCAAGGTCTCTGTCGCATGACGTCACCTCTGTCACGATTGTATTTGTTTATACTGTAACTGCAGAAAAGTACATACAGTATCATTGTGGTTATCGTTCTTTTTTGCTTCTAAAACGGTTGTTGCTCAATCATGCCGCCGTCGAGCATCTTCATTGTGACAACTGAAAATCTTGGGACGTGTTACATAGTGAGCGATACTCTACTTACAAACTCAAAGACTTAGATTTTTGTATGATACTGTCTGTAACTTTAGATTTAATAAAGTATAATATTTTGTGTTAAACTAAATTTCAGGCGCTCTCAATAATCCGGATGTCTCTTTGCAAGAATTGGCTAGATTAGAGAGAGTTTAATGTATTTGCTTGGATCTTTCCTTGGATCTTAAACGAAACCCCAAAGTTGTACAGAAATCAGTGCTGGTAGCCATTGTAATTTTTCTGAAACTGAATCCAACTGTTAGCCAGTGTTTTATTAAAATTCTTATATTAATTATGAAAAAAGTCAATTATTGTGTCAAATTAAAAGAGAAGAAGAAAATGACAATAATTTTATCTTTATTACTGTGTAATCTGATAGGCAATCCATTACGAGCTTTCGATAAAGAAGAAAATCCAACCCATCCAGATATATAGTTAGATAGTCTCATTGTCTGTTCAATTACACAATTGGAGGCTGTTGAGTTAATTGAATGCAGAGACTGAAAATCCAGGTAAACATACGAGAGAACCGTACCATCGTCCAATATCAATTTGGAATCTTTCAAAATGATAGATGTCACATGAGAGATGAATTGCCTTTCGCTCAATTCCAACTAATTATCTTTAGCAGCGGCTGTTCAAACTGACATTTGTTTGTTATTCATATGTGCGTGAGAGAGAAGTGTATGTACTATTACTTAGGGGAGATGGATTTTATAGAGATGGGAAGTTGGAAAATTATGAGAGCATATTTAGTGGCACAAGTTTAATGTAAACGTTGCTCTAATCACGGGGATTGAATCTCTATTGACCCAAACATCGATTAAACGATCTTTTGCATTTTAAAAGGCTCAGCTACAAATTTCCAAATTGTCTAGTTTTAATAACAGTTCTGCTTTATTTTATTTTTTTTTAAAATGAAAGCTATTAGAAGTTAATTTGTGCGTTTGTACTATTGAGATGCAAAGAAGTATTATTTTTAAAGTTTATTTATTAATCTTAACGACAGAGAGGATCATGAGTCTCAAAATGGAAAGTGTACTGGTGGAAACAGCAAATATAGATTGTAACAAACATACTGGTTCGTTAGATAATAAAATTGACCGATTTTTAAATTACCTTGTTAAATCTTTTATTATCTTTAGATGCTTCGTAAAACATTAACTTACATACAACATAATAGCGATTCCATGACCTTTCATTACATTATAATCTTGTTTGTTTGTTACTATGACAACCTTCAATTCGTCGTTCTTAGTTACGTATCTACCTTCAATTATTTTATTCGAAATACATATATTAATCTTATATTATTTGCTTCTTTTTCTTCCTCTATAAAATAAACTGGCTTGTACTTATTTGTAAACCAACTATTACTCGAAGAGAATACAAGTATACAACATACCGTTGTAAGATTAACTCCTTACGTTCCAGTGAAATCCATGTGGATGTAATATAATACTCCGTTGCAAAATACCAGTGACATCCATGAGCAGCGACTAGGCCGGATTAATTAGGGTCTTAGGGGACTATAGCACAGGGTCTTCAGGTGGATAGAGGCCTCCACTCTGATCAAAATCTCAACCGGCTATCTAAAAAGAATCATTAAGATACAATCATCATCATAAAATAAAATATGACCAAAAATATGAAACACATTCTCTTTCCTACTGTACTTTCACAGAAACGTATTAGGGGAAGTCAGTAGGGGCCACATTTATTTGTAGCCCCGTACCTCCAGATGGGTTAGTCCAGCCCTGGCAGTGGATCAAATCTGTCTTCAACATTGGGGCGGGACGGGTAAGACCGTTATCATCTCTCTCTCTCTCTCTCTCTCTCTCTCTCTATATATATATATATATATATATATATATATATATATATATATATATATATATATATATATATATATTGTGGCAGAGCCCGTATTTTATTTATCAGAATTTTTAATTTAACGATTAACTTTATTTTTGAGGATATTGGGTTTTGTAAAATATTAAAATTGTTTGGTGAAGGAAAACAACTGTTACAATTGAGGTTAATGCAAGTTGGTTCACGTAATTGAAATCCCATGTTAAGCTGTATGTCCAAGTCTTATATATGGTTTGGGTACAAAACCTCGCGGCCAGAACCTCGCGGACCAAAACCTCGCCTGGCCAAAACCTCGCCTCCCAAACCCTCGCGGTCCAAAATCTCGCCGGGCCGAAACCTCGCGCACCAAAATATCGCCATACCCAAAATCTCGCCTGACCAAAACCTCGTTGTAATGATCTCGCGACACAGAATCTCGCATGGTCTAAATTAAGCGAGCCGTAGTGTCGCCTGGGAAGAAATGTCGTCAGGATAAAACCTCTTCACGACGATTTCTTCAATGTAGAATGTTCTATATATTACTATATGTATATATTTAGTAATAACACATAATTACATTAAAATAATGACAAGAAAAATTCTAATGCATGCTTTGGAAGTCTATATACATAAAAATTAAATGACTATATTTGTTACATTATACCTCTTGAGCCATCCTACCGATTGCAATCAAATTTTCAACATAGATGAGGTTCGAGCCTAGGATGTCTTATAATTTCACTTTGTCGGCACAACAAGAGGGAGTGGGAGTGGAATATATATATATATATATATATATATATATATATATATATATATATATATATATATATATATATATATATATATATATACAGAACCGTAGCTAGAGATTTCGGCGCCCGGGGCGAAGTAGAATTCGGCGCTCCTACTCTCACCACACCAAGCTCTTCCTTTTTTTCTTTTTACTTATAAGAAAAGCAGCAGATATTGTTATACTGCACTGAATTTTTATTAAGCTGCAGGCGAGATTTTGGCCCACGAGGTTTTGGTCACGCAATGTTTTGGGTGGCGAGGTTTTGGCCCGGCGAGATTTTGGGCAGCGAGGTTTTAGGCGGCGAGGTTTTGGCCACGCGAGGTTTTGCCCCGGCGAGATTTTGTCCCGCAAGGTTTTGGGCGGCGAGGTTTTGGCCCGGAGAGATTTTGTCCCGCGAGGTTTTGGGCGGCGAGGTTTTGGCCACGCGAGGTTTCGGCCGGCGAGATTTTGGGCGGCGATGTTTCAGCCGCGAGATTTTGTCCGTATCCCTATATATATATATCTTTAAGCGATGTTAAAAATATTTATGAGTTGAAAAAGAATCCTGTGGAGGATCAGGGTAGCAGGGTTGTCTTTAACATTGGGAGGTGGCCAGATTTGAGTCTGAGGTTTATGAGGTGAACCTGTTGTATATTATATATTAGGCGATATAGATGAAGTGGCAGTCAGACACAAATCATCACATTTCTCCAGTGGTGCTATTCTAATCTTTTAACAACCGGTTCTCTCTCTTTCTCTCTCTCTTTCTCCATATATATATATATATATATATATATATATATATATATATATATATATATATATATCGGGTTTCCCACCAGTAAAGTGCCATATTATGAGGAATGATAGTATTGGTCATGACAAGCAGTCGGTCGAGATGTCAATGTAAAGAACATTTTTTTGTATTGTTTCTAAAGTACATATCTCGAGAAAAATTGAAAACATTGGAGTCATTCAAAAACGTGTTGCAGATAAGTAGCGCACGTAATAGGCATTAGGACCGTTCGCATATTACGTAACGCTGTTTTTGGTTAATTTTATCCCCTCCCTGTCCCTTTTCACACATCGTAATGCAAGGCTGAATCCCTCTCCTTTATTATGTAACGCTTTTTGGTTTTTGTTTTTCACTAATTTTGCTATTTTGGCAGTTATCACAATAAAAATAATTTTAATGGCAGAACTTTTCATTACAAAATGCTTGTATTTTGAATATATTTGCAGAGTTTTTCGCCAACAAATCAAAGTATTGGAAAATGGTAGTACCGTAATAATATTTTAACCCCATAAGGTTGTTTAATTAACCAGTCTTAATTTTTCGAAATTCCATACTGTTGTTTTCCCAGGTGATCGTAGCCAACCTCTAGGTTACCGATGATTGGCAAGGAGGAAGGAAGATGAAGGCGAAACAGGATCTAGAGAATTGATATTGACCTCTTTTTTCTAGAATCCAGGATGCTTCCTGTATTTGAAGTTTCCCAGTATCGACGATACAAAGAAGTTCTCTTCCCCGTAGATCACAGATTCGACGTGGCTGCACATGTGAAGGATCAGGGATGTCTCGTTTGTGAACAAGCATTCGGGCATCTTCTTTGGACTTCAGTTACCCCACTTCAAATTCTTCTTGTCCTAAATCAGTGTCAGAATGCGAATAAACTCGATTTCTCTTGTAAAATTCAAATCTAAAGATAAAGAATTCAGTATGAGATGAATATCCGACGAATTCGGTTTATAATACCTTATTTTGCTTGGATAGTTCTGTCGCGGAAATTATTATTTCACAAAAAAGAATTTCTTCTGTTTCACATGCGAAGATCTTTAGAATAATACAGTGGGTAATGGTTCGAATCAAAAGTTTTAAATAATATTCTCAGAAGTAACTATACGAGTGGGAACGCGAGGGTATTTTCAAGCGGTAGTTACGAACTCTAACAACTAACTCCAGAAAAGCATGTGCCGTAAATGCATTGCGGCGATAGCGACAAAATAGAGCTTTATTGCATTGTAATACACGCAGGGTTCGTCATCAGTCATGCTGGTGTCTAGTAGCGTCTTCAAATCTCTTCTGCATGATTCACTTTATACAAGCTGTATGTTCTCAATTTTCCAAAACAATATAAATATTTATTTATAAAAATGAAAAGAACTGAATGGAATTATTTATTTAAGAGATTGCATATAAACCTGAGAAAAAAATAAAAATTACAGAAAAGAACAAGATACGTAACGAAGACGTTAACCACCACCTTCCTCATATCTTACTTCGTAACGCAAGGTCGAACCCCCTCTCCCCCTTTGCTGCATTACGTAGTATGTGCATGACCCCTTAGATACGTATTACATTCATTATACTCACAGATCCCAGTATCCCGGACAAAATTCCGGAATTCATATTCAAATTTGTATCTGCCCATTCAAATTTCTGTCAGCCCATTAAAAAATTGAAACAACTGAGAGTTGAAATGAAATGAAATGAAATCTTTGAGTTCTACGTCCCACGGTTATGCCGGTTAGGCTAAAGGAGACGGTGATGATGAGTAATGAATGAAATGGTGGAATGAAGAAAGTGGGAGGAAACGGGAGAACCCCGAGAAAACCCACGCACACGGTGTTTGTCCACCACAAAGTTCACTTGGCGGGGGCTGGGATCGAACCCGGGAGACCAAGTACCAGAGGTGAATGCTCTACCACTGAGCCACCGCGGCCCCCAATTGAAAGTTGTTTGTGTTCACAACAATACAAACGAGCGGAAAAAAGTACAGAGGTGTTTTCACTATTTTGTTTGGCTTCTTTTTTTCTCTCTCTCTTGGACAGGTCATACATGTTTCTCTGGGTATAACAAACGATTCTGCGAACTCGAAATATTTTAACAACCGGTTCTCGCGAACCTTAAGGGTACTCCCCCTTTCTCAGCACGGGTTTGGGACCGGCCATGGCGGGATTTTAAATGGTCTAGACAGTCTTTTAACAATGAATGAAAACCTGGTACTACAGTACGCACATAGCACAATGGCACCTGGAACGCAAGGGGTATTTAACATACGGCCATATACAAATACTTTATAAGGTGCTTGGTTTACGTATACATCCGTCCGCGTGTGTGTGTCCGGGAGACAAAAAATCTCAAGAACTGATTGATGGATTACCATAACATGTTAAAGAATAACATAACATGCTTTTCAATTTTAGGCAGGGTATACAGGGTGAAAAGTTCGTTGATGAATATGATACGGTATTCAGCCGGAAGTAGTAGAAATAAAAAAAATCCGGTTTTATTGTTGATCGCCGTAGAGTAAAAACGGTAATTGATAGCGAGAAATGGTTTTCCACAATCAATTAAGTATCCAAAGAATATATTCCATCTCAACTTTAATCTCTCCACTAAAACCGGAAGTGATAAAAATCCACTATAGTTTCCGGTTTCAATATTCACTTTTATAGAAGAGAAACGATAAGAGAAAGCGAGACGTGTTTTGGAAAAATCGATTTAGTGTTCTAAGAATGGGTACCATCGTCTCTCTTAACTTTGTATTCAAACCGGAAGTGACATAAATACATCATTTCCGGTTTTACTGTTGACCACTATAGTGCACGAACGGTAGTATAAATAGTGAGAAACGGATTTGTACAATGAATTAAGCATCCGAAGAATATGTTCATTCTCCACTCTAATCTCTGTACTAGAACTGTCATAGATCTACAATCAGATCTCTTAATTGAGACAGTATCACGGCATTACAAAGCAATTGCCTTTACGTGGTATACACGTGAACACTGTAACTTGTTATTATACATTACGGTTCTATGAAGACATTTGAAAGAAATAAGAATAATAATTCAATGTATATGCAGCTGTATTGATGAGAGTTTCGTGAGCATAGTAAAGTTGTGTGCAAGCAGTGTTGGACAAATTTCAGTTGAATTAACAATTAACAATTAATCTGTAAATTTAATTGTTAGTCTCAATTAACAATTGAAGTACGTAATGGTCAATTTGCAGTTGGCCATTAATAAATGAGAATCAGTTGCAATTAATCAATCAATTGAAAGTTATTGCTGGGGAAAAGTAATTGCAATTAAATTCAGTCATTCAATTGCAAATTGAAATTAATTGACAATTCAATTGCAATTAATTTTCATAGCAATTACATTCAATTGATTGATCAATTGCAATTTATTTTAATTGATTTTGCTCTACACTGTGTACAAGTAGTAACTGTTACGCGCATGAATGTGTAACAGCTAGGAGTGAGTATGTCACTGTTAGGAGCGTGTATTAGCGATAGAAAAAGACAAACAGTAATGCATACAACACACCAAATTTGTTACTTTAAGCGTTTTTTTTTTTTTTTTTACATATTCAATATACAAATGAATAAATAATTTTTCCAGGAGAATGAAAACTGTATGTTACTATTGGCAAGGAATGACACGCTTTTTAGTATCATAAAATATCGTCTTTATCGTTTTTCTCGTAAACTACGCATTACAATTTACCCTTAAAGATATTGTTATGTTCTTCTCTGTGTCACCTTATATACAATTATGTTAATAATCGAATGCTAGCTAAGGCAATAGATTTATATTGGTGTGTAAAACTTAAAAAGCAAAGTAAGCTTCGCATGCTGTGTCAGTTTCAAGTGACATAGATCGATGAAACTTGAACCATCTACAACGTAGTGCTATACATGATACAGGAAATAGCAGAAAGAGACATATGATTAGAAGAACAAAAATGGCACTTCTATACACAGGTAATAAAAACACTGCAACTCATCGTTCCCCTTTTAACATCATAGAAGGATTGAAATGTTCCTCAGAAGTATATGATCAACACAGACAACGACACATGGTCTGCAATGTTCTCCCATGCTGCTCACAAGGCTTGTAATGAGTTGTTTTGGTATGGAGTTCTATTCCTCCACCAGTGCTTTTGACAACTGCTGGATCGTAATTAGTGTATCCAAACGTGCTGTAAAACGCCTTTTTATAGCATCGCACACGTGTTTAATGGGAATTAATTTGAGTGAAAGCTGAAAGGACAAGCAGTTCATTCACCGAAAAATCCTCTCGTTCCAAGAGGTCTGCGGACCTGCGTTTTCGATGCGGTCGTGGATTATCATTCATCAAGAAGTCGAGGCCAACTGCACTTATAAAAAATACGCACGTTGACCAGTGAATGTACTGCGTTCAAAAATCTGGAGGTCAATTTGCTCATGCAATAGTATGTCTCCCCACACAAGAACATATGAATCACCAAAATGATCATGTTCGACGACGCTTCTGGGATTATTACGTACTTCCATTCACGCCAGTTGAATACACGTCCAGAATCAAACTCATACTAAATCTGCTCTCATCTGTGGAAGAAAAGGCGATCCCACTTATTCTTGATCCAGTCTTTATGTTTTGGTACCAATGGAAACTGTGCCGCCGATGTGCGGATGTCAACGGGATACAACGTAGTCAAAGAGATCAAACGGGCACAGAGATCAACTTAGTTCAATCAATGTGCCACTGTAAAGCGTGAAGTTGGGCACCTTGCAGTCCCGTCAAGTGTGTTTGCATTTGCGCCCGCTTCTTAACGTCGGTTCCTTTTTGCTTGTTGCAGAATGTAGCGGTCGTCCTCTGCTGTAGTTGATCCCGTTCAATCACCACCGTCATCCGCACAGCATTACCTGTTTTCCGTACATCTCCCCATACATATTTGACACTACCGTGGGCAGTAGAAAACTCCTGGGTGACACTTGTCTCATTTCGTCCTTCCAGTTTCTCTATTCTTCTTTTTGTCATGTTTTTGTGAGTAACATCACCACAACGCATCCTAACATATCTCTGACTAAGATAGAGATATAGCTCTGTCTCGTCCCTTTCATTCACTGCTTTATGTTGGGGAGCAAACTCATTCGCCGCTGCGGGTCTGTTTTGCTTTCTGTGTACGGTATGACACCTCTAGCAACATGCTATCAGGCTTTTATTCATTTTAACTGACTATGCGTTATTTTAAGATAATTTATATATCTCGTCCTCTATAAGTTAAGTTAGGTCCAGTGTAGTTTAATTATTTATTGCTTTGAATAATCGATACTAGCTGCATCATACATTAATTATTTACTAATTATTATATGCATTTATACATTTACTATTTATTAAATAGACTATATATAGTAAAATCATGTTTGTAAGTGATAATACTTTCTGTAGGTGTCAAAATTTGCATTTATTGATAACTTTAGAAACCAACAGCTGATGTACTGAATGAGAAAAAGTTCAAATTATAGTCATTTGCATGGTAGCTTTCCCATCAATCCGAAATTTTGGGTGAATAGAAAATCTTACTTCATAACTTATTCACTAACTGACTTCATAACATACTTATAGAAATAGAAAAGGGAAACATCTATTATTAAGCAAAATTTTACGTTTATACTGTACATGATTTTGCCATGGTGAAAGAAGAAAAAACAGGATCAAATTAGTAATCAAGCAGTGCACTAACAAAACTCATTTCTCCCCTGTAGTTAGGCTACTGTTGCTACACCAGTCCATAGCGTAATGTATACATTAAAGGAAAGTGGTTTCCATTTGCATTAAAACTAACTTTACTCAATACAAAACCGTAGTCGTCTCCACAGTATAGCTCTTTTTACATTTTTCTAAAAATAAGAATTCTGTTTTTAATTAAAGTGCTTTCTCTGTTGTGGTTTAAAGGTTCAATTAGCAAGTGAATTTGCATGTCAGATTAAAAAAAAAATCTAATCTCCGAGAATAATTGGAACGTAGCATAGCGTCGTTGAAACCAACATGGATTGTTGTGAAATAGTATTATGATTACATAAGTGGAAAAGAAGCATCGATAACTTTGTTTGTATGGCTGTATCTCTATCTATCTCTCTCATATGTATGTACGTATAAACGGACAATGCAATTGGGTTATGTAGCCTGTTGTGTCTAGAAATAAATAAATAAAGGATATATATACATAGAACTGTGAACCTCAGGAATGACAAAATTAGAATATTTATTAAATGAGACATATTTCTTTCATAATGAAGTTTCGAGTATAATAATAATAATAATAATAATAATAATAATAATAATAATAATAATAATAATAATAATAATAATAATAATAATAATAATAATAATAATAGGATACATGGTGACTCTGAGATAGAACGTTCACTTCCACTTGTAATTTCTGTTTTAATTATTTTAATCCCGGGCGATATGAGATTGTGGTGGACAAAATCCTGCCCGCGATATTTTTAAGGATTTTTCAGTTTCCTCCCTCATTCTTCTTATTCCATTAATTCTTTCCTTATCATATATTTCATTAATTACTGGATAATATATTAGAAATTTCATCTCATTTCTATTTATTGCAACAACAACATTTACTACTACTGCTACTACTACTACTACTACTACTACTACTACTACTACTACTAATAATAATAATAATAATAATAATAATAATAATAATAATAATGCTTCCTGGCTTCTAGTTTCAAGTCATCCTGACTGATTTTTATCTTTTTTTCTCTTTCTCTTTTTCTTTCTTTCTTCGTAGAATTTTTCCCAGTCCCAGCAGGCAAACACCGGGAAGGGATTTTCAAATACAGACCCAAGGGCGCCATATTGTGGTTTGTAAGTGGGGGGGGGGGCGGCAAGTATACGAGACATTTCAAATATAGGTTCAAATTTTGCTGTAACTAATGTAAAAATTCTATTGGGTTTTCGATATTCAGAAATACAATTTCCTCTAGGGGACAAGCGCCCCACCTTGCCCCCCCTTTCTGATGGGCGCCCTTGTACAGACCTATGCTGATTTCCTTCCAACGTTCTTTCCACAGTCATTTATTGCTCTGCTGAGTGTAAGTTGGCGTCAACCAAGCTCAGTGTAGAACTTTGTTAGTAAAACCAAATTAACAACAATAATAACAGTTGTAATCATGCATTATAACGTTAAAAATCATTTTTAGGTGTTTAAATAATAGCAGTGATAAACAAGGTAACCCTTCACGACCCTTCACGAGTACAGGACATTTGATCTTATGGTGAGTACAGGCAACTAAACAGAAAGACAAAATGTTCAAGTTGGAGAGATGTGAAGGAAAAGTTTAGGTTTAGGAGGAGTAAGATCACAAGCTATATGTTCTTTTGTTTTGCTAAGAATAACAAATAAAATCTTCAAAATGGATGTATATGTGTATATGTGTGTGTTCATGTTCCAGCATAACTCTGGAACGCTTAGAGCAATTTCAACCAAACTTGGTACGCATATCACTTACAGTTCAGAAAAAGAGTACACTTGGGGAGAGACCTCCTAGCATACTTACGGGAAGGGGAAATGAATATATATATATATATATATATATATATATATATATATATATATATATATATATATATATATATATATAAATGATCGAAAATAACCTACAGTATATTAGTGTCGAATCCACAATTTTCGGTGTTCATAAACTGATTGGTGACAGTTCCTATTCCCTTTAAATCCAATTTTAACTCGTGTAAGGGTAAGATCTTCTAGTGCACCTAGGGGTAGTAGGAGGGGTGACATGAAAATGATCGAAAGCAACCGATATGAGTGTCAAATCCATAGCCTTCGGGGTCGCTGAGATTAACAGTGACACTACTGATGCCATATAAATCAAAATGTAGCCTCAATTGTACTTCTGATGGGAGACAGTTATGTAAAAATAATTGAAAATAACTAATATTAGCGTCGAATCCATAGTTTTTTGGATTCCTTAGTTGATTGGGGACAGTTCTGCCTCCTTTAATTCCAAGATTAGCTTCCAGTTGTGGTAAAACTCCCTAGCACCCCAAGGGGCAGAGGGAGACATATAAAATGATCAAAAACTACCAATATTGGTGCCAAATCCATAGTTTTCAGAGTCGCTCAGATAAATAGTGACACTTCTGATGAAGTCTAAGCCCGATTTAATCCCTCGTTAGCACCGGAAGGGCGGGGGTAAAATGACGACATGTAAAAATGTCGAAAATGACCGATATTAGTGTCGAATCATTAGTTTCCAGCATCGTTAATGGGTGGCAAGGGAGAGTAGTAGGGGCAAACACAAAAATAACAAGAAACGACCGATATTAGTGTTGAATCCATAGTTTTCGGCGTCACTTACACGTAGATAAAGAATGGCATTCTAGATACCATTTAAGTTCAAATTCGGACCCCAAATTAGCACTCTTGGGGATAAATGGAATTCTGACATGTAAACATAATTGCAAATGATTGATATTTTGTGTCGAATCCATAGTTTTCGAGGTCGCTGCAATATGAATAGTGACGCTCCCAATACTGTCCCAAGTGCAAGTTTATCCACATTTGCAGACTTTGGGGTGGAGGAGGTGAAAAACAAAATGTAAAAAATAATAGAATTGTATCGGATTCATAGTTTTCCGGATCGAGAAAATGTCTGAACTGTTTGGAATGACTTTTGGAAGATAGTTGAAACCCACTTCAAGCTGAGTTTCTTAATCGTATCAATTTGATTAAAGACGTATTCTGTAGAGGTAGGGTGTTTTAATATTTATCCTAAAAGTGGAGATGTGTATTTTAGTTATTACACTTTCATTGAACTAATGTTCTAAGGATGAAGGGAATTCAAATATTTTCCATACACTTATTTTTCCTTCTAATGCGTAGAACAGACATTTTGGTGTTTATAGAAACATTTCAGTGTTCATATAGTGTTTATAGAAAATATATATTACCATATTTTGTAAAACACTATAAGAAACTAGCTTAAAGCTATGTTCGAATATTTTAACACTATTATTGGGTTTCCGCCTGTTGTGTTGCTACATTGATAAATAAATATTGCACAAGGAGATGTATGCAGTGACCTAGGAAAAAGACTTTTGACCTTGCGAACGTGAAAGTGCTAGTGCTACTTTCAAGAGTTTGAGTGTAGGCTTATTTAGAAACCAACAACTAAGGTTTCTAAATAGGAGGAGATATGGCAGACAGGAGTGTAATTGAAAAGTAAATTCAAAAGAAACGTTGCCTCTTAAAGGTCTTATTAAGCGCCTTATAAACTTTATTGTTGCTATCACAAGTCTATTAAAACTTAAGAACAGCGAACAATCTGTAAGGAAAATACATATCATTAGGAAGTGCAATGATTAGGTTTTGCAAATATGTGCAAGGAATCTAAACATAAAATTAATATAATGAGAGAAAAGTCGGATAGGAATTCATACTTTCTGGAAACATCCAAACGTCGTCTATGAAAAACAACAAATAGACAAGAAACATTGGTTCCTAGTGGCCAATTAGTCTTACCAAAGTGCAAAATATGGAACGAATTCTGTTAACATGACTCCATTCTTGACTCCTTGCTAACACTATCTTTAAAACAAGCAGGTTTTAAATCATCATTCAGTACTACTGACCAAGTGTTAAATTGTCGAACTGTCCTTTTAACCATTTCTATAAACGGCTGCCATATGTCATTATTTCCTCGATATTGAGCGCGAATTTGAAACAATCTGGCACCAAGGACTTCTCTTCAAATTACTCCGCATTCTATTTATTTATTTAGAAAGATTAATACTACAGGTAAAGATACCCATTTACAGTACTCACAAAAACAAATAAACGTAATAACAGTAGAATAAACAGACAAGTGATAATTTTAATGATAATTTTAATTTTAATGAATCATCGATTCTGACAATTAAAGAATTTACTACTTTTTAAAATGTAGTGAGTGACATTCTGAATATATCAATATTTGGACCACACAAAATTTGTTGTAGAGGTTACATATTCTCCAAAGAGGTGAGCTTTTCATCATATTTGGTTTTAGTGTTCTACATTGAAATAAGCCAGCTTTTGGACGTCTTGTAACTTTTTGAACTTTAAATTTCAGAAGTTCAAGTATTTGCGAACGTACCATTAATACGTTCTATTTAAAGCCAATTTTCTTCATAATTGCTCCGCTTTCATACAAATAAATTAGGCACAATCACACCACTTCACCCTACAGGCCGGAGTTCCTCAATGTTCTGTTTTGTCACCACTGCTATACATTCTATATGTTGTTGATATGCCAATACCAGAACCATCAATTTATGCACTTCAGTTTCCTAATGATACAGTATATCTCGCTTTGTGTTCTTCAATGGATCGAATAAACGCAACATCATAACGAGCAATTGATAAACTCGCCATTTGGTGTCCCAAATGGAAACTTAAGTTAAATCAATTTAAAACATAATTGTCATTATTTGGACTTAAACGAAACAAGTACTGCTTAACACGAAATCCAGAACGATTACAGTACATTTTACATTGCTAGGTTTGCCTCTACCGTTACAAAATAGCGTGAAGTACCTTAGTGTCACTTTCGACAAACATCTCTCTTGGTACGCTCACCACTCCAATTTACAAACTAATATTCGTCCTGAGATCAATTTGTTACCAAATTTAAAAGGCATTAACTGGGGTCTTAACAGCAAACTCATTCTTTATACATATAAAGCTTTTGTTCATCCTGCTCTTACGCATTTACATGATATCTGGTTATCGGCTCCAGAGAAGTTTCATTATAAAACTACAAATCCTGGAACACCATGTTTTACGCATTGCTTATTTCTTACCACTACAGACACCAAAACAAGAGATCTACCGTCGCACATTTATACCAACATTCTTACCACATCTGTAGAGTCTTCGCTCTCGTTACATTCTACACCGTATAGCGGCCGATTCTCCATAAACTCTTAGACCAGATTTATTTGAAATTCATATTTGTACAACTGACCACTCAGTAATGAGATTAATAACAGATAACTGCCGTTTAATGTTTTAATACACTAACGGATTCTTTTGTATTAAATTTGTATTATTTTGACATGAATAACATGTCTTTCTTTTAAGATAAAACGGCCAAATTTGTAGATTTTTAGTATTAGGCGTTCGATATACTTGATAGGGCGAACTTAGGCAGGGGTAAAAGTGGTTCTGAAAAAGTAGAGGGACGGATGGCGTCACGCCCTCCCTCGTGCCTCTCTTTGCTCATTATATTTTTTAGTTAGTGGGGGACGCCATAGATAATTTTTGGAAGTGGGGTAACGGCATCCTCCCGTCTTCCCCTCACTTTTACCCCTGAACTTAGGGTTTTCTTTTGCGGAGGGGTAATGATGGTGATACCGGTATCTCTTCACAACATATAGTTTACTTAAAGAAATTATTTCTCACATTATAATTCAATATTTTCATGTCTTCTTCGTATCTCGTGGAGAAGGGCGCTAAATTTCCCAAACATCCCCTTGGCTTCGCCAATCTGTACTTGTATGCTTATCCATGACAGTTTTATTTCACTAGATAAGTGACGATAAATAATTAAATTTCTCCTACCAAATTAAACCAAACCAAACCATAGTGTACAGTTAAAAAACTAGCTTGCCTGTCCCAATGTAGCATGTAAATGTATGACGTCTTATCCAATATCTAAAAGCTAACGACACCTGTGGTCGGGAGGGTCGTAACCAGAACCAGAGTTAATTGTCACCCTGAGTTTTGAGATTTATATACATTTTAATCAATTCAGTAACAAAATACCAATGAAAAATGAGAAACTCTACTTCTTTTCGTAGATTTTGCTTCCCACAAACAAAATCACAAATGACGCCATTAGTCAGACTACCAAGACAGTAGGAGACGGGATGATTTTCTTGGAATTGTGACGTAATACCTTACATTCATAATTTCTAAGTACATGATTTTCGTTAATAAGCTACGTAGAAATAGAAAAAGGAAATTGAAATGCATTGATTAACTAGCACAATTTAATATGATTGTTTTATTGGCAGATTTTATGAAATGAATAATCGTTCAGAAGTTAATGTGCCAACAATCAGTGGGAGATAGGCATAAATGTTCTCTTTCGTGTTTTCACGAGATAGCAAGCTAAGATCTGGTGGTAATGAAATACTATACAATGTGTTCCAGTATATGCCCCGAGGTAATTTCTTGAGGTTTACCGTCTAGATGAAATACGTTCTTTAGAGCTATATATGATGGGTTGAGTCTTGAATGTGAATTTTTGCAACGGATGATTGGACGCTCTGATCCCGAAACGTGGCCATCCTGCTCATCTTATTTGATTCACCTCGACTATTGTCTGTAGGGGCATGTGAAATCCATTGTATAAGAGACAGCAGTCACTGACCTGCCCACCTTTTATGAACAGATTCAAGCATCGTTTACACACACATACGCAACACATGCCCAGTATTTTAGAGATGTAGGTGACTCCATGCAGCGCCATGTCCATGTCTGCGTTCGGTCGACACCTCGAACACCTATTCTAGTGATACTCTGATATGTTCTGTTGAATGGTATCAATACTGTTTCTGTGTTTTCTTCTCTTATTGTCTATAGTCCAAAATTTTCAGAAACGTCTAGGCAAATCGCCTACTTTTCACCTATATTTCTCAGAAACATATTTCCTCTATTGGTCTCAAGGAATCACCTCCTGGGAAGTAAGACAGGAGGCATTTATATGACACCCTGTGTATCTATGCAGAATAAAGGAAATAAGGGATTCCATGTAGAATAGGCGAAGTATACTTCAGTTGGACCCTGTTGTTTTTACCTGAAACACCCAGCATATGTACCAAAGTAATGTTGATGTCTGATGCTAAAACCTAAATCTTTCCCGTAAGGCGATCAATTGGTTTCTTGCTCTCCCTTTAATATGAGTTGAGTAGAAACTGCGAATTGAATGTAAATGCAAGAGTATATAACAGCTGATGCTTCAGTCCTAATTTGCAATTCTCTTTGGCTGAAAAGTATAGAAGACCTATGTATCTACATGTACTATATATATATATATATATATATATATATATATATATATATATATATATATATATATATATATATATATATACAAGGAAGGCAATAAAGATTTTTGTATGACGATACCAAAAGGATAGTTCTTTCTTTCATTGCATCTTTTATTATTTTTACAATAATACTACATAATAGTTTTCTTTTTTTTTTGGAAAAACATTCGTATCTCTATTTCTCTGTAGAGTACTTTCCCTTTTTAGCAGAAAGGAAAATGCAATTTAATTTTTGTTATTCATTTTACTTTTCCTCTTTGGAACTCAGAAGAACGAATGGCTTAAAAGCAAAGAAAAACTAGAAAACGTTTCATGTCTTTCCCAGTTGCAGTTCTTGTCCAAGACATGTGCTGCCATCTTCAGAGTAAATGAGGTGTGACATCATCTTTACTCTTCTCCTCTTTACCCTATAGGGGAATCTTAAAGTGTCGTTTTCTGTAAGACGATTTCATTCATTTTGCTTTTGTTCTTTTTTTCTTTAGAGAAAAAGAAAATGCAACTTGTTATATATATTCTTTTTAGAGAAGGAGATAAATTTGGTGTCCTGTATCCATACTTTTTCCACGCACTATGATTTACTTTATTGTTAGTTTGAACAACAGAGAAATCTTAGCAATAGGGAAACGCGTTTCTTAATTTACGCGTAGAATGTACGCACATAAAAGCACTATAGAGCAGTGGCTTCCAACCTTCTTTACATGTCTCCCGCTTCATAAATTCTGTATACTTCACAACCTCCATCTTCCAACTCGTAAGTGCATTTTTGTTTTGTCTTGTTGTCCTATCTGCAACTTCCGTTATTCATTAACATTTTTGAAAAAAATCCCGGGTCACGCTTAGAAGATAAAAATCATTTTCCATAGCATTACAATTGACTAAAATTCGCGTTTCTTCAGGCAAGTAAATAAATAAATAAGAAACAATTAACGTAAAGAAACAATGAAAATTGTGAGAATACAGTAAGTGAAAACCTTATGAAAAACTGACGAACACGATACTAATCTTCATTCAAGTAGTTGTAGTCTGTTTAATGCTATAAACTTTCACCTAAAGCAAATGCTTTTAGTTTGAAGAGCCACCTCTATTTGTTAGAAAATAACATAACAATTACTATTATTAAAGCGAGTACAGCTACAGTCTATTTTTCTTTATTTATTAAAAAAAAAAAAGTGTCATTCAAATATACTTGTACAACATTCGTGTGTGTATTACAAAAATCGTGGTCCCGTAGCATAGTCGTCAAAGCTCTCGACTTTGGTGCGAGCGGTCCCGAATTCGATTCCCGGTGGGGACACTCGACCGAAAAAGTGTAAAATCTTTTTCAGGGCAGCCATCCTTACATGAGGTTTACATCATTCACACCAGTCAAATGCTGGAATGGTACTGAACATACAGTTTCCAGCTGCTTCCTTCCCATTTCTTGGATAGTGTGCTTGCCGAAGGACGTTATCTCTCATACGTGACGGGCTAACATGACCATAGATGCCGAAAGCCCAGAAATTTAATTCTTAATTCTAGTATTTCAAAAAATCCTGTCATTATGTGTAGAGTTCCACAAGTTTGGAGGGATCTAAACCTACTGAATCCCCCAACCATTTCAGCCATGGGTCCACCACTGTTGCTCATTACGTTAATCCGATATTCATTCTGAATTTCATCCTGATAAACCTTACAATATCAATAGCTGTTACAAAAAGTTCTTCATTTTGTCCTAAAATCACACGAGATAACAACCAAGAATTATTTTTCCCCTCTTTCCGTACTAGTGAAACCTTACATGTAAAGTTAGATCATTCATCCTCTTTATAGGATTAATAACAATCAATCATATTTCTATTCTTGTATATGAAGAATATTTTTTTATCCCAAATTTAGTCAAACGAAACTGTTGTTATAAACTGATAACACACTTACCGGAAACATACTTCATTCCCAGGAGGGAGATTGTTTTTTTTTCTTTTTGCAAAAGGATTTCAAACCTTGTAAAACATTATGACAAGTGCCTCAATTTGAATGGTGAATACGAAAAGTAAGGTAATTTTGTACTTTTCTAACGTTTATGATAAGAATTCTGTATCTTCGAGTGTATCATTGCAGGGGCGGATCCAGGACGGACTTCTGGGGGGAGGGGCGGTGAGTTGTAATACTGCTACTTATAGCTACTTTTAAGAGCTTCAAACTCTGGGATGGGTTTTATTTATATATAAAATAAGAAAGTTTCCTCTTCTGAGGGGAGGGCGATCGCCCCGATTTCCCCCCTGGATCCGCCACTGGATCATTGATAACCAAGCTGAGTTTTTTTTTTTTTTTCGAATTACCCTCGTAATTTAGCAACTAAGCATGCACTCATGTTGTTTAGTAACTAAGCAATATGAGTGTAGTTTATAAACTACAGATAATTGTTACCATTTATCTTTAGGACAGTGCAATATTTAACAAGCTTTACCACCAACTCACGTGAACCACATTACTATTAACTATATTTATATTTGAGCTTAGTTGATGCTCAAAGCAATATGAAACATGAAACATAAACATTTACAACTTTTAATTATCCTCGATTTTAATCTGTAATTTACAGCGAGCCGAGGGCTTGTGAAGAACTAATACTATTAAATGAATAATAACAGACGATAGTATTAGTACTAGTGCAGTAGTACTTGTGATAATACTAGTACGAAGACCAGGAAACTGTCTAATTGGGGCTGAATTTGGTCAGAAGCCAAAGCCATAGTTTTAATGATCTCCATTTCTAATGAGCTTGTGTGACTAGAAGCGTAATTACTTGTTGAGTGAGTGCAAACAAGATAGGTGCAACAACAACGCTTTTGAAGAGGTATGTTTCACAGTGTCAGATACATAAACACATCGTTCATTTTCACATACACATGCATATGCTATACTATAAAAGCAACTACGGGGCTACATCAAACGCAACCAAAATATAATGGGCTTCTTTCTGAGCCCCTTTGACTGATCTCGCGTGTATAATATTGTACTGGAAGTTGGTTGTTGATTACAGGTAGAAAGACAGAGAAAGAGGGAGCGAGAGAAAAAAGGACAGGAATAGTCTGTGGTGTTACTCATAACCTTATGACCTAATAAAAAGAGAAACGAGCAATATCATTGTGGAAGACATATTGTGTAATAGATGATGAAAAATATGTCCATTCTAATTGACATGGCCATTGTTAATATATTTTTAGAATCCTATCACAAAAACTGACCTATATGAAGTTGCGATAACTTGCCCTTTAAATTTTTCGTGAATGTTTAAGTCCATTGGTAGGAAACTAGACTTAAAGTAGATGGTTGAGTGATTGATTTGCAATTTAGCGTCCCGTTCAGTTGAGTCTTTATGAGACATGAACTTACAGCTTAATGTGGGGTCCAAACCACATGAGCTTCCACCAGGAATCGAACCCGTATCTTGCGCGTCGAGTGTGCGTACGCTTTAGCGACTTGGGAGTTCTATTTAAATTTATATATAACTATTTTATCAATAACATCGAGTTATATTTTACTGTGTGTGCTAATTGATTAATGCATATGCTTTTGGTGTATTTAGTGATGGGTTTGATTCTTCGAAAAAAAGACCCTTCTCATTGGTCTAGTGCAGATGCAGTGGATTTAAAACTTTATTTCAAGTGATTACTGCTTCAATTAGTCAAATTGTTTTACAGTTCTTTTATTTCCCGTTCCTGGTGTACAACACGGACAAGCGAATGATACCGTTGGAAAGTATTATTCTGAAAAAGAAAACGAGGTATGAACCAAGATCCTGCGATAAATAATAAGGAAGCCGTAGCTGTTTGAGTGAAAGTCTAATATTTACCTCAACAAGTGGAAATCCTAAAAGGGGTAATCTACATATTAGATAAGTTAGGTTAGGACTTAACGTCCCTTTCAGCATCGAGACTCTATGAGACGTGGACCTGCAGCTTAATGAGGTTCAAGACACATAAGATTACATTGGAAATCTAACCCGGATCTCCTGCGTTGGTGTAAGCGGTTCCGGGTTCGATTCACGATGGGGACACTGTCGAAAAAGTGTAAAAGCCAGTCATTCTGAGTAAGGTTTCCCTGAGTTTTCCTTATTCACACCAGGTAAATGCCGGGATGGTACCGAACATGCAGGACCCAAGCCGCTTTCTTCCCTCGCTTTCAGCAGATAGTGTGATCACCGAGGGACATCATCCCTCAAACATGACGGGCTAACATTGTCATAGATGCAGAAAGCCCAGACATCTCATTTGTATTCCTAATCCGGATCTCCTGCGCTGAAGACGCGTATGCTATCATATAGCAACGATGTAGAACGTAATATATTAGATAGGATTTTGGAATTTAGTATCCCTTTCAGCAGCGACTATCTGCAGCTTAACATAGAGTCCGAACCACATAAGTTTTCACCGGGAATCGAACCTGGATTCCTGGGCCAGTAATTCATTATAATTTGTATAATCTTCACCTTATTAAATTATGTAATCACTCTACTATGTATTCTATTACCATCCTATTATATTCTATCATCATCCTACCTCCCTATTATCTTATTACTACTTTATCTTCACCCTATTATATAATACAGTATAATCTATACCTGTCTGAGATTCTCAACTGTATAGTGTGTGATCGGTAACTCAGTTGAATTATATTGTTTTTTTTTCTCGATTTTCTGGACTAATATTAAGCCTAAGAAGAGCACAAGGGCATACGTCGAAGGTCACTTGTGGTCTACGGACTGCTGAATAGCGTATGCCTTCGGTGCAGGGGGTCTCCGGTTAGATTCTCGCTGACAGTGCATGAATATACTACAGTGGTTCAAATTCAAATCTAAACTGTAGTTGTCTTGTAGGCTTATAGCAGTCATTTTCAACTCGTTGACATATGACAAATGAACGTTTTTTTACGATTAGATCAAGGAGAAAAAGATTCCTCCCGCACTGTTCAATAATTTATACCTATAAAAATCGTGTTTATTATTGTTGGTCCTTATTTAACAACACACAAAAATATACTTGCTTTTCTTCTTAAATATTTTTTCGTCATTCTCATATCCTTGGTTTTATTTTCATTCATTTTTCAGATCTTCACTCAGAACACGACTCAAGTACTGTGCTTATTTTACACGCAATTTCTTTCATATGAAGTAAACGTAATTATATAGATCTACACTGATAAAAAACGGGTGATTTCTCGTAGTGTTACGGACTTAACCGAATTCTGTGAATGAGTATTAAAATTTATCCCGATAACTAGGGAATCTCTCTCTCTCTCTCCTTTCCGCCTCTCTCTTTCGCGGTGGTTAAAATTTTACTCTCAAAACAAACTTTCTTTCTAACATTTTCAATAAACTCCATTACTAGTTGAAATAATTATACATACTATGCTTAATCCAATTATAACATCGAAGGATTTGTTGCTTCTTTTATAAAATATATTAAGCATCTATAAAATATATACTTACTCTCACAATTCTCGTTTGTCGAAACTTCTCTGCATTATCAAAGATCTTACAGGTTGTATATACATTTGAATTACACAATGGATTTGAGTAGATTATGCTCTCATATTTCTCCAATCACTATGGCTACATTCACTGGTGCAAATCTCGGGGAGGATGAAGGGGACCTGTCGCCTCCAATCTTGGAACTCGGAGTGACTGTTTCCCTAATAATACGATTTGAAATGAGTTTTTAGGGAAGAAATGTGATGATTTGTGTCCGATTACCACAAAGGAAAGTGAGATGAAATTGATGTCCCCCCAGAATAAGCCTCAAATCTGCCCGCCTCCCAATGTTGAAGACAACTCGGCTCCCCTGATCGTCCACTGCATTGTTTTTAAATTTTATAAACATTTTGAACATCGCTTTAAAATAATTATAGGAACGGTTTTACCCGTCTCCCTGGTCCCCCAATGCTGCGCCACAGGCTACATTCTTAATACTTTCACATCCCGATGTTGAAATAAGTCTTTGTATATTAAAATCCTACTTAGGATTATATGTATATGAAAGATAGTTGGGTATTCATGTGTTCATTCAAAACATTAGTGTATATCTGTTATAATTGCAGTTTTCTAAGTTTTCCTATGTGGCTTCATTGTAATTAGAGATGTATGCTGTAAACCGCTATAAAGAAATTAAAGGAACACAAATCTCCGTGTGTAGACGAAATTCCAGCTGAGCTAATTTTTGCTGGAGGCGAAAAATTGTGGAACAAGATACACAAACTCATTATCCTTATCTGGAACAAGGAAGAATTGCCACAAGAGTGGAAAGAAGCAATCATTGTTCCAATTCACAAGAAAGGCGACCAAACTGACTGTAATAATTATCGAGGCACGTCTCTTCTGTCAACATCCTATACCCCAAAATGTTTAGGGACTTCGAGCAGGATTAGAATCATGAAATTTAACATGATTGTAGCCTTCCAGGACTAACCGACAGGAAAATTTCCAAAAGTGAATATTTTTAATTTTTTAGGAGTCTAAAGGTGGATGAAGTAATTCCATGCTATTTAAATGGGCGTTTTCTTGGGATACGAAATCTTACCTTTAAGACAGTTGAAATAGGGAAAGAAACAATAGAATTGCGGGTTCAAGAGATGTGAGGCCGTAGGCCTGCCAAAGACACTGTGTGGGAGGCGAAGCGCCTGGATGGGCAAATTTAAGAAATGTGAAGAGGAAGTTCACGAAATTCACTGTTGATTCAAAAGCCGATAGATAAGAAATGCGAGGCCGTAGGCCGCGCAAACTCGAGGGTCTGGGGGCGGAGTCCCTAGCTAGCCAAAGGCTAGTCAACTATTCTATTAGGAAGATTGGCTCCATACGCAGGTAAAATTATTGGAGATTATCAGTGGGTGTTTGGACAAAATCGATCAACTATCGACCAAATATTTACCATTCACCAAATACTCAAAAAGAAGTGGGAATACAATATCCCGGTACATCAACTATTTGTTGATTTTAGAAAGGCTTACGACTTGATTAGGAGAGAAACATTATACAACGTTCTTACAGAACTTGGAACACAGAGAAAGCTAATTAGATTAATTAACATATGTCTAAATGAGTTCCAAAGTAAAGTCCGGGTAGGAAAATTTTTGTCTACGAGCTTTCACGTCGAAAAGGGCCTGAAACAAGTAGATGCGTTGTCGTCATTATTATTTAGCTTTGCTATGGAATACGCTATAAGGAAAATAGAAGATAGCAATCAGGGCCTAGAGTTGAACGTGTTATTATTCACCAGGTTATGGCATATGCTGATGGTGTAAATTTAATAGGGGATGATAGAACAATAGAAAGAAATGCAGAGATCTTATTAAACGCTTACAGGGACATGGGTTTGGAAGTAAATGCAGAGAAAACTAAATACATGGAAGTGCGTCGGGACCGGAATACAGCAAATTATGGATGCGTTAAAATATTAAATAATACTTTTGATAAAGTGAATACCTTCAAATATCTACGATCAATATTAACATACGAAAATCATATTCACGAAGAAATTAAATGTCGACTAAAAGTAGGAAATTCGTGTTATTATTCAGTTGAAAATCTCCTGTCGTTGCGAATTCTGTCGAGGAAATCGAAGTTTAAAATATAGAAAACGATAATCATGCCTATTGTTCTGTATGGTTGCGAAACATGGTCGCTTACTCTGAGAGAAGAACATAGACTGAAAGTATTTGAGAACAAGATCCTGAGACGAATATTCGGACCCAAGAGGAACGGGAATGGGGAATGGCATAAACTACATAACGATTAACTACATAATTTATACCTTTTACCAAACATTGTTAGAGTCATCAAGTCTAGGAGGCTCAGGTGAGCAGGTCTTGTAGCTAGGATGGAAGAAAGTAGAAACGCTTTCAAAGTCTTGACTGACAGACCAATTGGAAAACGACCATAAAGAAGACCTAGGTGCAGATGGGAGGACAATATTAAGATGGATCTCGCAGAGGTAGGAATACAAAGTAGAAACTGGATCCATAGAAGTCAGTGGAGAGCTTTTGTGAACCCGGCATTGAACCTCCGGGTTTCATAGGCCATACAGTTATTTAGATGTATGCTAATACAAAGTTATGCCTCCTGTACTAGGAAAGTTCAATTACAAGTATTTTTGGAAATATAAAGTGTGTCAATTATTTATTAAGTGCTTGGCTTCAAACTTACGAACGCCACTTCTTATATATTACTAGCTGAAATGCTCGTTCTTCGCACGGACAAAATATGTTTATGAAAAGTAAAGTACTTGCGGAAAATAAGGCTCGGGAAGAAATAAGGCCCAGTGCAAAATTTCCTTTGTTAGAAGCACTGTAGGGGAAATCTGTCAATGTCGCAAGTAGCGAATCCTCACACAATGCCTGCTTGCGAGAGTTCGTCTTCCTGTCCCTGGTTAGAAGGAACGCTGGCAGTATTGAATCATCGAGAAGTCAGTTTCTACGTGTTGATATTATTTACGGAGGAAAAATAAATTCATCTTTTGTGTGTAGAATGAAGCTAACGCGAAATATATTGTATATTTATGATGATCATAGTGTTTAGTACTTGGGATAGTAGTTACTTCGTCTTAGTCCCAAACATGTCTGTAAATAATGATTTATAAAATGACGAGTATATGATCGATAAATAAGACCTACCAAAAATCTACTGGCCACATTACCCTACAAAACATGTGTACGTTGTTAAACTGGCAACTTGGCAGCTTGAACTGGCAACTTGAATGTGTGTTAGTTTGTTATTCTTTCTTGGTCAATGCCAGCCTCTGTAGTAGTGTGGTCTATCATGTTCGGGCCTAGTTGTTGATTATGGAGGTTCGCAGGTTCGAGTTCTACATTGATGTCTTTCATAATGCGAATCTCTAATTATAATGCATGCGAATGGAATGGCTCATACCACTGCTTTTGGATATATTCTAAGCACATTTTCGTGCCGTTCTGTGCGTTCGAGGTGTCGTGATATCGTTTATTATTTGCCAAAGAATGGATAGGTGACATGCAAAGCTGAAACGGTGCGACGTATGGGTATACGACGAATGCAGTGTCGTCTTGGTCGACGCCGATGATGAATGCATTTGCTAGAAGTGTTATCAAGTGTAAAGTGTGAAATCTGTTTACAATGGTGACTTGTTTATTATATGTCCAAGCTTATTCTTTAAAATTCAGTTACTGGCCCCGACTTAACTAACGACTGCATAACATATGGAAGATTACCTATAGCTTTGTTATTTCATATACATATTGTTATTAAATATCCTTTTATTTTTAGTATTTAAAGTGCTGTAACAATATTAGGTGTTAATTAAGTTCCATTAATCTCTCAGGTCATAAAATTTTGTGGCTTCCCTTGTATGTAGTAATGCCAAAATGCCTCGTTCGAAATCACGCCCTTATGGAAAGGAGTACCTCGTTTGCGCCACATTGACCCCTGTCGAACATCAGATATTCGTCAGTTGAGAAATACTTTCACTTGAAGTGCAAAAACACTTCTTTTCAGAAGTCACAGTTTCATTAAAAGAAATTGAAATGCTCAACTCCGTACTTCATGCTTAAATATTATGCTCTTTTATTTTATTCAGTTAGTTAATCCCGTACAGACACATAACAAGCTAAAACTAAATCAGTTCATTACTAAATTAATAGTGCAATAGAAACACTCTTTTTGTCCTTGTGACATATGTGACTAAGTTTATTGTGCAAAGAAGGGTCGTTATGGCAATTCAGGTAACTGTAATTATCAAGAGATAGCATCTATCGTTTGTAAGAGGCCTTTTGGCACGAAATATACTTTTTTATATAAGAGAGAGTTTTTACACTAAACGTTGTGACACTTACCCGTAGCTACTGGTTAATGATTTCAGACAAATCCATTTTCGGACGTTTTCTTCTATAATAATGAGGGCTAGTGGTATGAGGTTATCTAAAGTTGTATTTATGCGCTGATATTTTTACAATAGAGTTCATCCTACCATAAGGAGAATTTCTAAAAACCATGGACAACGATCCTGAGGAGTTCGAGGGATTCTGTTTCCCTCCAGATTCTTGATATCTTTGCTTCTTTCTTTGTATATCTGATAACGAAACATATCCAACCAAATTAGACAGAAATTGGCACCCCTTTTAAAAACTCCAATATATATAGAAGGAAACAGTGGGACGTATTGCCACTTAGGATTCTGTATACAGCAGCACCCATACAGTTTGAACACTCAAGATACTTTGGTAGAAATTTACACCGCTATTCATGGAATCAAGGACAAGTGAGAGGGGTACATACTCACTATTTATCGTGAAATTCAATTAAAAAAAAATAATGATCCATCCTCGATATAGTTCTTTTAAATCCTGAATCAACCAGTACCGTACATACAGTAGAAATCCATTTAGCACAAAATTCTTGTCTGGACACACATTTTTTTTTTCATCAGCGAATAAATTAATTAATGCAAAGCATTCATTAAGTTAGAGACGTTCTGTATAAAGAGAAAAGAAATTATTGTTTTTAGCTCTAAATGAAAGGCTGGAATGGAGAGAAGACAGAAAGGTAGGAAGTTAAGCAGAGGGATTAATTCTCCCGGGAAACGGGATAATCTATAACCTAAAACTTGTACTTGCACAGTATCCGTCTATTACAAAAGGGAAAAAAAATATCTTTTCCCTAGTTCTCTCTCTCTCTCTCATTCTAGCTTCTTTGTATCGGGTAATGACGTTATGTATCTCACTACAAAACTTTGTAGCTTTCATCTTTCCTCTTAATCCCAAACTTCCTCTCTAATGAGTTAGAGAAACTTCTTTTTTTATTTTTAATATTCTCTCTCTCTTTTTTTTTAAATATCTTAAAATTTCCACCACTCAGCAGAAGTTTTGCGTGGAAAATCTCTTCCGTTTAGCAGTAGAGTCCTTTTTGCCTGTGTGAAAAAAAAAGACTGACTTACGAACGAAAAAATGAAAACGTGAGGAGGAAATAAAAAAATAAGAAAAGTTAAAAGCTTCAAAGTTATTCCTCAATGATCATAAATCAATCTCTCAGAAAGATTTTTAAAGGAAGAACAAATTTTACTGTCTTCTTTTTTTTTTTTAAAAAAAAAAAAAAAGCTTAAATAAATACTGCCAGATTCAGTGACTTTTCTTGTACTAATTTGTCGTTGCTGATATTTCAATTAATACAGATTCTTTCTCGATTTTACTGTCTACGTTATATAGATATTAACAAAGTTACTTATATTTACACACTTTTTTTCCTTTTTCTTTCATTGAGGCAAATATTTCATAAAGTTATTTCATTATATAATTAATTCTAAATTATCTCTTGCTAAAATGACTGCTCTTCATACAGGAAGAATATATTTGTTAAAAAAATATATTTGAATTGCACTATTTGAACCACTTCCCTATCCTTATAATAGGCATTACAATCAAACTATAATAATAAAAACACTGGTGCTAACTACAAATATATTTAAAAATTCGTTTTAAACGGCTGAACCATTTCCTAACATTCATTTTTTAAATAAATATTCACCACGGTGTTTCATCGTTGTTTATTTTAGTGTATATAGATATATATATTCTTTTGATGTTTACTGCATTTAAGGTATACTGAAACACCAAAACCACTGCAGATGATATTCGCATGAACACGATTATGTTTCATGTGTATACTTTCAAAAAATAATCCTGGGATTATTTATTTTTTCAGTGTGGAGTGTGCAATCATCTGTACACCCACACATACTGTAACCCACATGTTTTTACTATAAACGCGTGTTTTCAAGATTTGTAAACAAATAGTGGCAGATGACAAATGGAAACTACAATATCAGGAAGAATTTAAAAGGACACGGAGAACCGCGAAGAAATCCGATAAGTTCTCTACATGTTCTCTTTCCAAAAGGATTTCTATAAAAGAGGAAGTTGGAACTAAGAAATTATCAGTGTCTTTACTGACCATTAACTTATAATACCATCTCCCGAGGACGCTATGGTGCTATGGAGTTTAAAACCTTTAATACCTACTCCTGAGTATGGGTGTTTCGATAAGGCTGAGGACTATCGAATTTTCGGAGTGAAAATTTATCGAGTTGTCATCGGTTACTTGAAACCGTTCGAATATTTGAAATTATCGAAGTTTCGGGTATTATCGAATTTTCAGGTATTATCGAAGTTTTGGGTATTATCCTATAATAACCTCGACTGAATTTTTTCTTCCAAACACTCCAATAATCCCGAACTTTTCAAAATATTCAAACGACTTGATAAATTGGGATCATACTGAAATCTTTCAGTATTTGCTGCTTTCAAACAACTCAGAGATCACGAACAGTACACGAGTGTCTCAAACTCACCGAATGTTTCTAACGTTTCGAATGTCTCGAATACTTCTAGTGCCTCAAACACTTTGAGTGTCTCGAACATTTCGATAATCTCGAACACTTTGAGTGTCTCAAACGTTTTGAGCGTCTCGAACACTTCGAGTGTCTCATACATTTCGAGAGTATCGAAAGTTCGATAATTCGATAAAATTAAAGTTCTTTATCGACGAAACGGTTTTGAAATTTAATCGAATTGTTATCGGTTACTCGATTATCGGAACAGCTCTACTGCCATGGCCGCTATGAGCTACGAGGTACAAACTTTTAATACATGCTCCCGAAGCCGATATGGGCTACAGAGTTACCTATTCCGTCTGAGGGTGCTATGGGTAAAGACAAGATACCGTGGCAACATTGTATGTGGAAGAGAATTATTCATATCTTGTACTGAAGTCATTTATTTAGAGTATTTAAAAGACTTAGAGAAACTTTGTACACTATTTATGAGACATTTTTATAATAAAAGAGTAAAGGGCTAAAATCTCCCGTGTATGTTATCGACTCTCCCAACAGAATATTACAATATAAAATACTAAAATAAATATTATAGAAATTGGCTGTCCTCCTCCTTCTCTTAAAACTGAATTCTCGGAAACAATTGGACACTTTTCTCTCTATTTCTAATTAGGAGTTTATGTGTCGACCTTCATCTTTCTATCTTGAGAGGTATCGTAAGCTTCTTTGTTTTGCCAGAAATTTTGGACTTTTCTCCCCCCCCCCCATTAGGATACAAATTTTAAACAAAGTGACATGATAAAATGCCAGCTTAAGGTAGTTGTTACCTATGTTCCAAAATTCATTTCAAATAGTTCAGTTATTTTCTAGCGATGTGAACACAGCCAAGATATCTTTACTATTTTGTGTATAGACATGTTGCATAAAGTCAGGTTTCTTCTTTGATTTAATTAGTTTTAATTTATTAATATTTTGAAAATCATTCTTTAAGTATTTAGATTAAATTAATTTGATTTCATTCGAAGGAATTACTGTCTTATTTATGATTAATTAATAATTTATAACCGTGTTCCTTTCTCTATCTCATGACAGTGTAATCCAGTTAGTTCTTGTAACTAGCCGTAGAGAGAGTGCAAAGCTTCTACAATCTTCCTATCTGATGAAAACTGAAGTTGAAAAGAACTTATGCCCTTTGACCTTTACGGATTTTAGTTCACATTATCTATTTAAGAACTCCAAATCTACTTTACAGAAGCCTAGACTATAGATGGACACGACGAGTTACCCCCAAGCCACAGAAAACCAAATAATACAAAAAGATTGGTGCAGATAAAACGTCCGCTTTGCGTCTGGTGGTGACACTCGCCTTAGCAATACATCACAGAGATTGATTTACGTATAGCAAACAGGTTGGAGTACCTGCAAATACAGGAGGTAGTGCATTATTGAGGAGAGTTGTGTTAAAATGTACTATGAAGAAGACACAATTAAGTGACTTTTCGTTACGAAATCAAACTGGGATATTCTGCATAGCAAGCAGAAGATTGTATTTCGGTCAGGAACGTAATTTAGATGTAAAATGGATGTTCTATCATAAAAGCACAGGACAATGGCTAGTACCGGTATATTTGTTTCATGCCCTACCCTAGCTAATTGTTGACCACAAGGAAACGAGTAAGGGTAGATGTATATCGAAGTTGCACCTCCCGAGTGTGATATAATGTCACTTGGTATTATCATGGGGGACAAGGTAGAACAAAACGAGCCCTGTGGAGCTTCTAACCAACTTCGCTTGCTAACACTCGCTCATCTATGTTTCGTAAGATAAGTAAATAACTTTTTATGTATTATATACTAAGTACAAGTACAAAAGCAAATGAGTATTATTTTTATCTTCTTTTAATGATATAAATGTTATTGAAATTTAAAAAAAAATCAAAAAGCTTTCCTTGGGCTGGGTTTGAACCCATGTTAAAAGCAATTTTTATTACTAGTTCGTGCGCTAGCATGCTTGACCACGACAATCGAAAGCAGTTCGTGTTGATTCGCGCTATATGTAAGCTATGTGGAGAGAAACGGCTAATTTCAACCAATCAGAACCGTGTATTTAGCTTCTATGGCTAGAGTCGAGCGTTATTAAAATATATCCCAATGACTAATCGTGATCAAGGGCAAGGCGACTTCCGAAACTACCTCTCTACCCATTGGTGGTGCTGCTGGTTTTGTGGTGCGACTGATCCAACATCTCTTTCTCAAGAGAACTGAGATCAGATTCAGATTGTTACAGTGTTGAACGTCTCCGCCAAGTATGCGGTAATGTCTAACAGATCGTATCTCAATGTTGCACCAAAATGAATGTCTATATGAAGCTCAAAGAATGGTATAGTTATAATGTAGAAATATTTTTCTAAAGTAGTAGGTAGAGTAACTAATACATGCGTCTTTGATTTTTTTTAGAATATTTACTATGAAAGTTTGTTATATGCAAAATAACAAACTCATAATTGAAGTTTGAAGACTAATATAATGCTTTTTATGTAGATTTTTGTTTCATAAATAAGTGGATTTTAGGTTAAGGCGGCTAATGGAACAATATTTAGAGCTTTAGCCAGGTTAAGGAATGCCGTTAAGAAACCCAGAGTTTCAGTAAGCTACGTGGTTGCAGTTGGGATTATTTAGTGTTCTAGTCAAGCAATATAGAGTGCTTTAAGGCTTTACAGAGCTCCAGGCAAGCGAAGTGGTTAAGGAACTTCAGAGCTTTAGGCAAGCTAAGAGGCTTGTATTCGGTTATTTTAAATTAGGTTAAGAGATGTGAGTTGACCAAATGAGATTGATGACGAAAAACTTTTTGTGGGGTGTCTTATATTTTGTATGGACAGCGGGAGGCGTTAGTGCTTTTCAGTTACGTATTTTTATAATAATAATAATAATAATAATAATAATAATAATAATAATAATAATAATAATAATAATAATAATAATAATAATAATAATAATAATAATAATGCTTGTTTGCTTGCTTGTAGTAGTAGTTATACAAAACATGTGGTTTCGTTTACAAATAAGGAACACGTGATTTTGTTTACAAAATAAAAAGCACGTGTAAGATATAACAATACTCTCCATAAACTGCAGTTTGAAACGTTTGTCACCTACCTTCTTTTGCTTATATCTATCTTAGCGAAACCACCTCTTCACTATCTCGATTAGGTTTCAGGAAGGAAGATCTTCTCTGACTATTGGGCCGTGGAACGTACAGTTGAGGATTTCTTCGCAGATTGCAGACCCCTTGCCAATTTTGCCAACTTTTATCAAGATTTCTTTTTTACTCGTGTCTGTATAGGGACATATACAGATGTTGTGATTAATGCCAAGGAGATTCATGCTCATATGTGAAGGATGCGCTGTGTAGAGAGTGCAGGTTCAGCTAGTCTATATATTAAAGTGCTAGGTTTATATGTTTGCCTGCAATCCTTTCGACAATGAAATCTCGAATACCATAAGTGCTAGAAATTAGCTGTTTTCACTGCTCGATTCCAAATTGTATGTAGATTGTCCAGTTCTCATTCAGATTTTCAAAACCCCGTCGTTATAGTTCTATTTAACATTTTAGGGGCTGTTTTGAGCCCATAAGATTAACATTGTTGCAGACCGAAACTACGATGTTAGGCAACCAGTAGAAAAATTACGTATGGCGGATTAACGCACACTGCTGGCGCTTTGCTTAAATCTGAATGGTAAAACCTATAGCATGCCGGCAACTTCAAAGGCCTCAAGAGATGCAATGACACGTACTCGGACGGATATGGATTTATTGGGAAAAAATATTTCCACTTGATATCGTGTTACTTCTACAAATTCGCGGCAAACTCACTCCAACATCTATACATAGCAATTCACTTTCTTTGTGAGTCTTCTATCCTTTATTGGTGTGAGTATGGAGACATGCACAGTGAGAAGGGGATTTATGGTCATAACAGAACGATGCGCTGAATAGACAGCGCAGGTTCAGCTCGTTTATATAAATCTTTTATATAAATCTTTCTCAAATGCAACAGATGACAACAGTATAACAGCTTCAAAGAATAATGATTGTATAAACAATATAAAATTAAGTTTCTAATCCTGAAACAATTAGTTTAGTTTTTAGTGCTGTGGAAATTAATCGGCTAGAAATGGATTACAATAATTGAGGTTAACGAAGCTTTCTTTGACTACATGTTCGAACATTAATTTAAAAACAATATATATTCATTGAATAATCGCTTAATGAACCTATTTCAAGAAATTATATAGGCCTATGTATAAATAACTTACCAATGGAACATATACTGGCATCTACCACTTCCAACAATTTGCCTTGAATACACTCACGAAACAATTGTACTTTCATACATTTCTTTGAAACAGACTTTCAAGGTACTTTTCACTAACTCAATGTTATCAATTTAATTCTGACCGGTTTTATTTCTGTTTCATAACTGAAGCATATAGTACGCGAGAGGGAAAATTCTAATTTAGTTCCTTTTGGCGAGGGAGACCCAGGTTCGATTCCCGGCGGGAGCTCATGTGGTTCGGATTCTACGTTAATCAGTAGGTCCACGCCTCATATAGCCTCGGTGCTGAACGGGACGTTAAATCCAAAATCAACTAAACTCAACTCGAATTTAGTTCCATTTTTTGCCACTACGGCGTTATCATTATATTAATTCCCTGACCTATACATTTTTATCTCTAGCTATTTTTTTTTACTGACCATTACAATACGGATTTTATGTATTATTTCTTTTTCAAGACAGACCTAAAATACAATCGCGTTCACAACTTGGACTACCTCCCATATAAGATGTCATCAGGTTATTAGTTTACATTTCTTAGTGGTTACTAGAGTTCAGAGTAGTGGCTCTGCAGGATTTTTTCCAAGGAGGAAGGGAGCACAAGACCGACAGACAAGCACAGTCGCGCATATACACACATTTTGATACATGCATGGACATATGCATCATATTGTAAAGCAATTATTTACGCACATGTCATTATTAACTATAGGGTAGGCCTAGTCCAAATGTCATCTCACCTTCTACAACAAGATGTAAGAACAGTACCGGATACATGTATCGGTTTTAGTTGATCATAGTCACTGTCACATATCCAGAAAGTCTATAATGAACACAATCATTTTCATGGCCCAAAATGATGCAGCAACTCAACTGTTGAGTAGTCTGGAAACACTACATTGCTCTTGGGAAACACTTGCTTGTTATTATCCTATGGAAAGTTTTTGCAACAAAACGTGAGGTCCGGAGTTCTGGCAGGCTTATCGTGAAGCACCGGAAACTGTGATATTTGCCATATCCGTTCAAGTATTCCTTGACATCAATGGCCTAATGGAAGTGGCGCATCATCTTGTTGGAACCAACAACCATTCAGATCGACATTCAATATCTGGAGCTGTGAAACATACCCTCCCTTAACTTGGTGAGGTAGAGTGCTGATTAACAGGATTGTTGAATAACTCGGTTCCTATCAAGTGTTTACTACATATAACAAAGTAGATTTTTTGTAAAAATACACGACGCTGCTACAAAATGTACAGAAAAAACTTACACATGTATATTTCCACTACTGTTACAGTGGTGGCAAGACATTTTGATCACCCTGTATAGTGAATCAACTATAGTAATATTGTATTTAAAGTAAATATATTAAGTACTACAATATGTAAGAGCAAATCTGTTTGTCTTGACATGCATTTCCAAGAATTGAACATATTTGGAAAATATTTAGAAAATTGAACATATTTAGACCTGCCGTCTTTCAGACACGATGTGGATGGTTATGGTTCAGATATTTCATTATATTTAAAAAAAACATAAAAAAAAGAGTAAGTTAAGTTAGCAGGATCTTTCCTTAGAATATTCTGTTTTCTGTTGGTCTTCCTCTTCTTAGACGGATGTTTATTTGAACGCTCAAAAGTAGTTTATTTCAGTCTATTTTTAGGAACAGCGTTTCGTACATTGTTTTACTCAAGTATGGCAGTTTCAGCATTCCTACAAAACAAAAATCTACTAGAAACAGTGCTATGTGTTTATAAGTGAGATTTCTTTGAAACTTGGACTGGATATATATATATATATATATATATATATATATATATATATATATATATATATATATATATATATATATATATATATATATATATATATACGAGGGTTATTTTGTAAGTCAAACAACTGTGCTACCTGTCAAAAACACTGCAGCCACGGAAATGCATTATATGCATTTGAAGGAAATAAGAATCGAAATTACAATATGATCGAGACGACGTTCAGAGACGAAGGCTAAAGTACTAATGCAAAATTATTCTTTAATATTGTGTTGGGATACCGGTTACATAGAAGAGAAAAACGCAACATTTTGTTTTTTTCCTTCGAAATACTAAGTTAAACTTTTGTGTTACTTTGTTACCCGTGGGTGTGAAATCAGTTTCTCTAATTAAATTTTTTTTTCGCACAAACTTATAGAAACTTTTTAAAAGTGTGTAAGAGTATTTCTTTAATTTATTTAAAAAAAAACGGAATAAATTGTTTTGCAGGCAAAATAAGAACTATAACGTAAAACGTGGCGAAAACACGTAAAATTTGCAGGGAAAATTGTACGATCTGCAATCCTAGTGTAAATGTTGTAGAGTACTATTTAAAGGGTGTTTTCTGTTTGTTACATACGTATCGTGCTTTTCTTTTCTTTCTACTTTGCATTCATGGGTGCATATTTTAAGGTTCCACTTATTTTCACACCATGGTAGATGCAGCTATGTGTTTCTAGACGGCACCACGTCCTAGACGTAAACACTCTGCAGATGATATCCACGAAGAAAACGTCGTCCACCATCGCCAACGGTCGGCAAGTGACGGAGATCAACGAAGGTAGCCGACATTTTAGGATAAAAGAGGAGAGCACACCATAGAAGACATCAATTCACCCGGTTGATCAAACCACCAACTCTCTAAGACGCACGGTCATTGAGCTCCCTTCTACCTCTCTAAGAAGCCCGGCCATTCAAAGGCACCTAATCACCAAATTCTCTAAGATGCACGGTCATTGAGTTTCTTTAATACCTCACTAAGACTCTCGGTCATTGAGAATTCCAACTTCTCTCTCTAAGATGCACGGTCATTGATAGGCACCTATCCAACGCGCCAAAAGACGCATGATCTTTGGGAGCCTTTAAAATCTAACAACAAACCTCGAAAAAATTAAATCAACTTGTAGTTATTTGTAATATTTGCTATTCAAGAGGCAAGTTTGACGATAAAAGGTGATGGGAAAGTCCAGACTCCTGCGTATTATCTTTTAGCACTACCTTAAAACGAAGAAAAAAACTTTACAATGTTAAAACTTGATCGAGCAATGAATTCACTTTTTTTTTCTGGAAGGCAAGGGATTGGATTTCAATTTTGTCGTTCTGCTCAGCGGCGAGGCTATTTGAGACGTGGATCTACAGACCATCCGAACCACACGAGCTTCCGCCGGAAATAGAATCTGGGGCGGGTCTAACGCACCTAAGCCGTGTATTCTACCCATTTAGCTGCGAAGTAGTTCATCAATGATTTCAAACATACATAGTGGATATACATTGCTGCAAATTTCTTGGTATATGTTGGTGGGAATGAACTGTACACTCTAGATGTATTATTTTCAAAGAAAAACAAAGTAAAACTACAATGGCTAGATAATCAAAAAAGTTACCGTCTGCGTTCACACTCTTTCGCTATCGCCCAACCAACGATTGGATTTCGTAGGAAAAAATCCAGAATATAAGATTCGAAGATATTCTCAACCTCACATTGGTCCACCCGATCATTAGGGAAGGCCTTCCCAACCAAGAAGTAATCGAACTGCCGGAAGAGATGGTAGGCAGTCGGAGAAATGTCAGGAAAATACATTGGATGAGGAACGGTTCCATACTGCAACTCATGGAGGGTCTATAACTTTCTTTGAGCGAAATTTGCGTGTGCGTTGTCATGCAACATGAGGATACCATCTCTTTTAAGTATTTCTTAATGCTTGCCAGCAAATTGGCAGTGTATTTCATGATATTTTGAATTATAATGATCTGCGCCTCGTCTGAGAACGATACGATGGATCACTCGCACCATAGATTACCGTCAGCAATAAAATCTTCTTTAGATGGAAAATTAGTTTAGAAAACTGTCCTGGACGCTGATCACGATCCATCCATTATCCTGATCTTATGCGATTGTTCTGGCAGATCTATTTTTCATCTGAAGGTACCATCCAATGCAGCATATTTTCCTGGTTATTACTCAGACAACTGCACATCTCCAGATGTAGAGTCTTGTTTGCAGGTATTAACTTCCCCATGGGAAAATAGCAGTCTAAAAGTGGAAGGGCCTCAGCCGACGGTGGCGGGCCGTCGGTGCGGATAATACACGACTATGTACAGAAAAACAACTTTTTGCCTGCTCCGATCAGAAGCAGCAGGTAGCCGCCGACCCTGTTCCGACCTTTTGCCGACTATTTCGGCAGAGACGCGACGTCGTGGCAGGGCTGGTCACAGATCCGACACTTCGCCGAAAAAAACTGTGAGCCTCTGTGCTGCCGTCGTTTTCCAGACTACTTAGCCGCTACGCCGCCTATTAGTCGACTTCTAGACTACTTAGCCGCTACTTGGTCAAGCCTAAACTGGGGATGGCCACATTTTCCGGAAAAACGGAAAACGGAAAATATTTTTTCCGGAAACCGGAAAATTGAAAACCGAAGACGGAAAATTAAGCGGAAGATGAAAATATTCCGGAAAAACGGATGAAGGAAAATTTTCCGGAATAACAGAAACGGAAAATTTTCCGGAAAGTCGAAAGGCGGAAAATTTTCCGGAAAACGGAAAATGGAAAATATGATTTCCGGAAACCGGAAAGCTCTTTTTCCGGAAATGACCATCCCTACCCTCAACCAGTCTTTGAAACGCCATACTGCCTACCGCTACGTCGCCGTTTTGTCGGCCATAAATCAACCGTCAGAATGTTGTCTTTCCGACGTCTTTTTATAACCAATGTCGTCGATTTGCGCGCCTTTGCCAACTTTAAATCGACATGTGGGAAGTTGTTTCGACGTTGTTCTGCCGGCACGGCTACCCCGCGAATCGGACAGTCGCGGGTGGTCCTTTCGCTGCGGATGAGGACATCGGTGGCAATTCCTCATGAGATTATGCGGCACCCATTCACTTTACTGAACGATTGTATGGTATATGCCTAACTCTCCTCAATGCTACGAACATTTTTCCTAGGGCCCGCTTCCACTGTGTTCCAAACGAGCTAATCTGAACGTGAGATTGAACGGTGCTCAGAGGGCTTATTTTTGTAATGATGTGTCACCTTACGAAATTTGACAACCCAACAGAGAAAATGGTTTCATTCTCCATTCCTGACACACATTCATTTTCTTTTCTGGCTTGCTGTACACACAGAGAAAAGTCCGTTCTCCGGACAGCGGTATATTGTACAAATATACGTATCCTCTTGCTTACTATAGAAATCAGTACGGAGCATATAGAAATCTGTATGCTACATAGGCACTGCTCTTAGATGTTACATCATGCCGTTGCAGGATGTCTGACATCTAACAGTTTTCCGTATATCACATGCATATACTTATGTTACCTTTGTCAGCTATATGTTATATACGTTCATTTGTATATGAGATCCTGACCGCCTACATTGTTCCATACGGAAAGTACGTATAGATTACAACGATAACGTTGTATATAATATTAGCAATCTGTGCCAGCTACAAAAAGGGATCAGAGGCGAATTATTTGAGCAGTATTATGTATAAGGAAAAGAAAGACACATAGAGATTTCGAGACACTATTTTGTAATCGTTAACTAAAAAGAGAGTTGTTACTATAGCAACGTCGTAAATAAATGTATGTGTACGTAGACATCTTGTCGAGTAAATAAGTGTGTATAATGGTGTAGACATCTTGTTGTATATGCAGAAAGTTGATTATGTACGCTTCTCATGGTTAAGTATTAAAAACCAGCTAAGAAAGTGTTAAAACGTTTGAATTATTTTGAAGATTACTAAATACGAACCAGGAAACAACCTTACAAGATGGAACACTTATACAGAAAGTATTATAAAACATGCGTTTTCAGTTATACGTCTGCTGTACGTTAAGTCCAAAAACTACAGGAATTACGCATGTAACCTATCTTTTTAAGTACGCCACCTACAATTTTTTTTCTCAGTGCAGAGTGTCCCAGTTTGTAAAGTAAAATCACTCGTGATTTTATATTTCTGTGGTGCACTTTATACGATCCTGTTCAACAACGCATTGCCTCCTGTTGTCTGTGTATGTTTAGTCTGTTTGCTGAACGTGTACTTAGTTTTGACGTTAGACGTTTGCTTTAGCCATCCCTGTGTTGTTTTGTGTTGTTTCCCACGAGACATCAAATCGGACATTCATTCGCACTAACTTAATACAGTGAAACCTGTCTATGTTGGCCACCATCGGTTCCATCGAAAAGTGGCCAACTTAGACAGGTGGCCAACTTACAGAAAATAAGTGTGATTTGTGTATTTTTAGAATAGGATTTCTAGTATTACTTGATTGTAAAATTTTAATAATTAGTGGCACGACAGCTACTTATAAATAATGTATATAGAGTAATAAAAATATACAGTACTAGAAAATATTACTCTAGTATGTTTAATATATGTGCATACCTTTCTCTTCCTGAAAACTAGTCTGGTACATTGGATTATTCGGATTGAAAACACAATAACACAAACAACCATGAAATAGAAGCGTATGTACGCAGTTTATTGAAATTGATATTATAACACACTGAATTATTCAGATTGAAAACAAGAAAAGCTAAGTTATAAATTGAGAAATTCATATGCATTTATATGGCTTCTTTTTAGTTGTTACTGAATGGTGGTTCATTCTAGATGTATTTGTTTTATTCTTTTTGGCAGATATGCACACTCTAATATTGTAGTTAACTACCTCTTGTTAATGAGCTAAAGTGTTTCCCTCGGAGCAAAAGATGTTTTGAGAAAATCTTCAGGGAATTCATACCTCAAAAACTCTGCTATCTTTTGTCAAGCCGACAGATGCCAATAGTTGACAATTGAGATCGTTAGTTTTAACCTTGAGAATTTTCCGGAATTACTAAAGCTCCCCACTGATGAGAGGAGTTGATACATATGATTTTACCAAAACAGACAGGGTAAACAAATACGTACAACCATTTCCTGAATTCCTGTACGTGTTTTTTCTTATTCACACCTTCCTTCACAACCCCTTTATGAGGGTAGTGTTCTGGCCATTGACCCCCAAGAACAAATCGTGCGAATCTATGTTTCTTTGTGTCCAGTCATAAATACAGAACATCTGCTTCTCATGTGGGAATTCGAAAGAGTTAAGAAAAATAACAAAACTGTATTTTGCGTGGCCAAGATACACAGGTAAATTTATCATTATCATCATAGGGTAAGCACTGCTTCAGTGTGGCCAACTTCCAAGATAGACAGGTGGCCAACTTATAGAGTAGTAAGTAACGAATGTCTTATGGGAAAATGCAGGTTCAAGACTAACTAGGCCAAGATAAGCAGGTGGCCAACTTAGAGAGGTGGTCAAATTGACAGGTTTCACTGTATATACATTTTATGAAGTGCTAAGAATCATATTAAATTTTACAACAAATCCTAGATTTCTGTTTGCTTCATTTGTTATATTCTACTAATGTGGTTTTCAACATGTACGTTTTGTATGTGCCTCTCATATACAATAACACACACACACACACACATACACACACATATATATATATATATATATATATATTGTATACTGAAATTAAAGTGACGATATATGTTATAAACATCAGATTTTATATTTACTGTTTACATATTATAATAAATTTCCATTAATTTCCAATCATTTCCATTAATTGATTTGAAAAATATTTTGTATTGTCGTTATAATATCTTATTCTTGCAATATACAACAGATTTTTTTAACAATGTTATAAAAACTAAGATGCGACTTATATACGTGAATGATAAATAAGTGTATCCGGCAACGCAAGATCACTTGCTTTCTATTCATATACTAGACTATCATTGTTGTAAGGCAAACGTCCCTTTCTATTAAATTAAATAGGAGTATTTGGTACTGTTGTTGTTTCTCTTCAGTCCTGACATCAAAATGGTGCTAAACATGATTCAGATCCCGCTTCATTTTCGAAAGACAAGGCGTTCAAGTATAAAGTCAATTAACGGCTCACAACGATTTATAGATCACTACTATTGCATGTTTCCAAAGATAAGTAATTGAGAAAGGTGTTCGATAGAGGCCACAGCGTTCGTTTATACCACACATAAACTTCGGAACACAGTGTCCCATATTTAAGAACGTTTTAATATCAGCAACCCATATGCTAACGTGTGGTCTTCTTGTGTTATTTGAAAACATAATACTTTGTACCAGGTTCGCAACTCTGACACCCCAATAACCTAAAAAGTAGATTAGTTTCACTCTCTATGTTAGTGTAAATGTATTTACACAGGAATAAGTCCACTTGATTGTATTATTCCTGTAATATTGAACATTTCAATTCACCTTCCCATAGTGAGCCATTAGAGGAACTCGATATTTGAACTCCCTGTATCTCGGAAACGAAGCGACATCCGACCCATATTTATAGCAATATTTTTTACTTATTTGGAAGTCTGCAATCACCACGTCACTTTTGGCCATGTATTTATGTTACACCCTATATATATATATATATATATATATATATGACTTATACACAGAGAATGTAGTATAGAAAGTATTGCTAAGTACTTTATGATCCTGTTGTAGTGATGTTTGTCACTTTCTTTAACGAAACCATACGAGAAGCTAAAATGTGAATTACTGGCTTCAACCTAGTGAATCGTGTAACGATAATGCGAAAAATCCTTAAATACATCCAGCTTCTTCGAACAAAGAAAAAATTCACAGCACATTTTACATTTACTCCTTGATACATGAACAGTAATAGGTATGTTGTTATTACCTACTTCATCTAAATACGAGAGAAATAACAACGTCAGAATAGTTGAAAGAAAGATAGTACTTCAGTGCGTTATTACAGAGAAACAAGTCAAATTCACAGTTTATCGATGATCGTATTCCGATTATCGAACTATGCAAAAGAGGCTAATGGTCAAAGTCAGTACGTAATTCTTTATTTAACTGACACATTACATTGCAACATTATAAATGGACGCGTATATATCTCATTTAATAAATCTATAAACTTACAAGAGGGCTATAAATTATACGAAATATACAGATATCTATATCTTCAAATACATACACCAAATTACAATACAAAATATTTAAATTGATTAAAGTACGACGAATTTAAGATGATTTATTGCTTGAAGCAATAATAATCTCTCGTATTAAGAAATGTGTACCTGCTGCACAGCATTTAAGCTGTTCTCTGTTGATATTCTTGAAAACCACGTGTAATGCATTCGTGTTATGGAAAACAGAGCGATGAAAGTTGCAAGGCAATGAAATAACCAGCTTGTTTAAATCATACTTTATGTGTTTCAGTTATAGTTATAGCAGTGATTGCTTGTAAATTTATTGACTTAGATAATTGTGTTCAGACGACGCTCCACTTTGTTATGTCGAGGAGTGTGATTATATGGGGCGTGAGTTTCGTGTACGATTTAACTAGCAAGCTTTTATTCTATATCAGAAAAAATGTCCTTCATTGATATTTTTAGCAAGTATTTTAATTAGAAGTGCATATGCATTTTCTTAAGCTTAGCAGGTTTAGCGCCGTGGAAGATAGATACATTGATAGATCCCCTGTTGGTACTAGTTAGTAATATATGGTAAAAACCGCCCATAGTGTACTAACAAGAGAAGTTCAGGAGAAAGCACTCGCCTATAGAGAAACTAAGTATGCCATTTGAAAGACCAATTTATGCTGATTACAGCAAGCTAATAAAATTCCTGTACAGTTGAGAATTTTTCAAGAGATTCGACTTGGAAGATTATATGAAAAAACAAGTATATGCGGAATTAAACGCATTAAGTACCTCATGAAACAACGAATATTGACATGATAGTTTGAACTTGCTACTGCTTGATCACTGGGGTCTATACACAGACAGTTTCCATTGTAAGTTGGATGACGGTTGGCAAAGTCGAAATGGTTGAGAATATACACTATCAAAGAACTGCACACGATTTGTACAACCATTTGATGGTTTGGACTCCGACCAATCGAAAGTTATGGCATGAGATTTGTACATAGTATGAAACTTCTTCATCTGGACGTTATGATGTACCAATGAAACATTCAAAGAAAGTTTGGCTCTATGCTAATGAGTCAGTTCTGATGACCGCGATACATTGGATGTTTCAATTTGCTTCCACAAGGCAGATTACCGAACAAATTACAGTATGCACCAAAATATACAGCACTGAAATGAAAAGATGAACAAAATTACATTATTGTCATCTGTGAGTTTGTTTGTCCTCAAAAGAAATTAACAATCACATTATGTACATACATACACACACTATTAGCGTGTTGATTTAACACGGTATGCGTAATGTAAGTGTTCCAAGTGTGCAACGCCTCGCTGTAGAAAGTGTTCATATCGTTCACGCAAATTCTCAAAAATTTCCTGAAACACAGGTTGCTGCAGACTCCTGCAAAAGCAGATAATTTGCTCACGTAATGCAGGCACAGTTCTTGGTGGATCTTCATAATTGAACACACCTTTCTTTAACATTCCGCATAAGTAGGCATCAGGTTGTGTAAGCTCGGTGGAATGGGACGGGTATGGGAAGTCAGTACGAAATAGAAATGATTTATTCTAGAAAGTTTTCCTGCAGCATGGGTAGAGATTCTCGAGCGGTATGGCTGGCTGCCCCCGTCCTGTTGATACCACTATATTCATCTGAATGTTCCTTCCACGATAGAACCTTCTGAAATTCTGAAGAAATGGCTCGATCACTAAATCCCTGTAGCGTTCTTGAGTGACGATAAGAGCATTGCCTTCCTCATCTTCAACGAAATAGGGACCTAATAAATCGTGTGATGAGATGGCACACCATATCGTCACACATGCACTATGTAACAGCTTCTGGACGATAACATCTGGCCGCTCAAAACCAAGGAAGCGAGTTGTGTGGCGATTGATGTAGCCGTTCACGTCAATGTGACTTTCGTCGGAGAACCACACATTCTTCAAGAAATCTGGATCCTCGTACACCGTGGGCAAAAATGTTCCACAATACACAATCCTGGCTCGGATATCTGGCTCTGTCAAGCGCTGTCCAATCTGTATCCGGTACGGAAATCCACCTATGTCCTTAAACAATTGGCGAACGGACGTACCGCTGACGTTCAGTTTCAAGGCCGTTCGTGGTAGACTTCTTTGGGGCCAATGCAGCACCTGCTGGAGAGCACATACGTGATTCTCATTTGTCTAAACAGTTACTGGTCGACGAGACTTCCCCTTCTACGAATACTTTTTCCTCCGTCAAGACACCCATTTCCAATAGCTACACAACACAACTTTCTTTTCACTACTGCGAACACGTGCAGCTGGAGCTATGCCCCGTCGACAAACGCAACCACGTATTCGAGATGCGTAAGGTTCAGTATTGTATATTTTGGCGCACACCGTATACACCTTTTGAATCATCTGCCGATTTTTTTTCGCTCTGCTTATGTGAAGTGTTCCCATGACGGATGCAATGCAATTGAACATATAAAATGTTCGTGATGTAAGAAAGTCTTTTTTGCCTGCGTCATTTCTCAATAGAACAGAAAAAAATGTGACCATTTTTCGTCCTTCACCTAGCATTATTGTGAACAGTATAATGACTAATTTTAAATAACAAAGCTGTTAGTCATATAACAAAGCTGTAAAACAGTTTTTCTGTTCCTTCTGTATAGATTTTAATTCGTATGTCAATATTCGCTTCTAATAATGTTGTACTATAACACACTTAAATGCGCATAACCTCATTTTTTTACAAATAAACTTCCAAGTTGAATCTCTCAAACCGTTCTTAACCACATGCGAATTTTATTAGCTTGTTGTAATCAGGATGAATTGATCCTTCAAATGGCATGCTTATTTCCTCTGCAGGCTAGTGCTGTCCAGGCCCGTATCCAGGGGGGCTAGGGGGCCCTAAAGTTTTGCTGGCCCCCTAAAAGTTTGAAAGTAGTCTTGAAAAAGAACTATAATATGGTGATGAACTATCATATGGTTGGATCGGGCCCCCCCTAACTTTAGCCGGGCCCCTCTAAGTTTTGGGGCTGGCTACGGGCCTGGTGCTGTCTCCCGAACTTCCCTTGTAAGATACGGATTTATACGTTAACGACGGGCTGAAATATATTTAAAAAATATCATTTTTCATGAATTTGGATAAATAATCGTGTATTAACATATTCTTTGTAGGTAGAATACTTTAAAAACACATTCTCAACTCCTTTTTTTTTTTAAAAAAAACTATCAAACTTGAACTGGTGGAACGCTCAAAACGAGTATTGCTGAAAGAGAAAAATATAATTAAAGCCCCCATGAATCAAACCTAAGACCACCAGTGTAGAAGCCACCTATGCTAACCATTAACCTAAGAGATAATGACGTCGATAATCCTTTTTACTGAAAGTTCAACCTCGTATCCAAGTGACACTATTATAAGCACATTGAATGGCTTTTTCTCTTTTTTTAATATAATAACCTTTTATTTCACAAAAGGTTATTATAAAACCTTTTATAAAAGGTTTACAACCTTTTATTTTTATTCTCCACAGATTCGAATATTAACTTCTCAGGACATGCAGTATAGGGTAACGGAGAGAATAACAAACTTTCCTTACGAATGTTGGTAGGTCAAATTAAAGTATTGTCAACACTGAGAAAAAAAGGACTAGGATTTCCGTGTGGATACATCGTATTTACGCGGGTGCGCTCCTTAAGTAATGTAATTTCATGTATAAAAGTACAGCAAGTGGGAACACCATGCCAAGTCTGGAGTTCGGCGTCGAACTAGACTCGCTGTGATTGGATAATTTTATTCACATGATTGGTTTCGTGTTGAAAACTATTACTCTCGTAAGGTAGGGAGTCACAGATTTAGAAAGAAGCAGGAGGGAACAATCGTAGGAAGGTGGTAACAACATTATATACGTAAGTTACCACCGTCGGAATGGATATGGCGTTAATTCTAGATTTGAAATGGTGGTCCTACAATACAAAATTTTCGCTGGACGGTGGTGTAGACAGTACTACGGATGAAACAACATTACTTAATGAGGTGACGCGCGTAACCTGGTAAAAACAGCATTTACATGCCGACTGGAGTATGCATTTCTCTCAGTGAACTCATGGTGGACAAATTTAAAACCTCCTAATAAAATCCTAAATCATTTGTTTCCTTCAAAAGATTCATAATTTTTCTTAGTATTTCAGCTAATGTAAATCCATGAAACATTTCTGTTAAAGCTTACAAAATCTCATTCAAGATTACAAACATCGGACAAACAAACGAGTAGAAATCTTGTGTATTATATTATGAGATAATAATGTGGAATGCTGTTTCAGGTAGTTAAGCACTTTTTTCTCAAAACACTACAACGCCTGTTTGGGTATTTATATAATAAACTAGCAGAAATGCCCGGACTCTCTCGGAAAGTATAAGATTTATGTACAAAGAACTGAGTAGAGTAAATAACGACGAGCGCTTCCTCTGGCGTTGCTTCTGTCAAAAGTAAACAATTTAGTAAATAACCATGCATATTCGATATTGGCTCTCTTAATTATTCCTAGGTCAGCTGACATGGAGATTCTTGACTGAACTTTCCCTTAAATATCATTACGAGTAACACCAATCAGCTTAGTTATCCCGAGAAAAAGCTATGGATTTAACAATAATCTCGGATCATTTCGAGTTATTTTATTTTTAACCCCCTCTTAGCCTCATTTTATACCGACAGAGGCTGAAGTCGGATTGAGATGGCATCAGAAGTGTCATTTTCATCTCAGCGATCCCGAAAACTATGAATTCAACACTAATATATGTTATTTTCGACAATCTTTACATGCCATTCCTTTCCTCTTAGTGGTGTCTTATTTTTCCGCTCTTCTCTTAATAGAGACCTGCACGGGCCGGGCCAGGCCCGAGGCCCGAAGCCCGGCCCGGCCCGCGTGCCGGGCTTGGGCGGGCCGACACTGTTATTTCTTTGGGCCGGGCCGGGCTTGGGCTGGCCGACACTGATTTCTTTTCAGGTCTGGCCGGGCTGGGGCCGATCAATTGCAATTCTTTAACAATTATTGTCTTTCGTTAAACGATAATTGGAATAATGCCAAACGTTGAAAAAGTGTGTCCGTGAAAAATGTTACAAAGAATGCAATAGCTATTTACAGTTTTTGTTGCTTAGCGGCCCCATTTTCACTATAAAGGATTGCAGGCATTATGCGGTAAATTAAGCTCTAACCTTGACCTTCACTGAACTCAAAATATAACAAGAAGGGGTGGGAATATTTCGCCTGTCGCTAAACAATATTGCCATCTTCACTTTATGCTAAAAAATGAATTAAGTTAGATTTTTGTTACAGGGAATGGAGTTTTTGTTCTCTTGATGACAGGCAAAGTTCTAGGACGCAATGGTACCATTCGGGAGGCAAGCGTCAGTTTGTGAACCAGAGTTTAGAAAATATTTCTGAGGGTTAGGTCAAATTTAGTAGTAAATTTTGAGAAAGATTGGAGCTCGAGCTAATTTTTTTTAAAAAAATTTATCGGGCCCGGGCCGGGCTTGGGCCAAGAATTTTAAAAAGTTATCGGGCCGGGCCGGGCTCGGGCCGAAAATCTCCAAAACTTTTCGGGCCCGGGCTGGGCCAGGCCTAGGTATGTTCGGGCTGGATTGGGCTCGGGCCGAAAAATTCGGCCCGTGCAGGTCTCTATCTCTTAGTGGTGTCTGTGTCCGCATAGTATTTTTCTTCCAGATTTTAAGTCATATCTGTATGTCAACTTTAGAAACGACATTACATACCGAGTTTTTAACTTCTTAACATCAAAACTTCATCAGGTATTAATTATATGTTTTACACATAAATTTTAAACCATCTCTTCCTCTTTGAAACCACCTGGAACTGCCTAGGATGCAAATCAACATTTCTATATATTCTACAATCGCTTCTAAGCTACGGTCTCTTTGATAAAATCACATTCAAGTATGTCAAGTCAACGGTGCAGATATCTGTGTTGAACAAACGAACAAGCATATAAACAAGCATATATTTTTATACAAACTGTTCCTAAGAGAAGCGAAAATATATTCCAAATTTCCACGCCACGAAATTGTGGCGAAATTTGCGACAAGAACATGCATGATTCGTGAAGAAGGAGTCTCCATGATGAGTCGTTAGCGTTGTCGTTTCATGACAGATATTCTGGTTTCAATTCCATCTACGAAAGCTGTGATTTTTTTTTTAAAAAAAATCTTCATTCTCCAAATCAGTGCCGTGCCATGAACATTCAGCGTGCGGGGCGAGAGCATATGACGGCACCCCCGTACATATGAGTGAGGTCGACAGACAAGCCACGAATCACCACCATGGTTGGTGCGAAGTGTAAGAAAATTTTCAAAAATAAGCCCTGTCTTTCCTTGATTTTGAGCACTTTTTATTACTTTTTTCTTTCATTTTATATATGTGCACATGCATTTTCATGAGTAACATTATAGGACCACTTCCTAAAGCAGGAAGAGGGTTTAAGTGCATACTAGTAATATTCAAAGTATTTTTTTCTCTTTCTTTTTTCTTCCCGAATTTTGCGCCCCTTACTTTTGCGCCCGGGGCCATCACTAGCCCCCGCCACAGCAGAGCACTGCTCCAAATGTAAAGATCTCTCTCTCTCCCTGTGCGATCATCTGATGCTCCAAAGAGGGTTCTCTACCTTCATTCCACAACTACCAGTGTGATGCTTGCAGGTTCGACTGAGACACTTTGATTCTTCTGTTTCACAAAATCACTATTTTCCTTAGAATATGAATACCGTTTCACCTTGCATATGTGAATGTGTTCTCTCTGCCCCATATTTGAACTCCTTTCTTCTCTCTCTCTCTTTCTCTCTGTCGCCATGGTCTTTGATTAAACACACAGAAACTGTAGGTAGTAACTTACGTTTCTTCTTGCGTTAATTCTTCAGGTAATTGAGAACAATGGTGTTTTGTTTGGAAACAGCTTATCAAACGTGACAAACACACTTTGCATTTAGTTAACGTGCTAATATGATGAACACATTGTAACACTCAATTCAATAGTCTATCCAGGCGAATTTCTATCTGAATGGAAGGAGTATATCATGTCAGAGCAGCAATGAGTTGATGAAGACTGCTTTAGATTAGACAAAGAGAGAGAAAGGAATTGAAACGAAACGTAAATAATCACGGGAGGGCGTAAATTGTGTTGCCTATGCAGCTGAAAAACAATGTGTTATAGCAATTTCAGTAACAAAGTCCTGTATCAATTTCCGTGAAGCGGAGTCTACGATACAATAAACAAAAGACCCGTTAGCTCTAAAATGACAGTGTCGCAAGTCAGTGACCTGAAGAATAACCACACAAAACAGTTGCAAGTTAAAATTGAAATTGTTATTTTCTCTGTTCACAGTAAATTACTTTCTTGTGGAAATCCTAGAAAACTTTCAGTGACTGAAATCAATCGGAAAGAGTCATTAGAATGTCGAGCATACTATACGAAACTCTCATCCAGCTTCAAAAATCTTCCTGATAGTTCGAAAATATGTTCAGTTATTTGAATACTAAGTACAACTATTTGATGTTAATCTATATTTACGTAGGGTTAGTATTTTTACGAGCAGATTCCACAGGATGAACGGAAGGGAAATGGTGCTAAACTAAGGGGAAAAAAGGTGGAAAGGTGGTAATTTCCGTCAATTATTTTCATAACTGCTCTTGTAACAATACTAATAAATTACGTACATTTCTATAATATTACTTCACAACATTAAGCATATCCAATTTTTAAATGCAAGCGCGTTTCTCTTTGAAGACAAAACATCTTTGTAGATGCTAAAGCTTGTTTCTACAACCAATGAGGCCAGAAAGGCAAACTTCTTATTCCTTCGGAATGGCAACTCTATAGACGTTGTAAATCCAATAATATTCGGATTCTTCTGAAGATTAATTTCAAGATTAGGGATAGATGAAAGGAAATAGAGGGATAAAGAGTCTCAAAAAATGGGGAAAGGTGCTGGAAAATTATTTGTATTTGTAACTTGGGGCAATATTTGATAGTTCCGGTACTCTCAGAGTACTCGTTTTTGCTCCGAAGTAAAAAAATGTGTGCACCTAAAAATCCTAACTCTACGTATATTATAACTAATGTACATACTTACTGTATGCAATATTTGATATAATTATCCAGGGCCAGGGATCTCCTCAGTTTTTTGAGTCACACAAATAATTTAAGCTATTATTTATATATTTTTGGAAATTTATAGTAAACTCATGTTATACTTATCATAGTCTGGGTTCTGGCAGCCCCCCTTCAGTTTTTACCTTCTAGATCCGTCACTGCAATTACCACAAAAGCCGTAACCTACATTTGTTGCAATATCTCTGTAATAGACACCTCTCAGTAATGGACAATTTATCATATCTTATCGGAATTCCATATTTAGAGATTTCACTGTATTACCTACGTGAAACTGCTATAATTCTCTGTGTATATAATTGAACCTTATCATAAATGTCGTAATATTATTACACTTCATTTAATCATACCTACTTTCTGCGTATTTTCAAGAATAACAGTGTAAAACTACTGGCTCCTATATGCAGTTCTTTCTTATTTAAAATGCTCGGCAACTGTCGATTCTGTGATCGATAGCCCATTTTCCTATCTTTTTCCTCTCCTGTTTTCCATCTATTTCTCAGTCTTTTGGCTTCTACATCTCCTCTCCTTTCCTCTTTTAACCTTCTTTCTGACTGCGCGTAAATTGAGTGTCTGCGGTATTTGCACTCTTTGGTCGTATTCACGACATTGGCGAAAAGGCAATTTCCTGATTGCTTCTTCAGTCGTGGGCATCGCTGCAGCCCAGGCAACCAGTTACCAAAGAGATGCTTGGAGGCTTCGGTCGTCTGCTATGAAATCTAAACTGCTATTTCAGCCAAGTTTACTACCGAATACATTTCGCACCAAAAATCACGTGCTGGTTTCATATATACTAGCACAACACATGACATGCATAATGCTGCTAGCTAAAGTGGATTATTTACTCTTATGGTAAACTTTTACTATCTGCTTTAATAAAACATACTTGTACTATTTTTTAAGTATATTTTTGCATTTGGTAAAGAAACAGACGTGTGAAGTACAACTTCTTTAATAACTTTGCTCTTTACACATAGTTTATTGTTATAACGTTGCTATGATATATTTGATTACATAGAGAGGTTTACTGTTAGTTTCGCTTCCGTTAACACATATCTAATTATGTGGCCCACCAATAAAGACTGTAATTTATTTGTTAAATAATTGTAAATAATACTTGAAAGTAACATCATATCTTCTTATAGTAAGATTATCTGGAAATGCATCATCTAGTTTGTATATATATTATTGGAGCTGAGCAATTTGGTGGTTGAAAAATATTTTGTAGAATTAAGAAAATATATGGCAGAAGATGGCAGAAGATGAAAAGTAATTGTACACAGGGATGAATTCAGGGGGTAGCCCGGGAGGAATCTCCCCCCCGAAGAAAATTCATTCCCCCCCGGAGAAACTCAAAAAATTTCAGTCACAAAATGTAGAAATTACTTCACCCAATTATTTGCTTTTCTTTCCGTGCACGTGCAGACGAAATCCGATCTCTCAATATACATATAAATGACCCATTCTATATAAATGACCCAATAGACCCATTCTATATAAATATTAAACATGAAACCTCTAAGATAGGATACCAAATAGTGAATAAAACTTGTATTTCTTAACGCTATGACCGAGTTTGGCAGAACATGAAATTGTTAACTGTTGAAGAAAGGTTCGTATTTTAGTAGGTACTATACTTTCGCCCTATATTATAAAGGTAGCACTAGCACAGATTGAGATAGGAAAGGAAAGATAGAGAAGATCTTTCGATCATTCTATATGATCTCTGATGTCAGCAGACTTCAGTTCTTGAAAATGTACAGTTTTTGCATTATCTGAAATAGAGCGCCTAAATCCCATTTCTCGCATCGGAAGTAACAGACGTAATGTGTTTTACGATTGTTAAAGTAAACACTCTTCTCTTTAATTAAAAATAAGTCAGTTAAAGGGTGAGATTCAGAGGGCGTCATTTAGAGGGATCAGGGAGGAACAGTTATCCTTCCTGGGTTAGAGATTTATATAGAATTTATCAATATAATAGTAGTATATAAGTGAAAGATTGCTATTGAAGGTGATGAAGATCCTGCTCAATGCCGTGCCATGTTGGAGAGGCAAGCGAGGCGACGGCCCCGGGCGCCGAAGTAAGTGCGATGTGGGCATGTGCACATATATAAAATGAAAGGAAAAAAGTAATGAAAAGTGCTCAAAATCAAGGAAAAGCAGGGTTTACTTTTTAAAATTTTCTTACCTTCCGTCGACCTCACTCATATATACGGGGGTGCCTTCGTATACACTCGCGCCAAGCGCTGATTTTCCACGACACGGCACTAATCCTACTGAAGATTTCGTAAACTAAACTATTGATGTGTATGCAGTGAAGAAACCAAGGCTAATATGCTTGATTTAGAATCAGAAGTGTGAGAAAGAATGATAACTTTTTGTTAAGGTATTCCTATGTATGTTTGTTTTAGGACAAAAAATATTTGAGTTAATTTAATTTTTTTAAAAAAACTTCTACATTAGTAACAAACAGTAATTACTGAATATAGGAAATAATAACAAAAATAGCTACTGTAAATAGCAGTTAAAGTTTAGTATAAAATATTTTTGCCAGTCTTTATTTAATGTTTTAGATAAAATTAAAGGATTGTTTTTTTCAATTGTAATCTCGCATAGAATAGTTATCAGCAATTAGTCTCACAAGGTACATTTGCGAAGTGTCCCCTCGGGATTCATGTAAAACTGATTTAAATGCAAAGTTCTCCATGGCCTAATGCATATTGTACTAATTTTAGCAGCCCATATTGGTAATATGCATATTTATGAGCCTTCATATACCCGGAATTCAATAACACACTATTATAACGCTCGGTCACAAAATTGCTTTTAGTTTCTTTAGATGTAACTGAACATGAATGTGGGCATATGGAAAACAAATAGGATCAAGTACTGCTTCTCTGGCACGTGTTATCCACACCGGACGCCATGTTGGATTCGCAATATTGAGTTCAACTTTCGATTTTTCAAATGGGAATAGATGCATGTGATACATCAAATTCATATAAAATTTTCTCGGAAATTCATTGGTATAGTTAGTTTTACGGTAGCTTGCAGCATTTGCGAGATATTACATGTTGAATCCCTCCAGGAACTTCGCGAATAGACATTACAGAGTAATGTGAATTACGCTTACGTTTTTGATGTTGACAAATCAAAACAATTTCTAACTGGAAAATACTGTAGGTATAAACAAACTCTCTACAACATTGGTGTCATAATCTTACAACATTTCTGTGAGTGATTGTTATTACTTCCATGTTATTCTACGAACAAGGAAGTATTGTTACGAACATAATGCCTAATGTAAATCTAGATACGATCAGATTTTGGTGAAGATCTACCATATCCTAATTACGTCTGTGTGTCTATATGTATGTACGTTCAGAAAACATTTCGTCAACAATGAATCATAAAAGATCACATATTCATACGAGGCCCTGTACAACTTTTTAATGGTTGAATTTGTGAAATGCCTCACATTTTACATGCAATATCTTGCAAATGGTACAAGCTATCGTAAATCTCACTACACCAATGAATTTCCGAGAAAATTTTGTATGAATTTGGTGTATCGCATGCACCTATTCCCATTTGAAAAACCGAAAGTTGAATCCAAGATGGCGGCCGATGTGGATAAAAGCTGTCAGAGAAGCAGTACTTGATCCAATTTGTTTTGCATATGCCCACATTCATATTCAGTTACATCTAAAGAAACTAAAAGCAATTTTGTGACCAAGCGTTATAGTAGTGTATGAATTCCGGATTTATGAAGGCCCATAAATATGCAAATTACCCGTATGGGCCGCTAAAATTAGTACAATACACTTTGGGCCGCGGAAAACTTTGCATTTAAATCAATTTTAGACGAATCCCGAGGGGACACTTCGCGAATGTACCGTGTCAATATTAGGTAAAATGTGCATATGAATGGAATTGTTAAATATGCTGCTTTCTTGCAAAAATACAGAAAAACAACCCTCTCCCCCGAGGAGTTGACATTTCCCCCTGGGTGAAAATGTCTGAATTCAACACTAATTGTACATTTCATGAGAAGTTTAATATGTTAAGTTGTGATTTGTATTGTAACTTCAATAATATAGATAATCATTATCATAGGTATTCTGCCATTATTGGCAGGTCACTTGCTGCAGCTGAGAAACTTCCATGCTCAACGGTCTTCTGCTAATCTCTTCGTCTTCACGTACGATTTTTCTGTTTCGATACCAACCATTTATTTTAGTCTTCTTTGCCCTCTCCCTCTCTTTGCTGCCATCATGCCCTCTAGCACGTTTATCATGATATAGTTCCTTCATAGTCAATGTCCCAACCAATTTCTCTTCCTTTTTTTAAATAATATTTAAAATCTTTCCTTTTTGCTTCACCATTTCTAAGACCCTCTCATTCGTTTCCCGCTCGACCTAGCTAATTCTCTCCATTCTTCTCCATACTCACATCTTAAAAGTTTTCCAATGGCTTTTTATCATTTTTGTGTAATGTCCATGTTTCTGGTCCATACGGTACAATATTTCACACGAAGCATTTTATGAGTCTTTTTCCTCGACTCTTTATAATATAGATCGGTTGTATTTAATTTCATTTAATGTGAAATTGAATTAATTAGGTCAATTTGTCTTGCTCTACTACTACATAGCTTCTATAGAACTTCCTTGTGGATATACGGTAAACGTACACACTTTTGGTGAGAAAGACCCTGATTCGTTTCCCGGTGGGAGCTCACATAATTCAAATCCCATGTTAAGCTGTATGTCCAAGTCTTATATAGCGTTCGTGCAGAAAATGACGCTAAATTAAAAAAAAACTGTAGCACTTTAATAAGTTTAAATGTACATGTACTGAAAAATATATGAATGTTTGAAGATTGTTTAAAAAGTTCTGATTACTTAAAGCGGAAGCTGTATGGAGCTAGTGACAATAATGATGCAAAACCAATTTAAGCAAGTAGGCGTCACTTGCAAGCAGATATTCTACATATCCATGTGTGAGGGGGAGAGAGAGTGCGTGCGTGTGTTTGTGTTGAATGCGAAGTTAATGAATAAATAGAATTTGTGATGAATTTGATTAGCTAAAGAAGAAATATATCCTTCTAGGACAACAGAATGCTTTCAACGATATTTTGTAAATCATATGGGTAGGACACATTTTTAGTTTTTAATGGTAAAAAATACGCTTGAATACCAACAATGTAGTTCCCTTATGTATCATAATTTTAGGTTGAAATTTGTATGCATATACTGGAAGATATATAGGTTAAGAATAGTTGTCAATGTAGAAATATATATTAAAAGTCGAACATTTAATACAATTCAAGCTTTTAGACACAATTAACTCTTTGTGCACATTACGAGTAGATTTGCGTAAAGATAATGACTATATACTGGGTGTAACAAAAGTCCGGGATCGTAGGGCAAATCTATTATGAGTAGAGATACGTTGAAATGGAAATAAAATGTAATGAAATCTTTAAGTTTTACGTCCCACACTTATGTCGGCAAGGCTAAAGGAGACGGTCAGGATGAGAAATGAATGTAATGCTGGAATGAAGAAAGAGAGAGAAAACGGGAGAACCCAGAGAAAACCCATGCACACGGTGTTTGTCCGCCACAAAGCTCACTTGACGCGAGCTGAGATCGAACGAAGGACCCCATTTACCAGAGGTGAGCCACCGCGGACCCTCAAAACCACTAGTCTTTTTTAACATTAGTGCAAAACTTTTTTCAAAATCAAATACTTTGCAATTGTATATACATTAAAATATTCTAAGTAGAGTTTCAGAATATTACTATTATTCTAGAATTTTTGCTTCACGATATTTTATGACTTGTAAAAGCATATTACTAGACTAGCAGTTTTGAGAAATAGGCTATGAATGTTCCATTCAAATAGCTTGCTGAACTGAAAAACCTTTTCCATTTAACGTCGAGTCTTTTCAGTATGGAAGCCAAACGGCTGGTTCAATTGGAAAAATTCTCCCATTTTAGATTGAAAACTACACATTTCCACACACACACTCACCTATATATATTAAACCGACTAGTGAATTAATTAGAATAGAGAAATATAAGCAACGTAGAATACATTGTCGTAGATAGATGGTTGTTCGTAATTTGGAGTTTAAAGTTCCTCTTCAGCACTGAGGCTATAGGAGATATTTACTGTTTAAGATGGGATCCAAAAAAGCTATTTCCGTTTGTGTCCAGTAAAAGTGAATATAATCCAAGACTGTGCGTACAGAAGCACGCGGTTAAGCCACTCGGGCAGAAGAAAAAGTGTATGAATTACTTGGTCCAACAACGCTTGTTACTTGTTTGTCGATGTGCAATACCCATCTCAAAAATAACAATTTAGGAAATATTTTTCAGGCATTTAACCAAGCCAGTTGGCAAAATTTGTTCTAGTGGAGAACATTGTATTTGAGATTGTGGTGCCAAAAGAAAAATCTTCTATACTACTCTCCCTTCCAAGCAAAGGTTGTTGGAGAAGAAACTTTATCAGTTTATGTAGAAAATGTAAGACTGTTTTCAAGAAGTACAAAAAACACATATCCAGGTCAAAACATATATATATTTCTTTCTTTGGCAGAGTGTAGACACATATCCTCGAAGCCAAAACATACATCTCTCAGAGATCAAAGGCCAAACGTTTTTTAGAGGGACCGCGGTGGCTCAGTGGTAGAGCGTTTACCTCTGGTGCTTGGGGTCCCGGGTTAGATCCCAGCCCCCACCAAGTGAACTTTGTCGTGGACAAACACCGTGTGCATGGGTTTCCTCGTTGTTCTCCTGTTTCCTCCTACTTTCTTCATTCCACCATTTTCATTCATTACTCATCATCACCGTCTCCTTTAGCCTAACCGGCATAACCGTGGGACGTAAAACTCAAAGATTTCATTTCATTTCATTTCCAAACGTTTTTAGAGTACCAAAGGTCGTAACATTTTGCCCGTTTTATGTACCCGCCCGGTCAAATTTTTGGAAGGTCAAATGTCATTGCCGAAATCTTGATATATGTATCCATGAACCAAGGTACCCCTACAAAATTTCAGGGAGAGTGCTCTACATAACCATTTTTCCCCCTTAAAATTTTGAGAAGAGGTGTGTTTGTTGTAGAAACCCATATGCGACTACCAGTAAATAACACAATCGAAATAATGTGCTTTGGAACTCTCCATCGTATTAGCAGTGTTCCGATCTGTAAAACAAATTTCTTCAGAGGCAGTTGGAAAGCATTTTATGACAAGGTCAATGCTGGAAAAGCATCCGAGTCTAAAATTTATGTCAGATGTTTCTCTCATTCAAGTGCTTCAACGAACAATGAATCAAGAATTAATTACTGATAATTCATCCTTGAAACATTACCTTCTAACAACGTGTCGGACAGAATGTTTTCCATATATAAAAGTGTCTCACGACAGGAAAAGAAACACAAATAAATATAGTCATTTATTGACACTCAAAAATTCAATAAATAGTGTGTTAGTTTAAAGTCCAATCCATGTTTTAACATCAAGAAAGGCGTAATCCTTTGTATATTTCTTTTACACATACAGTGGATTATCTCTTAGCCAAACTCTTTTTAACTGCCCAACGGCTTAATCGCCCTCTTTGTAACTGTCTAACGGCTTAACCGCCCTTCTTTTAAATGCCCAACGTCTTAACCGCCCTCTTTTTAACTGCCCAACGGCTTAACCACATTCTTTTAAACTGCCCAACGGCTTAACCGCCCTTTTTGCAAGAAATAAATCATTTTCGTTATCAACCGTGCTCAGTGCTTCAGAACAATAATGAAGATATACACACAGCAATGATAGAATACAGCACCATACTTCATTCAGTATTGTAAATTCTATCATAAATTTTCAGTTTTGTATTTTTCTTTAGTCTATACACATACACCTTAAATAAGTGTGTAATAATGGAATGTGCTTTGTTCAATATACAGTATTTCATTCAACTATCACTGGAGCAGGTGATAGTTGATTTCTCTTTCATTTTGGTGAGTGTTGAGAATTGGAATTGGCTAAAAGTGCCAAAGAATGTTTGCACTTAATATTAATAGTCTTGAAACCAAAATAAGAAAAGTTTGAAAGTTTATTAAGTTCTGTAAATGCAGAGTTTTAACAAAGAGCGGCCTCACTACTGCAAAACATAGACACATTGATAAAATTATTGCAGTGGCGTAGGGAAGGGGAGCAGAGGGGCCGACCACCCCAAAGATTTCCGACAATGCACTTTGGTACTTTGATGTTTGTATTTTTTTATATATTTTTATGTTTGTATATTTTTTTGTTTGTAATTTATCTATATGTACCTAAAACAGCACTTGCCCCTTCCCCCAAACACACATCCTGGCTACGCTCGTTTATTATACTATATCCGTATATCCCAGAGTGAGAATAACTCGATTACAAATATAGAGATTATACCAAACAAACAAACATCCCCTTTTAAGTAAAAACAGAGATTCTTCCATCAAAGAGTCATCAGAATAATATATGATTTATCTTTGTATAGATTCAAATCAATCAATCATCCTGATAAATGTATGTGCAATGTTCTGTGGCACTTTCGGCCAAATAGAAACATTCTATGACACTTTTAGCCAAGGGCGCCGATCCTGGGGGCGCTCCCCCAAAGTTCATGTGGATCCCCCGAATTGTATTTATGAATATACAATGTTTTGCATAATTTGAATTAATTAACAATAATAATAGCAAAAATATGAAACAATAAAGACAAAAATAAATAAAACGAAACTCAATAGCAATCCGACAGCACTTTACCCTCAGGAGATGTTCTCCATATAGTTAGGAAACGACACTAGCACGAGAGGCACACTAATTGACGATTGGGACACGCCCTCGTGTTCTATTGGTTGTTGAAGTGGTCAATCTAGGTCAAGCTTGAAGACTCCGTACGATCTTTACAAATATTACACGTAACAGAAAGATATCGAATCTCTAGGTTTGCTAAAAGTACCACATCAGCGTTGTAAATAATTGCAAACACATTTATATCCTAATTATTAAAAATATTTTATTGGTTGATCGGTAAAAATGTTAATAATAGTGATTTTTTTTATTTGAATGCTACACAATATACAGGGTGGGCACGAAATCGCTTTCTCGAATATATGAATATTATTTTGGTAAATGCAACTTCATGCTCACCTTGTTTTATATAAAATAGTAAGTGAAATGTCATCGTTTTAATTTAACAATCTATATTGCCTAGATTAAGGTGGATCACTAGGTGTTCTCAGTGCTATGCTAAACACTGCTTGAATAGTACGGCATTGCCAGATAGTGTCGAGTGTTTACTGATGCCAGATAATAAAGGGAGTAACCATGGAATTCTGCTTAGATACTTATTGGAGAAATTATTATTCGATTCTTACCGCGATTCCTCTTCTCAAGCTGCAACGCTAGAATCCAGGAATTTTCTTATTGTAACTACTACAGTAAGCGTATAAATTTGGCAACAACGCATTATGGCGTTCTGCGCAAGTTTCTTCTCAAAATAAAGTACGAAACATAACATGAAAAATGATCAAACAATATATCTATTTCGTGATAAGATTGTTACTTTAAAATACTTTACACATAGGAATAAACATTTCATAAAACTGAGCAGTTCTAGTAAGATCTAAGAGCAAGTGCCATCTTGTGTGCTCATTGCAAAACGAATCTAATATTTTCTATTTTCTTTTATTTATTACATTTTTCAATATCAGGAGACACAACCAAATAAATCAGTCTTGTGCTGTAGCTGAAACATTACTCTATCTCATAGTACAATATTTTATAATATGTAACGTTTCATTGTGCAGTAATTAAGAGAATGAGCTAAAATATGTACTGACTTCCGAGTGGTGATCCACCTTAACTCTTAGTCTATTGACTTTACTAGATTTTTTTGGAGTCTTGCATTAGTTAATTACTAATACTGGCAATGCCTCTCTTTTTTATTTAAATTCCGAGTATAAACTAGCCGATGATAAAATAACCCAGTTATTTGAGAAAATTATTACTATGAATAACACAATTATCGAACAAGTCAATGCAACGACTTGCCCTGTCTTAAAGGAAAAATATTTTTAATGTGTAAAAATTTATTACTGAAACTAAATAGTTGTTGCAGACTATGATGATTTTACAATGGATAGTATAAGCTGAATTTTATCAAAACATTTTGAGGAAGAAACTGAACCTTTTTTATATATACTGTATATTAAATGAGCATAAACTGTAAATTTTAAAGATTAATTTTTAAAGCTTGAAGGGCTGCCATCTGGTAGACTTTTTTCTTAGCTTCTGTCATGATAGTTTAGAATTGATAAATTGGGTCATCGTGAAAAAAAAATGATTCAAACTAAAATTCCCGGGAGCCGGTAGAGCATAAGCATACACAGTGGCTACACTAGGGAGGACAAGGGAGGCGGGCGCTCTCTAGTAGCATCGTTATACATATGTTGTATTGTAAGTAGTTCAAGTAATTTAAAACTATTATTGTAAGTATACAAAAAATAACACTGTTAGCTAACATCCGAAAAATTTTCTGTCCCTTCATTTTACCTCAATAAGGAAAAAAACTGGACTCATTATTGAGCATACATCTTTATAGCTAATACACAGTAGACAAGCAACATTTAACAAGTTATCCCTCTTGCTAAATAGAAATGAAATTAGTAGAAAAAGTTACAATGCTGATGTTATAATTTGATGATACATATAGAACAATGGTTCTCAACCGATGTGTCGCGATATACGGGTGTGTCACGCAGCCCTCTAAAGTGTGTCCCGAAATTTTGTAATTTAAAAATCATGAACAATTTAATAGTAACTAATTAAAATCGAGACAGACTGTATCAGTGAACACCTCCAACGGCAGCAATAATGTTGAGTGCTACAAAGACTCATTATAAAAACAATTAGGTTTCCCTATTATAATAGATATTATTATTATTACAAAAATATCAAACAATTGTGTCGCGATACCCTGAACGTTCAGTAAAGTGTGACGTCAGACAAAAAAGGTTGAGAACCGCTGGTATAAAATATAACCTAATGATGCTTACCATACAAACATTTTAATAACTGTTACCATCATAAATTTAAGAGACAAATGCGTCATTCTGTGCATAATGTTAATTCTTACTGGTATTAAACATTCACACTAATAGATGACGCTAGTTGCTCTATCTGGCTTGCTTTACGCTAATAGCTGTCACAAGCGTGTGGGCAATTTATCGATTTAAATCTATTTGTGATTATTTAGTTATATCTAACTAACTAACTTTATGGCTAAGCCTGCCATATTTTTTTCATGAGAACGAGACATCTTCAAGCTCTCCCACCCTCTAACTTTCCAGCACAATACATATTTTTGGAAACATTTTCATTGCATTATTTGAATTAAGATACAAAGAAGTAGCGAACGATTCGTCCTCAGGAAATTTTATGCTTCTGGTGAACTCCTATGAATGTTTTGCATTTACACATGACTTTTTTTAATATTATTATTATTTGAATATGCTATATTATTTAAGAATGTAGGAGACAAAAGAAAATTTTGCACCTTCAATGTCCTAAATAGATACAATAATGCGTTTTTGTTCTGGTATACTTGAACTTAACATCGTATTTTATTTATGACCTTTGATGTGTAATCCAATGAACTGTTACTCTGGTTATAATCACTTATCTTCCCTGTGCTTGTAGATGTAGAAGCACTTGAAGTCATCTTATGTTTGCTTGTTTTCTAAAGTTGAAGAATGTCCAAGTTTCCACCCCGTACATTGAAAAAGTAGCATTGTAAATTTTGCAGTCAACTTCATAGTACAACTTCGTTGCTTACAGAAAAGGATTAGTTCAAATTGAAAAGAAAAAAAAAACACTTCCGTTTAGGCATTCTTGTTGACACAAAACTGGAACATTTCACTTGTATTATTAATAATAGCTTAGCTCGTGCACTTGATCGAAGATTGCAGATCCCCTTCACTGCCAATGGCCAACTTTAAATCTGCGTTGCAAGACTACTAGCTTGCTCGCTATGAACTCGGAAAGAGTGGTGTGATAATTTTCACCAAGCTGTTTATGTCATAGCTTATTGTTCATTCACTAAAAACAGGTTTGCCAATCAATATCAGAATTTTTGATTTTTTATTTTTTACTTTTGATTTTTTACTTTTCGATAAGCTGATACTGAAAGCAGAAATGGGACGGGACTGAAATACGGGACATTTGCCTGTCCCAACTAAATTTACGGGGACGTGGGACATTCGGGTCCAAAATCGGGACTGTCCCGTTTTTTACGGGACGTATGGCAGGCTTATTTATGGCCTATGGAACCCGGAGGTTCAATGTCGTGTTCTCAAAAGCTCTCCACTAACTTCTATCCTTAGCCAACTGCATCCTGTTTCCACTTTGTATTCCTATTTCTGCGAGATCCATCTTAATATTGTTCTCCACACTGAGAAAAATCCGTTCTCCGGACAGCGGTAGACCCTATATTGTACAAGTATACAGAATCCTCTTGCTTACTACAGAAATCAGTATGCAGCATACGTTATCCATATGCTACATACACACTGCCATTAGATGTTACATCATGCCGTTGCAGGATGTCTGACATCTAACAGTTTTCCGTATATCACATGCATATACTTGTTACATTCGTCAGCTATGTTATATACGTCCATTTGTATGTGAGATCCTGACAGCCTATATTGTTCCATACGGAAAGTACGCATAGATGGAACACTTATACGTAAAGTATTATAAAACATGCGTTTTCAGTTATACGTCTGCTGTACGTTAAGTCCAAAAACTACAAAGAATTACGCAAGTAACTTACCTTTTTAAGTACGTCACCTACAATTTTTTTCTTAGTGCATCTGCGTCTAGGTCTTCCTAATGGTCGTTTATTATGAATTTCTTATTATAAAAGTAAGTATCTCACTCTGAGTTCATAACGCTAATGGATACGAGATATTAATTGTTACCTGTGCGGTCTGACGCGAATAGATGGTACTAAGTCAAATTTCAAGTTTAAAACTATTGTGACGGCTCTACTCAAATGTTATATATATATTTCTATTTACTCGCATAAAATTACTAATAATATTATCCAGCACCGAAACTAAATGAGACGCAGACGTAGCTACATCTTAACGTGAGATCTGAACAACGTTTCCCTCCAGAAATGGACCTCTTGGTCTTCGGAGCCGAAGGCACGAACAACGATTAACACACAAGCTGAATAATAAACTAATATCGATAAAATGTATGTTATTGCGTCCACTTCGTATATTATGATACCTACATTGCTACTGCCTAAAGTTCGATGCACTGTACTGCACGAATTGTGTATGCTTATCGTTATGCGAAAAGTCAATTTCCATATACATAACAAATGACTTATTCATACATATATGTTGCAACAATTCATAAAGTTTTTTTTTAAAAAAAACAAATGTTCATATATCATTTAGTATAATGTCACGATTTCTGTCTATAAGCATAGTATTTTAAAAGGATTGCCAGAAATATAAAAATTTGGTTGTTGTACACAAAGTTAAATGAAAGGAAATCTTTTCGTGTCCCACGCTTTTGTTCTTTGTGCGAAAGGAAATGGATAATTAATGTATGTAAAATATTATAATTATTTAAATGTTGGTGGGATGTTAACGTGGGAAGATACACAAGTATCTGAGAGTACCTATAAGCATCATGTTATCTAGCACAAACTCACATGAGCTAGGTTCGTACAAAGTGAAGATGAATTATTTTTCATATACTTCTCATCTCAGCCAGTTATTAATTATTTTTCTGATTTCAAACCTTATTTCGTAAAGTAAATTATTCGTAAAAATTATTCCTCTACGGCCAACACACACATTCTCTCGCTAAAGCTTTCTTGTGGTAACATGGTTAGCGTCCGCCCCTTTGGAATGGGAAGCTCGACTTCGATTGCCAGCTGGGGTTCATGCGCTTCGAATCCTACGTTAAACTGCGAGTCCATGTTTTATATAACCTCGGTGCTGGAAGGCACGCTAAACTCAAATAAATCCAAAATGAAATGAAATCTTTTACTTTTACGTTCCACAATTATACTGGCTATTCTAATGGAGAAGGTGATGGTGAGAAATGAATGAAATGGAGGAATGAAGAAAGTGGGGGGAAACGGGAAAACCAAGAGAAAACCCAGCGCACGGTGTTTGTCCACCACAAAGCTCACTTGGAGTGGGTTGGGATCGAATCAAGGACCCCATGTGCCAGAGGTGAAAGCTCTACCACTGAGCCCCGCGGCTCTTCAAATAAATCTAATCTAACGTTCTTTCGCGAGCTCTAATTATACGCATCTACTGCATAGTTTGTTGTTGTTGATGATGAGGTGTATTTCTAACGGGTGTGTAATTTGCATTCGCAATTCTTGTTTTCTTAACGAGTTTCTTTTACAACAGTGAGAGTAAAATATTTACTTGTGGGTGTCCGCTGTATCTCGGTCCCTAAATTGATGCATTTATAAAACAGCAAACAACACCCACAATGATCACAGCACGGCTATAATGAAATCCCGTTTTCAAGGTTGACAACGTCCTTGCATTTCAAATATGAAAGACTACTTTCTGTCACTAACTGCAGAAGAAAGAAAACAAAATACGTAAACAAATTTAGAACATGTTCATAAAACCATAGCGTGACATTGTTATAACGTCAATGGCTCTGACCAGTGGCGTTATTAGGAGTGACTCGAGGCTCTTAAGACGGAGGTATAATATCGTACATTCATGCTCGTTAAATTAGATTTTGGTACGTGTAAATTATTCTTATTGTTAACCTTAGAAAATAGCTCTATCTATATTATTAGTCTCGATTGTAGGCATTGCATAAGGAATTAAAACTTTATAATCACTTTTATAAAGGATATGAACCTCAGTTTCACGGAAGAAGAAAAGCTAAAACAATAAGGATCTAACTCAAACAATACCCGAGGCGAAACTGGAACAAAGACTAAAGAGAAGTTAGATAACATGTTAAGCATAAATCCATAATAAGGTGCTTAGCTCAAATCCAGGATCGAGTCACTGAACCAGTACATGTGTAGGATTAGCAAAATTTTACGACAGGGATGTTCCAAACATTCTAGGTCACTGTACAAATATTGTCCAATCACGTCAGTTCATGAAATGTTACTACCGACTTAACTTCTTTTAGTAGACAATACATGAAGTTTACTTCCAGAATATCTTGAGTACATTGTGGAAATTCATTCTCCCTACAGCAAACTCTACGAACAAATGAGTTTGAAAGGAATAAATTGTTTCTTAAGTTCGTATTATTTTACTTTACTATTGTTATATATATAGTACATATTTTGAACGTTTTAGTGGATACTTACATACATACTTCCAAGTTTTTAGTCCATATAAATCCGGACCCTATTTTATTGTCTTGGAGATTGATACATCATTGGCGTACGAGTTAAGGGTTGCCAGACTACGGCACAGCAGTAATATCATTCGTTTTACTTATAACAGAATATATACAGCTGGTACCAAACACAGTATCGGATTACTACGATTCTCCGCAGTTAATGGCGTATCTAAGTTTATTCAAGCCGAGTCAGGGTTGTCGGGTCAATCCGCATGGCCTAGGGCGAAAGTAAATTGTGGATCCAATGATGCGAGAGTGCCATATAAATTATGAATAATTATGAACAAAATCTAATAATAATAATAAAATATGAGCGTTAATGTTTGTGAAATAATTGATACAGTGTGGGAGGAAACGACAGAACACCAAGAAAACCCATGACATCATATTGTTTACCACAATATTAATGGCTTGGGGTCGAAATAAAGATGCTCTCACCAAAGATAAGTATTCTACCACTGAATCACCGTGCCCTCTCAATATATTTCAATATGTGTTATTGCTTAAGCACAGAAATTTAAACTAAATACTTGTATGTTATGACTGTACTTAGAGATAATAAGAAACAATAACGTATACATATGTAGATATATTGATGTAACAGGATTTCATACGGGGAAAATGTTTCTCCTTTACGTTTTCATACTATACTTAAATTTTGAGTTCTGACAACCCTGCTTCGCATACTAAGCAAAGAGCAGAAATTTATCTTTCCCATCTGGAAGCAGTTACAAATATCATAATTATTTAATGAAGTTAACGGTCACAGTTCCCAACACGAGTAAAAACGACAATGTGTTTTACTGCTGAGAATCATGCACTGTCTGAATGATACAGACAGTTCATAAATAATGAATTAATTTTAGCAACGTGCGTTAGAAATTATTATTACTATGTAAAAATAGTCACTTAAACTTTAAAAAATATGGCTTAAGATAAAAGATCTATCACTACTGAAGCATAAGCTTATTTTCAGCCCCTACTTGCTGATAGATTTCAATCTAGCGACCGATTTCACAATTTTCACAGGATTATTTGATGGTAAAGATTTACCCCATGGATCGTAGCTTTTTCTGAGAGAAATTTGTTAGTAATTATACAAAAAAATCTCTCTTTTTAGTTGGTGCGATCGGTCCCGGATTCGATTCCCGGTGGGGCACTCGGACGACGCTTTTTCAGGCCAGCCACCCTGAATGAGATTTTCGTGGGTTTCCCTCATTCACACCACGCAAATGCCGGGGTGGTACCTAACTTATAGGTCCCAGACTGCTTCCTTTCTTTCCGAATCCTTTCTTCCTTTGTTTACCCGGATAGTGTGCTCGCTGGGGGATGACATCCCTCAAGCGTGGTGAGCTAAATGCCCTTAGATGCCGAAAGCCCAGAAATCTAAATCCTAATTCCTAATTCTCTTTTACAGTTAAATATTCCCTATTTCGTTTTCTTCCTGCACCTTTGACAAAAGTTCGTGCGCGATCACGAAAATATGTAAATCATTCTAGTGATTAAGAATGTGCCATATACAAGAACTGAAAAATAAAATAATCCGATAAACTTTCCAATATCATTTCATGTAGATGACGATGTAGTAAAACAAGAATTGGTCCGTATCATTGATGGGCTCAACATAAATGCCCAGATATTTACAGAAAGTCAAGTAAGGAAGAAAGGTGCTACTTTTGTTTCTTCTGCTGAACATTAAAAATACACAACTAATGCACTTAGTTCTTGCTTCATGAACGAGACTCAGAACTACTTTTTAACCTACTTAAAATAAAAGGAGGAGGTTCTGAATTTAACCCGTTTATTTATGTTCTGAGTGTATTCACGAAAATTTCGACATAGATGGACTGATTTTGAATATTCTACTTTTTTGTTCTTGGTAGCCTCACGATCTGATTGTAATCTTTGGTGCTGAACTATGAGATACCTCAAAGAATGCTGCGTTAATTACGGCAAAGTAACATGCTTATAGGCAACCATACAATCTTTTACGTGAGTATGGTTGCCTAACATTGCAGGGGTGAAACTGCAAATTTTCTGAACACTTTAATAATACGTTTTACTCTTTTAATTAGTAGTATTTTAAACAAATTGGTTACCTATGTATAAAGTCGGTTAAGATTTTTTAAAGTTCTATAATTATTGTTAAATATAAACACAGTGTCATGTACACAATTAAAATTAAAATTAGTTCTTTTGGAGGAAATAGGTCATTTGCCCAAGATGACTATAGATGCTCAAGGCTCAAAAATCTTATTCCTAACTACTTTTTACGCTCTGTATATTGAAAGTCCCTTTCCCCCTCAGAGAGAAAATCTTCTGAAACCAACACTTGTTTCATAAACATCCATCTTCAGATTTAAATATCTTAATAATCTCCAGAAACTGAAATGTAAAGTTAAATGAAGGTGCTTTGGTTATAAATAATAAAATATTTGTTGCCAAGATCGAAGTTAACTTCGACATCTGAGTTTGATTAGGCTTTCCAAAGCAATAGACTGAACATTCAACGTGTAGAAACACTTTTCATTAATGTTACAAACTTTACTTTGAAGTTCTCTAATTAATTCAGAATAGCTGGCCACAAGTCATTGAAAAGTTCGTGTACTTTTTTTTTTTCAAAAAATTCAGTTCTCTAACGCGTGTGATTAATTAATTAATTAATTGTTTCTGAGATTAGAATGTAAAGTATAAAACATTTTTTGTAGGAATAGTTTGGAAAATTTCCTTATAGATGTCGGTGCTGACAGAACCATTTTCTCTCCTCCGTGTCTTGTGAAATGTAAAACCTTCGCAACACCAAGTGTGTCTTTATCTTTTGCGAAAATAACCAGCAAGGGAGACCGCTGATTTAATCACTGAGATGGGATTACAAGAGCGTTCTCGCCACTTACTTCGAGCACACCAACTAGCTGAAGTTTCAAAAGTTCTGTCCTGAAGTGGAAGAGAAGCTAAATTCAGAAAATTCTTTGCAGCGATTTATTTTAATCAGATTATGCATGTTTGAAACGACAAAATATTTTAGGTTATTTCAAATTTGGTGCTATAAATGTTTTATCACACTTTCTCTTCCTTACGCAATGTTTTGAAATGAAATTCGGAGATTTATCTAGTCACAATATTATGTAATAATATAACTCAGTGACATGCCAATATTTATTAGAAAGGAAAGGGTAATGAACCAATAGATTGGTGTATTTCAGCTTATCGCCCCTAAACAAGAAAAGGTACCTTTTACCCTTACTTGTCCATAACATTTAAATTTATTTGTAAATTCACGGGTTGTCGAAAACTACTGATTCGACACTAAAATCGGTCGTTTTCGATTATTCTTATATATATATATTTCTCTGTCTCTAGGTGTGCAAGGGTGTTTTACTTTCATTCTGGGGCTGAACTTAAACCTAAGTGCATAGAAATTATCACCAATTAGCTCATGGATCCCGAAAACAATGGATTTGACACTAATATCAGCGTTTTCGATCATTTTATATGCTTCCTTCTTCCCCTCCCGCTAGCTGTGCTAGGGGGTCTTACTCCGATAGTACTCTTTTCCAGTGTTTTAGAAACAAAAAAATTATCTAATAATTAAAAAAAATGAATATGCAAATTTTTTACAAAGTCTTTGATGCTTAACAATGTTCTAAAAATCATTAAATCAATTAAAAGAATAAAAACGCACAATAACAGGTGCTAATTGCATGCGGCAATGCCGCTACTCGTGAACTGCACTAATATTGTGCATCTAAAATCGTAACAGGGCAATCATCTAAAAAAAACGCTCACTCAATGTTTGTTAAACCTATAATCACCATTTCTTAAAATAGTTCCATCCCACACAATTCACTTAAAAAAATTATAACATACTTAAATAACATTAGCGCTCATTACTCTCAAACCGTAGCTAAAATCTGCTAAAATCTTTATCATACTTTAAGGCAAAAGAGCAGTCTCACTCCCAGCCCTCAGTACTTTGCATTAAACCCTACCTAACATATAAACATCGTAATTTCTACAAACATAATATATTCCCAATAAACAGAAAAGGTAACAACATAGGCCGCCACATGCTTATATGTAATTATTAAAAAAAAAAAACTTGAGACTGTAATCGAAATAAACTATTAATGTGTTTTTCTTTTAAAAATGACTTGTCATAAGGGAGAAAGGTAATATAACCTAACAAAACTTTTAATTGCAAACAAATCATAGTTTAAACACCTAAATTCAAATTAATAACTAAACCCTGTGACAAACATCTTGGCATTTCAGCTAAACAAATAAAACGCAAGCTCTGACGCGATGTTGCCGAGTGCTAAAGGGTGTGGCTATGGGTAAGCAGACGAACTACAGCGCGATCAGGTGGCAGAGGATAGACATGGATGTGTACAAAATGAAAGTGTCAATACCTCTGACCTCTCATTTGCTAGCAGCATTTAAAGGGAACTTGGAGCGCCGCCTTCAAATGCCAAGATGTTTATCATGCCGTTTAATCAATTTTACAATATAATAAAAAAAACAAAAACGGGAACGGAAAGAAATCAGTGTGGCCTTGGCAACTGCCAAGTGTGAAAACGGAGGCATCAACAAAAAGCGCATTAGCCATGCGCGGCAAAAAAAAAAAAAAAAAAAAAAAGTTGAAAAAACAGTCTAAACTTTAAGTTCTGGTCTCCAAGCAAAAATTGGTTGTAGTGTTATAATTGTCCTCTTATAAAAATTAAAATTGACTTATGTTAATAAAATTGTAATCAAGCATCAAAGGTAAAACAATTATTTTACTTAACTTTTACCAAAAAAAAAAAAAAAAAGCTTCCTCATGCTCTGTTCTAACAAAATGGGATACTGTTTCCCAATAAAATAATATTTAAATATAAGTAACAAATTAGCATACCAAACTTTAATTTTATTTATGATTTTTATTAATCACCAGACAGCAAGTAATATGTGAACCAAGTATAGTCAATATTACTCCAGGCATTCCAATGGCGATCCTACGCACACACATACACACACACATATCTCTCTCTCTCTCTCTCTCTCTCTCTATATATATATATATATATATATATATATATATATATATATATATATATATATAGATAGATAGATAGATAGATAGATAGATAGATAGATATCCATTTTTATATAGAGGAAGACAAAGGTCTTTTTCCATTCAAAAATCGAGAATCCTGAGCAATATGTGCGTTTGTTTGAACCGCATCTCTTTTTTATATATAATTTAAAATTATTTCGAATTTGTTAAAAATCGTAATTTTCACCTCTAACAAATTCTAATTTCAAATAGTTACTTAGAATTTTTCAAAACAGTGAAAAGTGAACTTTCGGGACTAATTAGATTCAGTAGTTTGTACAAGTAATAGAATAATAAAAATTTCAGCATTTTTCTATGCATTGTAAACATTTTATTTTACTACTCCTGAAATGGGAGTATTGGCGTAATATAATCTACTTTTTTTTCGGCACATGAAGTTAGAGTACCTTCCACTCCCCAAATACAAACATCACGCCTTATCGTGTCATTTGTCTGTGAGTTACGGTGCTTTGCTATTGAGTGGGAAGTGAAAATGTTTATCTTGTGCACTACGTACTGGTTTATTTCAACGTCCAAAAATTTAAAGTAGGAAATATTTTTCTGACCCAGCACAGACTTCAATGTTTGTTACTGATAATACGGGAATCACCCAAAAAATAAAGATCATTTAGTTATACGAAATGAAAAAAAGAAAACACTTCTGTTTTTTTGAAAAAAAAAAACAATTCTGTATCATACCTGAAGCTTCCCTCACTTCTCTACATTCATTTAAATAGTTGCCGTTTCTGTTCACGAGATTCAGAATTCCTTTGATATATTCCGCTGCTGCAAGTTCATTCACCCAGGTGGTCACTGTCTTCATATTCTTGACACGATATCACACAGATGGAGATGCCTTTCTTGACCGGATTGTGACTGGCGATGAGACCTGTGTCACATTAGTCCAAAGAGAAAGCGCCAGTCACTAGATTGCATCATCCCTCAACACTCAAACAACCGAGAAAATTCAAACAGACACACACTTAACATGAAAGTCATGGTAACCGTCTTTTAGGATCGTAAAAGTGTTCGAGTGGATTTCATGCCAAAGGGCATTACGATCAATGCAAATTATTATTGCGATTTCTACCTATGTCCTAAGCTGAAAGAGTTTCTGGGCGGTAAACGGTTTGAAAGTGCTGAAGAGTTGGAGAATGCAGTGATCACCTGACTTGGCCGCAGCAGAATCTAACATGGGAATTCTGAAGCTTGTAAACAGATACGACACATGTTTAAATGACGGTGGTGATTGTGTAGTAAAGTGAAGGAAGTTTCAAATATGTAATGGAATGATTTTTTTCCATAAATATTGTTTTTCTTTATTTTGCATGACTAAACGGTCAATTTCTGGATGACGCTCGTAATAGTAAGTTTTCAGTTTCAAAGTTATGTACTGCCTTTTAAAATTATTCTTTGTTTCCCAACACTTGGAAATTATTTTCTGCCTTTTGGTGCTTTTTAATTGTTCTCTATCATTTCGCGTTTTTAAAATAGCCTGGTTGTATTTTTTAAAAAAGAAAATAAATCAACAAGCCTTAGGTGAATACACCTTCTCTTTAGTCAGTGATATATCGATATTAGACTAAACAAATGTTTAATGTTTAATCTTTTTAACGAAACGGGTGATTAGTGAAAGGGAATGATTATGAAAGATTGTAGAATGAAAATGTGGGAGAAAATGAAAAGAAATTCGACAAAATTAACGATTACGATGAGCACAACAATCTCACTATATTAGTCTGGGACAGAACTAAGGTTCCTCGCCCTAAAGATGAGAGCACTACCTCTGTTAAGTAGCCACTATTTAATGTTGTAACAGGTGCTATGTCAGAAAACAGCTAGAAAGAATTACCTTTCGGATAGGGGGTGTCATTTGGGAAGGACAAGAGAGCAATTACCCCCGTCCCCCCGCTCGTGAGTTTGAGAAATGCATATTTTTTAATCAGTATAGTAATGCACTAAAAACACGTGAAATTTTTATATGAGCGGAGAAGGGCTGCTCGCAAGCTCTTGGGGAGGTGGGTTCCCCTGCGCTACACACGTCGTTATGTTTCTGTTACACCAATTCAGTTTTTTTTTAAAAAAAAAATCTTAGTACTGATCTTATATTATCTTTACTACCAAAAAGTCTCACCGACACTGTTTAAAATATCTCCAATCTCAACATTTATCCATTATGGATTTATTTGGTTTAGTACTTGCAAAGATGTAGCCCATAATGTCCTGCTGGGAAAAGAGAAAGTTCAGCGTAGGGAGGAGCGTGCTAGTGAGCCTGTTTTCTTTTAGATCTCCAGCAGATCGGAGTGTTTCTGACAGGCGATATATATTTCTTGAAGCGATAAACTTATTCCTCGCTAATTGAGATTCTTGATTTTCTTCTTTTTTTTATGTTCTATTGATGTGTTTATGTTTCGCCAGGGCAGTGTAGATGTCTGCAGTTGTGGTATGTCTGTATAACTTAAATCTGATACTGTTTTGGGAATTTGATAGTGTTGGTATATATGTTTGTGAAATTTATTTGTGGAGAATGATGACCCCACCTTCAGATATTTTTGATGGGCTAGACCCTCTACACCCTGTGCAAGATAGATGGCTATTCATCAATTAATTCTTGAGATTATTTGTCTCCAGGACCTGTCGGAACATGAACAAAATAAATGTATTAATGATTTTTAGTAAACCAACCTCATTAACAGATTATAGATTTAATATTCCCATGAAGCTTGTGTTGGTACAGCTGCTTTAACTTGGCCGTCATTCACATTTAACTATTATGCCATTTTCTTTAAATTTTTAATGGTCAAGCATACATAGCTTTACTATTAAAATCTTAAGTTTGCTTTTATAGTTAAACCAAGTGTTCCTGATCGTAATTTTAAATTATTTTTGTACTTTGGTTACAAAATACAGGGGGTTTATTTCAAAGCAACATTTGCTATAAAATAGGTCTTACTGGCTGTCCTCTGTTGACGAAGATTAGAAGTATCTAAAGAAGCGACACGAAAATCATGTATATGAATATTGTATGAAAGCAATATTGCCAATTAAATCATCACTGAAGTTATAATTCGTGCGGATAACGCAATAGAATGCGATGTTGCTTGAGAGCAACACTGGTCAATAAAAGGTTAAGAGAGACAAATCAAAAATTGAAATGACTAGAAAAATGGCATATACCACATACCAGTCATGCAAAAGTTCATAATGAAAACTGTCTTAGCTCCCATGTTAAATCGAAAATTTCAGTTCATACTAACTGCATTCACTCTTACCTTCTTAAGAAAAAGCCGATCAGCTGAAATAGTTAAAAGAACAGAGATTTTACGTTTAATGCAAAGGAATAGACAAATGGAAAAGATAAACCGTAAAGCCGCGATTATCCGCGTAATTGAGTGGCAAGGGCACCGCAGATAACGAAAATCGCATATATCCCGAAAAAATATTAAAAATGAGGTTCAAATATGCGGAAAAATACAGTATTTCAGCATAAAAACTGTTTTATTGTTTGTATTGCCTGGATTGTCAAGGTCAGAGATCAGAGAATGTGAAAGCCATGACAAAAACAAAAGAACAAAACCTACCACTTAAACATAAATTCCAAAAAGGCCTATAGGATTACGATACACAATTTTCGATTAGTGGCGTATCTAGAGGGTTAAAACTGGGGGACTGTAATACCCAAAACTGAGAAGTATATCGTGAGTTTACTATAAAGTTTCAAAAATATATAAATAATAGCTTAAATTATTTTCGTCACTCTGAAAACCGGGGGGCCTAGACCCCCGGCCCCGGGCTAGATCCGCCACTGTTTTCTATCTTCGCACTGTAGGGCCGATTGTATTTTACCCGTTGTTGGCTTGGACTTTTATTTTGTATTATTATTATTATTATTATTATTATTATTATTATTATTTTGAGGTTCGTAAGTAACCAACCCTCCAGTGGTCGCCCGCGGACTCTCATTCCGCAGTAAACAATGAATGTAATTTACTACCACGCAAATCACTCTTCCCAATTCCTGTTTTCTATATCTTACACCAATCGCCTTCTGCTTATCAGAGTAGAATTGCATTTCCAAAAACGCACTGTTGTTGGAAATACAGTAGAGCGTCGATTATCCGAACGTCGGTCAACCGATCGACCGCTTAACCGAACTGTGTACTCGCTCGCACCTGTTACTCTCCCACCCTACCGTCCATCATCCCCCTCACTCCCAAACCAAGTTTCCCACAGTAGTTGCCGCACTGAGCCACCGCTGGCGGAACATTGCTTCTAATGGGGCCTTCATAAGGCGCTGCTGACCGGCCAAGCCGCCAGCAAAATGCGTATGTCATATGTACATATTTTTGTTTAATAAACTGTACCACATACTATATATTCCTACTAAAGTTGCCTTTGTACGTTACTTTGTAATACTTAAAGAGATGCCTGTTTTTATGAATAAATTTACTATACAGTACTTCTTTTTGGCAAATAAACATGTACAGTTCGATTATCCGAACAAACCAGTTTTCCGAACACCCATGTCCCCCAATTACTTCGGATAATCGACGCTCTACTGTACTGATTTTTACAATGCAATTTATTTTTGTTTTAGAACATACATTTGCATGTGAAGTGTCAATCTGCAGCTAAACATGACAAAAGCTGAGTTAAGAAAAAAAATCGATCACACTCCTGGATAATCGTAGCTTTACTGTATTAAATAAAATTTTCTAATAAATAAAATGTATTTATATATTTTTATTGTGGAATATGCAGCAAGGTTATATACCAAACAAAGACGTACATTTCTTATAACTATCTCCTTATAAAGGCTTCCTTGTACTTTAGCGGGGAAGGGAAGAAAATTTATTGTTATAGAAGTTGACCATATCCTATACCGTCAAATGGGGTGAATAGAAACACATTTTTGGCTATATGAGTATATAAGTCTGGTGATGTTAAAGATTTCGCGTATCAGATTATTCCAAAAAAAAGGTCTTAATATGCTAATGAAGTTCAGTAAACGTCATATTAATTTATCAACTCCACTTTTCTTCACCTTGATTTTTCTTAATATTTCTATTCACCCCATGGGTAGGGGTGAATAGAAACAATGGCTTTATTTTCATGGTTGTTTCTTTATACTATTGGAAAGGTAAAAAGAAACAGCGTATTTGTTGAAACGAATTATTTATTTGATACCTGCAAGATATAAGTTCAATAAGACCAGTATTACAGAAGTTACAAATTTATAAAACAATACAATGCACAATATAGGTACAAACGACCATACAGTTTTGATGACATTTGAATAAGATATAAACCACTGAAATCACCAGGGAAACTTATCATGGGTTGAGTTGATTTTGAGGTTAACGTCCCGTTCAGCAGCGAGGCTATATATGACGTGGACCTACTGATTAACGTGGAATCAGAGCTCCCGCCGGGAATCGAACCCGGGTCTCCCAGGCCAAAGGCGCGTACGCAAACCGCTTAGCCACGAAGGAGCCCGAAACTTATCATATACTTAAAGCGTGCTGACGAACTCCTAATAAAACCTAACAGTTTCGTAGCAATATCCTCATGTAGAAAGAACGATTCTTCAGAAGTTTCCGAAAATTTTATTGTTTATGTGCTCTCTTATAAAACACTCCCACATATCCATCATGTTCACATTTTCGCACTTGGGTTGTGAATAGTCTCATCGAGGTTTAGCTTCTCATAAACCTTTACCACAGCAAAATCACCAGCTTTAGAAAACCATCATCTAGTTCGTGATCGTCTTGAATGTTGCCTTCTGGAGTGTTGTCTTTCTCCTCTTCCGACAATACAAGGGTAGGTTGAGTTTCGTTGTGATTTGATGAGAATGCATCATTTTCAGAAAACAAACCAGAACTCTTACCAGAATCATCTATTCGTACTCTCTTCTTTCCTTGTTTAATTTTTTCATCTTCTCTCATGCTCTTGAAAAGATCCATAAAGGAACGGTTTACAGTCTGAGATGTCTTTTGCTGTTCTGTTTCTTCTCGTTCATTGTCTCTTTTTGGCAGCATCCTCAGTATTTGGTCTCGACAAAGGGGAAAAATTCCACACTTTTCAAATCCAGCTCTGATATTTTCCTCCTTCAGTTTGTCACACACATTTTTTTTTTTTTTTTTTAGTACACTTGGAAATTTGTTCTTAGAGATTTTTGATTCATTCCTGTCCTTTTTTCCGCTCCTCAAGAATTTTCCAAGAATTTTTCAAGTGTTTCTATTCACCCCACTAATTAAAAATCATAACAATAACCCAGTAAAGTTAAATTTTGATTAAAAATTATTTACAAAAGGAAAACTTTTACTATGAACGTCAGTAAATGAAACAACAAACTACAAAATAGGCATATTTCAAATGCAATAAATATGAAAATGTCATACTTAACAAGAAAGTTTGAGGAGCGCGAAAATACCGTGTAAGATTTCAGTAACACATTAATGCTACTGCCGTCTACCTCAGTGTTTCCAACTCAGTAAAACATTTTGTCTCTGCCCTGAACACTTTAGCCGTATAAGACTATGTTAAGAAATTTCAGTTTTCTTGATTAATTTATCGTCTAGATAAATCCAAAACTAATCTGGAAGTTTTGTTTCTATTCACCCCCATGTTTCTATTCACCCCATTTGACGGTACCCATTGTGTTAGCTTCCTTGATATATATATAATATAAATGGACCACATTGTTGCAATTCAGTTGGTTCGTGACAACAATGTACGTGACAGGATTTGAGCTAGTCTAGTCAGTGAATTATGTTGTGTCGCTGCTACTGCTGAACCAGAAGACATTTTTGGGACAAACTTCTCCTGCTGTGAGCGTCGTTAGTAGTAAAGGGGAAATACTAATATCATCTCTACACGTACTCTCCACGATATATGAGGATGCCATGTTTAATAATGGGATTTTTATTTATTTTTAACGAAATAATGACATGTAAAGTCGGTAGATGACCAACCTTTTTGTTCAGAGTTCAAGTAAAACTTTGGAAACATGTCATGATAAGCAATGTAAATTTCCTGCTGCTTTATTAATGTCTGAAGTTACTTGGGTGAAGGAAGAGAAAAAAAAGTATGAGAAAAAATATTTGGTGGATGGACATCAAAGTGACTCGTCCCAACGTTATCTCTCTCACGTGCTTTTGTGTTGAAAATGTCAGTGATGAGAAGAATCCTGGGTATTTGCCTTCATTTGGAGTAACATTGACCTGGCAAAACTTTCTTGTTGGAGCATGGTGTGTCTTTGTGTAGGTGGAAGCTCTATCGTCAGTATATTTCACGCCAACGCTTACCTGATTTACAATCACAGATATCTCCCTTTGAACATTAGACACATGTATCCAATGTATCTGCTTTGAAGGTCAAGGACGAAAAGTTATCTGTACATAAATTCAAACTCGTCTACTACGGTAATCAAAGATAAAATGTTTAAGGATGTACAACATGTTCAAAGATAAGATCAAGCGTGCATACTAGAGGACTGCACGGGCCGGAATTTTCAGCCCGGGCCAAGCCCTGCCCATGAATTTACAAAGTGAGACCCGACCCGAGTCCGAAATATGTTTTAACATTTAGACTCGAGCCCGTCTTGAGCTCGTGTGGTAATCACATGAGCCCCAAAATAAACCCGAATCACAGAAACTTAATAATTAACGCAAAAATTGTATTTTTATTTACAGCAATTAGATGTTTAATTTTGCAGTTGTGTTTTAAAAGTGCTCCAGAAAGAACTATGATATACTAGCAGCGTTCACCCCGCTTCGCTGCGGTCACCCCGGAACGCAATAAACTTTGTTACTTAGATAATTTTTACTTTTTCGCTTTCAAGTGATATGATAAAAACCATAGAAGATTGCAGTAAATGTTAACATTATATCGCCTGTCATTTATGTTAACCCGCCCCGCTTCGCTGCGGTCACCCCCGAACGCAATAAACTTTGTTACTTAGATAATTTTTACTTTTTCGCTTTCAAGTGATATGATAAAAACCATTATAACGCCTGTCATTTATGTTAACCCGCCGAGTGACACGGTCATGCGGGTTGCATATACATACGTTTATTTTTATACCTATGATGAACTAACAAAGGATTTGTACGTAATGGACACCTGAATGGTCAATTATCTCAAGACACTGGTAATTGAAAATTAAAGTGATATGATAAAAACCATCTAGGGTCCAAATCCTAATAACCCCCCAAAAATAAAAGAAATTGGTTCAGCCGTATTAGCGTGATGAGCGGACAAAGGATTTGTACGTTCTCTTTTATATATATAGAAGATATATCATTGTACAGTATATTTACAAAGTTAAGCCTGGAAAAGGCCCGAGAAATATGGTTGTATATTTAAAAATTTAAACTTTTTGTTGGGAGAGGTCTAAATTTTGGATGGAGTTCAATACTCAAGGCAACACGTCTGTATAGTATTGAACCGGTATTGTATTATTGATTGATTGAATAAGGGTTAATGGGAACGTCAATAACGAGGCTACTTGTTTCCAACCCGGATAACTTCGACTGCTCAATAAACAGACTGCTGCAAATACACGTGAAAAAGGAACAAACGGAAAGATAATAAAATACTGCTGCAAAATAGAAAAAAAAGATAGAATCAGAAATATAAGTGAAGAACAATAACAAGAAATAGGAAAATACAACAATAAAAAGGAAACATTAAACAACAACAATAAATATTGAACAATAACAAGAAATAGTAAATATGAAAAAAGTACAATAAAGAAAAGAGAGACAGCAGAAACAAGAAATAATACCAATAATGAAAATAGTGGAAAGGTATAACAATAAATAGTGAAAAAAGCAATAAATTACAGTAGAATAAAATTAAATAATAATATTTTTGAACTGTTCTTGCCTTAATTTTGCCTTACTTGTATGAAACGCAACTACACAAACACAGACTGCACATTGGTCCAGAATCAAATTCTAGGTGGCCAAAATTCATTTCAAATAGCTGGTGGCTAAAAATTGCTACAGAGGGGTTTTCAGGGTTGCTGATTTCAAATCTGGTAAAGTTTTGTTAAAAAATCAAGATGTCGGATTCAAGATGGCGGATCCAAGATGGCGGACAATTGAAACATTTCCTTCGATCGCTCAAGAGTGAGTGTCGGGGGGTTTTCGGGGTCGCTGATTTGATAGCAGTTTTTTGTTTAAAATTCAAAATGGCGGATCCAAGATGGCGGACTATTCGTAAAATTAACTATATGGCTCCTTGAATATGAGTTAAGGTTATTGAAAATAAATAAATGTTACTGGAAACTGCAACAATAAGTTTTAGAAAGTAAACAAACAATTTGAAGTATGTAATTTATTCTAAAATGAGATAATAAAGATCACTAACGAATTTTAACTAAGAAAAAATATATCACATAAATTATCGTCTATTCAGCTGTCCAAAGTATTTTCTTCGTCCTCGGATTGTTCATAGTTCTTCACCCTCACTGCTATCTCCTTCTGTTCTCGTGTCTGACTCTTTCGGGAGCTATAGCAGAGCTTTTACCTCCTCCGGTAGAGTTGTACGCTTATTTCTTGTTGCTCTCCTAAGAGTGGTTATAACTGGATATGAATCCACGAGTAACTGATGAACTAAATCTGTCGTGGTATGCATGCATGATTCTTTTCGAGTATGATGCATACGAAACTGTTTGTATTTTTTATTGCAAGACTCCTGAGCTTCTTCCGATAACATACCTATTGGAAAGATGGCGCTATTAATAACTTCTGCTCCGTGCATTAAAATCTTGTGAACGCTAACAGGCATTCTGTACAACCCGTATAGATTGACAAATCTCCTTGCCGTTTCCTCTGTATATTTAGCGAAGGCTTCTCCATTGATAACCTCTCCACTTGAAATTGCAATCATTATGTTTCCAAATATTCGAATCAAGTCTTCATCAAATCCTGTTATATCTGAAGACTGTTGTGCATTATGAAAAAAATTCGGGCAACGTTGCCGGTATTAGAAGTCCCGACTTTTCCTGCTAGCACCTTATCTATGTGTAGGCCTGTTTCATTCCGGAATCGGGTCTGAATTTCTTTTTTGATCATCTTCATTTCCTGTCGCTGAGCTTCAGTAGCTCCTCCTATTGTCGGCGCTTTTAAGTTTTTTTTTTTATACGAAACTTTTAACACTAAATCTAAAAATTTAATCCAACTGTGAAGAGGAGATAAACCATACTCTAAGGTTTCAGGATTAATATTAAACTTTTTTAAATTTTGTAAATCATTCATCTCTTTCGGTGTGCATTTACAAATATAACATATTTGACTTCCAGTGTTTGTCAATGCATTTATAATTTTTCCGTCTATCATAGTAAAAACGACCTTATATTCAACTAAAATAGGATTATTTTGGAATTCTACATACACTTGAAAAGGAACCAAATCATTTACTTCTACTTTCATTTGATTCACTTGGTTTTTAATCACTTCGGCAGTTTCTTTAACATATATAAATTTTATAGGACGGCACAATTTTGTTGACGATGGCCTATCATTGATCCACATGACCTGCTGTTCTTCATTACTTAAAGTACCCTCAAGTTTTAAAGGGACCATAGAAAATAAATACAGATTTCCACTTTGCAGACTTGAAGTTTGAGAGTCACCTTCTTCATGTTCATCGTCGATATCCAGTGCTTCATTTTGGTCTTGTGCTGCATCCGGAGTTTCTTCTGGTGCATGTGGTTGTTTTCTCCCCCCTTTTCCTTTCTTCTTTTGTCCCATCGTGTCGGCTGCCAGAGGTTTACCTTTATCGCCTGGCGGGAGTTCATTAGAATATACATTTTTTGGAGGTACATACATGTATTCGCTGTGTCCTGAGCTACCGTCGCAGCCATATTTTACAGTTAAAACCACTTTCTTTAATTCTAAATGTGGGAGCGCTTCCACTGTTGTCCAGTCTGCTATTTTTATAAGCCTTACGGCAGTGTGATCTAATAAGTTTTGAAGAGGAATTCTGGCTCCTTCTAGACTCACTTCAATCCCTTCAGGATAGCAGCGATTTTTTGCTTCCACTATTTTCTTGTACGGAGGGTAAAAGTTTTTCAAATTATGTTCTATGGCCCCTTTTCGTAATGTGATGTAGCTATGCTTTGACAACTTACCATCCATCATCAATGCCAGGGCTTGGTCATCTGTGTAGAGTCACTTCGATTAACCTATCCATGCTTTGTTTGTATGCTCTTCTGATTTTTATAGGTCTCGTAGGCGAACCTTGCAACACATCTTTTAACAAATCGGTGGCTGCTCGCTTTCCCTCGTCTCGTAGATAAGACATTGACAAAGTAGTCGCCTCTTCTACTGACACATCACCTTTCAATTTTTGTATTTTTCGCCTTTTCGAACGCTCACTACTTTCCTCGAAATTCTTTGAAGGTCTTCCAGGACACGCTGCAACGTTCGGTTTTATCTCGAATTTTGTTTCTAGCCACTCCGAATGTTTCACTAAAAATTTGTTTCTGCTGTGATCTGCTGCTTTCCAATATTTGTGTAGTGTAGCACAAAAGTTAGCTACTTTTGATGTTAAAAGTTCTTCGTCGATTACACCTGTGCTCAAATTTTGTATATAGGCGACAAGATAATCCCTTGTGGCTCTTGTAGCAGGCCCCTGTGGGTTAATTTGTTTCCTCCACTGCTCAAAAAGAGTCTTAAAAGTAATAACTTCTTCCATGATCAAATAAAAAAAAAAGATTTATGTCACACAGTTTTAAACAATAATCATACAAAGTCGATTACATATAATTTTCCTCAACGGTTTTCACCTATAGCTGCATTATGTCCATTTATCTGACACCGGCGGCGCACGGCGGCAACGAAACCCACTTCACTGCACTTAATATTGACAAAACAATATGAAAATGTCGAAATCTTTTGGCAGTAATAGGCACTTTTTTTTCTCAGTCTAATAATTACGAAATGTAAACAAAAACACTGTATGTTTACATCACTCGTCCATCCTTTAAAGCAACTTGACAAAAAAGCAAACTGATTACACAAATTATAAGCTTTAGGAACTTATTAACTAAAGAAAATCGCAAAAGGCTTACATTCGACTCGTAAACGACAAGCCACAGTCACAACAACTATGAAAATCATGACTAAGCGAACGCGTCATCCGTTGCTCTTTCTTTCAGCGACAGTGGCGCCATGCGGCGAAGAGAAGAAAACTTAAAAATGTACAGAATTATTCAGGTATATAATAAAGAAACACTGTAGCACAAATTGCGCCTAAGAATTGCATTTCTATTTTTTCGTTTTTGGCCACCTAGAATTTGATTCTGGACCAGTGTGGACTGCCAGAAATAAAACACACCTAACAAACAGCACTCACAAAACATCTCATTATAACATGTTTATCCTGATGTCACCAGTCACCAAAGCCTCGGTAGCTTGTATTACATTGAATGCAGTTTTCAGGGAGGCATTTGAGTGGTGAGGTTGGCATTTGAGCACGCACAAGGGAGCGCCTCTTACAGCCCAATAAGTAATTGATAAGTACTGCCATCTATATTCTCAGAAATAAATGATATATTGTTTATATAAGAAAGGAAAGATTGCACATAAAGCTACACCAATCATTTCTCTGCTAAGGAAGTATAGTTTCAATAATAAATTATACAAATGTATGTCGATTTTTTAGTTTTACGTCCCACAATTATGCATTGATGCTAAGAAAGATATTGATGAAATGGATGATAATTATTGATGTAATAAAGGAAATGGGAGAAAACTGGAAAACACTGAGAAAAACGACGCATGCCGTGTTTGTCTTCTTCAAAACCTACTTCGCAGTAGCTAGGATCAAGCAAGAGACCGCACGCGCAAGAGATGATTTGTTTGTTTGTAGAAGTGTCACAAAAGTGGCGCAAAAGAACGTTGCCACTGTCTTTGAAGACTTATCGGCAATTTACAAAGGTAATTTAACGTGTAATGATTTGATGATTTGATTAATGATTTGATGATTTGATGTAATGATTTGATTAGTGGAAAAATGATAAAAAGTAATAAGATGAGTACAAAGGTATATGACATGCACAAAGTAATAAATATGAGAAAGTAAAAAAGACGTGAAAAAAGTAATGTCACAATCGGGAAAAAGTCAAATCAGGAGAGAAGTATGACACAATAGAGTAAAGGTCAAAGTCGGAAGAGAAGTTCGAACAGTGAAAGAGGGCTGAAGGCCAAGATGGACAGGGCAAAAGGTAGAGAAAAGTGGGAGTGTAAAATGAATGGAAAAAAGTGTTGAAAAAAGAAGGGAATGTATGAACGTGTAAAGGGAAAAAAGAGTGTAAGTGTAGTGTATATGTATAGAAAGGCCCACTCAACTCTCGTCCTCACAGAGCACACAAAACACGATGCACTTGCCGTAACGGCCGCTGACGAACCTCCGAGATGAGCAGTGACGTAACTAAGCGAGTAAAACGGGGCTGACATCCCCATTTAAAGTCAATCAACTATTCAATTGAAGGAACAGCTTCTCAATATCTATTACCGTTTCTCTCTTTATCGTAAACGTTAAAACTGGAAATGTTTGCTGAATGGATCACCCCTCTACAGTGCCGTAACTTAGATTTTTTTTCTGATTGGGCAAGCATTAACACACGTATTTGGGTACCCAGAAAATGTTGTTTTTCTAATTCTTGGGCCCCCGCTTTCCATCTTTCTCTTACTGTTTATGGGTCTCCGAAGCCTGTGGGCCCTAACGCACGGCAAGGTCTGCGGGGCCGTTAGTTTTGCTTGTGGGCCCGTTCATACATTACAAAATAATTAAGGGGACAATATTGACAAATCTCAAAGCCATACTAATAAATATTATTTATAGGGCCCCTAATAGTAGACATTTTTTTACTGGCATGGGCCCACGACTCATTTTTGTTTTATTTGCCTTCTGTGTGCTGTTTTGTTTATGTAATGTAGTGAACCTGTTTGATGCTTCATTTATAATTTCATGTTCGTATCGTGTATGGAGTAAGAAAATTTTGTCTCAAAGTGGGCCCCCTTCAAATGGCGGGGAGCTTCCCTGGGGGGCAGTTGAATCCCCCCAACAAGTTACGGCCCTGCCCCTCTATCAATTTGTTTTCTAGACGAACACATGAGCAGACAGCCTACGTATATAAAGTAGCTCTTGGTAGTGTAGACTTCTTCGAGATTTCAGCCTCGAAACATCAATTATACATGATCTCAGAGTATTGTAAAGATTTTCTTATAGGGTAGAGTTAAAAGATCGTACACTTGAAATTGGATTTTCCCAATCTCCTTTTATTATAAGTGTTTCCTCTTCTCAATGGCGTATTTAGGGGGGTGGCTATCAGGCTTATTCCCCCCCTCCCAAATAAATTTGTTATATGCACAACTTCATTAAAATTTGTCGGCACCCTAAACGAAAATTAAAAGTGCTTATTCACGTGTTATGCATAGCCCCCCGAACAAAATCCCAAATACGCTACTGCCTCTTGTATACAGTTGTAATAAATATTACAAAGAAGTATAAGTTCCTCTAAATATCTTAGTATTTTATTTGTGAATTATAGGAGCCCAAAAACCATGCGTCTTAAGGCGCGTTAGGTAAGTGCCTCTCGATGACCAGACGTCTTAGAGAGAGAACTATAGTGGATGGAGATTGATGCTTGTGCGGTGTCGGGTCCCCTTTTTATGCGGAAATGTTGCTAACTGCTTGAATCTTCGTCACTTGCCGATCGTTGGCGATGGTTGTCTGTCTTCTTCTTGGCTGTCGTCTGAAATGTGTTTACAGCCAGCACGTGGTGTAGAAACACATGGAACCTTACAATATTTAAAACTACGTTGATTGACCCGGGGGCTATTAAAATTCTTCAAGTAATAATTCAAATATTCGTAATTCGAAAATTTATTTGAATAGTTATTTATTATCTGATAGAATAAAGAATATTGGGAGAATCCATTTGTCTAATATTGGAATAAACTTATTATTCAACTCCTAATAGCACCCATTTTATGATTTACCGTGGGTTTATCATGCTTCAAAGCCAGCTGCCAGCAGATTAGTAAAATCCTTGAAATTATTTTTTGACTATTCCGCAAGATAACCTTTGTTTACTGGAGTGACGAGGAAAAGGCAGGTAGTTTGTATAGCCTACTTCTTTAAATTTTAAAATTAAGAATCTAAATTTTAAATTGTATTTATTATGTTTGTTCCAAGTATCATCTATTCAAACATGACTCTAGAGATAAGGAATATTGTATGCCAGATATAAATATGATACTTTGGACTTATATATGTGTGTAATGTCAATGGTTATGATTTGATTGCCACGCGACTACTCCTTCGATTTATTCTTGCTTGCGTGATGCCTTTTTTACACGATAGCTTTATCAATCCAAGTTCATTTCCGTTTTGAGATTACCTAGCGTCAACGAATATAGTCTATGTCCAGTATTTGTTTCGTTGAGAGCTAATAACTATCAATTTCCATGTTTTATTACTTACTGGCAGTGCCGGATTTACGTATAAGCTAAACTAGCTATAGCTTAGGGCCCCATTCGCTTGGGGGCCCAACAAATTTAAAGAAAAAAAAACTGATTGTAATGTAATTTCCAAATAACAAGAAAAAGCAAAATAAGATAAAACGCACATACAACAATGGTGTTTTACATTGTTGTCTACTAGGCTTTATAAAACAAGTAATAGGCTCTATTTCTAAGCCACACTTGTAATGAGGCATCTGTTATCCAGATCCGTTTATAATGGAGTCCCCGTTTCCCAGCCTTGCGGCAACATTCTGTTGCTGAAAAATAAACTTGATGTATAAAGGCCCCTTTCAGTAGGTTAGGGCCCCATCAAACCTAAATCTAGCACTGTTTACTGATTAATGTTTGTAATCAAGAATACAGAATAAAAGATGTCCTGTATTTTCTTTAGTTTAACCAGACATGTGACTGAATAGTACATTAACATATTCATGTTACCTTTGTTCAGTTGTCTTCCAAAATTCCTTCTCATGTATCGTTCTGAATTGTTTGTGGTGTCAAATGGCTCCAAATCTTTGCCTGGTTAAATAAAATACATAGTTCTAATGGTATAAATAGCTAAAGATATTGAAGATTTTAGGCATTACAAGAGGGCGAAATTAAAATACCGCTAATTTTACAGTAATTATGTGATACATTCAAATAGATAAAAGACAATCGAAAAGTAGAACAAGAGCTCGCTAGACAATATTATTTTGCATGAGATCACTGTTGCCACACTTGGTACAATTGTACCAAATTCAGCCCTTTTTGTCATTCATCGGCCCGTGGGTACCACGCTGGCATTTTCAGCCCCTTTTGTGAAAAAGTTGGTACGGTACTATTCTACCCAATTCAGCACCATTTAACAAATACTTGTCACATTTTCAAAAGTGTCAGTAAGACTTTTCCTATATCTTACGTTACTCATACTGTGTGATGTCATGAGGAGCGAACTCGGAGATGATTGGTTTGTGTCTCCTTTTATATATATTTTTTCATATATGGCCATAAAACCGTTTTGATTTATGGTCACTTTGAAATAGAGGCGCGTTTGGTTTCCTTGCAATACATACCGAAGATGATAACTGTTTTCTCTTAACTTGCAGCCTCTGTTATACTTCCTACGTGCGAGAAAAGCTTCATCTACTTCAACGGTTGTTTGGGATCCTCCCAGCGGCGTAGCAATAGTGTAGGCAGGGTGGGCATTGCCTACGGGCGCAGGACGTTTCGGTATATTAGGGGGAGCCCCAGGTTTTTAATAAAAAAAAAGAAACAAATTATATAAATGGAGCCCCAAGTTTTCGTGGTCTTCACTTTCAAACATGGCAAGAATAAAAATTCCTTCCCCCCTCCCTCGCAGTTTATTACATTTGCGTATCAAATTAGTGGCATTACTGCAAACTCGTCAAGGTTATAGCACTGTATGATTAAGAAATTAATTCTCCTAGTAATTAATTATTACCGTATTAATACGATACCAGTCCTATATTACATGTACTGAGCTTACTAACTATAAATAAAATTCTCCTGCGCAACAGGCTTTCAACAATAACGACAAATTCTCCAAGCACCAAAGGTTGCGCAAACCGGGCAACTGCCCGGGACGCTAACGTCAGGGGCGCCCAAACGAGCACCCCAAAATTAATTTTTCTAACATATTTTCTAACATCACTGGAATAAAATGTAAAATATAGGCTACGTTTAGGTGGGGGTGGAGGAGAAGACTCATTGGCAGGGTGAAAATTTTGCCTTCGTCCGCTCCTGATGTTGACTGAGATGACGTAGTGTTAAATGGATGAGGACGATAAATGAATGAGGATGATACTGACCTATTTAGCCTCTAATCTCAACTACATGATGACTTTTTTTTTTTTTTTTGTAGTTAGCGAATTTTAACCTTGTTTTCTCATATCTCATATTGGCAACACTGCCCAAAGCTAGTCAAATGTGGGATGTGGCGCATACGCGTAAGTTACAGATGGTCATACATTGGTCTATTAAATGGGTGAGGGGGTGCCACTAGGTATTTTGCTTAGGGGCGCCAAAGGCCATTGTTATGCCACTGGGTCCTGCTATTTGGATGTTTTTAAAAAATAATTTTTAAAAAGAGCACTTTCTTGATTTCGACTTGGCAGGGGGGGGGGGTCTAGAACTTTACCTCTTTTAGTTTTGTGTTATAGAACTATGTATTCTACTGTATAAAATAGTGAATTCAGCCCTTTTTGTCTCAATTTGGTACTATTTTTCAGCCCACTCCAGAGCGAGGATTGTGGCATCACTGCATGAGATACCATTATCAAGACTCACTTATCTACTTTCTATTTCCAGCCATTTATAAAATCGGCATTTATTTTTGCACTTATGAATATCTGCAAACGGAAAGCTACTAGATGACTCGTGATAACAGTATCTCATGCAAAATAATATTGTCTATGCGCTCTTGTTCCATATTTCGATTATCTTTTTATCTATTTGAAGATATCACATAATTACTGTAAAATTAGCGGTATTTTAATTTTGCAGTAATTAGACCTCATTTCTTCAGTTCAGTATTCCGAATAATCCCGTCCGAAAACATTTGACGTAGAATGTAAACTCACTTCCAGTATATGTTTCTGAGGACAAATTTACGAGTAAAGTAGTGGAGCTCTCTCGTGGCTTTATAGTTAGCGTACGCCCTTTCGATTCAGACGACCTGGATTTGATTCTAGGTGTAGATCGGATCCCACGTTAATCTGTAGATCGACGTCTCATACAAACTCGGCGAAGGAAAGGACACTAAACTCTAAACCAATCAAAGTCTCACAGAATCTAAAAATGTTGGGTCAAATATCATTTCAAGAAATTACACTAAGTACCTTTTTTTACCGAATATAAATACACTAGTTTCGACGACTACACAAAACATATTTAAAATGTCGACGAGAAACATTAGAAAAAAAAAAACAAAATTATATCTATTGAGGGGACTTTAGTTTGGAGACAAATTCAATAAATTTCATAATTATAGAAACATATGTAAGGAGGTCTAGCACAAGTGATCTCCGTAACAACGGGAGAGATTCACAATAACACGACCTATTGTACAGTCATGATCAAAAATATGTTCAGAAACTACTCTTCTTTCAGAATATCTGCCCTTACTCCTTCAGAAAGTAGGTATGGGAATTCTTTGAGAACATATGCTTCGTCAGGCAGTTTGAGGCTCCCAGCACGCCTACTATCGCAGAGAGTATCGGAATTAAAGTAGTTTCTAGAGTGCATTCTGCTAGTAGTTTAAAGGACGTTGCACGATGTGGTAAGTGGCTACTAGTATGTGGATCTCAGTCTATGTGAGCAATGGCAAGACGACATGAGCTAACATTTATTTTAAAGTGATTCCGTGCGTAGTCGTATAATGCAGCTAGGTGAAGCCGAGGCGTACAAGCGGTGCATCGGTGATATATTACCTGAAGCAGAAAGTATCCATTGCAGATGTGTCCCCGATACCCTCTGTACACCCTCTAGATAAAAGAATTTTTTGACCTTTCTCATTGAAAAGCGGAGACTGACAGTGCAATTAGAACTACTGCGGTTCCATATGAGCACACGAATGTCACACAATCGATAGCTGGAGACAAATGTAACTTTCCGAGTTCCTTGTGCACGAACACTTTCAACACCTGCTCATCACCGAGAAAATCTTCGGTGGTGTCAAAAAAAATTACAGTACCTAGGCAACTGGGAACCAATAGCTTCTATAGGACATAGTGATGGCCATACGTCTTCGTAGACGTGTAGGTAGGCGGAAGATTTTAGTGTATATTTTCATTGGCATGGCATTCTGGTATGGAGCAATAAGCTCTCCTATGGTCTTCATTCAGGAGAATTGCCTTGTACGTAATTAATGTATGACGTCACCAATCCTGTCCTCCAACTTTGTCTGGACCGCGTCTTTCTACCGAATAGCACCATCTCATATCATCAACTGACTTAACTCTGTATATGTTTTCTATCCTAGCCTATTAAGTATTCAGTATATGCTTTATGGTTTATATGCTGGACATGGTTATACAAGGGCATGATCATCAATCGGACTTCTGCAACTACAATAGCCTAGCTATGCCAAGATCATCATGATGACCGTTTGATATCATATCTTAGACAGGCATTCAGCCTCTGTACTACCAGCTATCAGCTAGAACAGCAGCTTATGTAGTCAATAGGTAATATTATACGTGACTAAGGTGAGTACTGATGTTTTCTGAATACCCTGTGTACCATGTCGGGATCTCTTCCATATACGATCACCTTATTTTCTTGAGCCAACTTTGGTACAAACCAGTGGATTCTTGCTGGATGTTCTTAAATTTGTTTCCACGAGTGTATATGTGTTTTTACTTTAAATCCTTCATACCTTTCAATCGTGAATGAGTTGTGGATTTTTGTATTAAAACACATTAAATAACTTCCGTTTGAAGACAGTATTTAAATAGAAAATGAGGCTTCATTTTCTTCGGAACATAACTTACATGGAAACATGAATTCCACTTATGCTAAACATAGTTTATATTTACTATCAGGCTGTTCAACTTTTCAGATCGACGCTTAATTACAGGAAAATCGACTTAAAAATTAATGTCCTTATAACAAACGTTTTTTAAGGAAAGATTTTTAAAGAATGCTGATTGTTAAATAAACTTTTATGGTATTAAATATTCTGAAATAGATTTTCTATTGTCGTCAGAGTCCCCGTTTGAGACTTTGATATATATGTACACTCATGTCCAAAATGATTGTCGCATATCTATAACTGTCTTTTTGTAAGAATATAATTTGATAATGACTTTGCAGGGTACTTTTAATACTGATACTATGTGTATAATCGGGAAATGTATATTTGTGGTAAGTTTCATAGGAAAATAATTATAAATACGAAAATTAGAATGAGTAAAACAAAATGTTGCTAAATGGACAAGAAAATTTAATTTTCGTTTTATTGTTCTTATTTACTGCTCTATTGACATGAAATTTGCCCCATACATGTCTTTGCAGATTATACACATACTAAAATTAAAAGAAATACCGGGTGAATTCGTTATCAAATTATATTCCTACAACAACATATTTATAGACATGCGACAATAATTTTGGACATGAGTGTACATTACCATCAAAGTTTTTATAACGACCCCATTTTGTCAGGAGCACTTACCATTTACTTGATGTTTCCAAAATTTATTCAAACAACCTCCAACTCACCCTCTCATCTTAGAAACGGTCGAATCGTCATTGATTTGTATCTCTCCGTGTTCGTTCTGCAACATTGGCCTATTGAAAGTCCTATTAGATTGTGTCCAATGCATCCACTCAAACCCTACCCCTTTTAGTATTTTGCCCATACAGCTCGCTGCTACTGCACTGGTGCAAGAGGAAGTCCATCATAAGGTCCAGTAGCGCGTATAGACGGGGAAAAACCGCACAGACAAAAGGGAATCAAACAACCATCATTTCCATTTTATGACTGAGCTGACGGGTGAGAAAACGGCTCTCGATATGGCGTTTGACGTTTGTCCTTCGCTGGTCTTCTGATGATGGGCCTTTGTTGGCGTGAGGGCGGGTTGGAGTTTTCTGCATGTAAGGTTGTTTATTCCATCTTTTGCTGCCAAGATAGAGAGAAAGAGAGAGAGGTCGTCAGGGCGTCTTCTGATGAGCACTGACCTTCTGTGTAAAAAAGAGAGAAAAAACGTGGCTAGAGAGTGGGGGCGGAGAACACGGGTTGTCATAGCAACTGAAGTACGAGTCACAGACTGTGTGTGAGAGAGCATGAGAGACAGAAGACTAGTTCGAACGGATGGAAAACCCTTCTTAGGTTAAGGTTTTTGTTTTGTTTTCTTTTTTTTCACACCACTCTTACTGAAACTTCCCTAAGATGATTTCGTCTCATACAATCTAATTTTAGTCGAGCGAAAATTCCCGTTTTGAGGATAAGATTTTTCCCTCTTCGTATTAAAATTATCACTATTTCCTTGAAGATTTCTTTTATCTTAAGGTACAAAACAAGAACTGCGTATATACATATAAACACAATATAATAATCATAAAAAATCATAGATTGTTCTACTATTGTAAACGTCCTTGATTTTCGTCCCATATCCCATGTTAAAGGATACCATGTTTACGAGGTTTGGGGAGTTCGATAATAACACTTATTTACTGAAGTAGTGAGCTCTAACACAAGTCTAGACTACTTTAATGTCGAACGACTGTAAATAAGAAAGGCATATACAGTAAGTCCAAAAACAGTAAACGAATTTGGAGCATATCTAAACTTAGATAAAGCGAACATTTAGAGGAAACACACGAATAACCTAGGAAAACAGAACAATAAAAATATATCCTAAGCTGCTTGCACCGGTGGTGTATTAAACGACAGGAATATGAAGGAACAGAGGAGTATTTGCCGTTGTTGCGTAAAAGGCTTTTGGTTCTGAAATGCGTAGTTCGTAGTGTTGAAGACATTTTAAAAAACTGATGTCATGTCAAATTAGTTCGGTAAGTTTCTCCTATCAAGGAAATAGTTGTGTATTGCTTCATGATTTCAATACATGTGTTTTTAGTTGCAACTACAGATGAAATCTAAGTCATGAAATGTGTTGCATTGATAATTGCCCTTGTGCCATTGTTTAAAGATAAATGGCCTCAGTCGGGCAAAACGGATTGGGGACCCTAAATTCCAATCTAATCAATTAGGCTAATATAATAGTGAAACTGATTTTATGCGATATTAATAACATCACTAGGTAAAACACAGCGCAGTAACTTAAATCTTTTTCTGGAGAGGAAAGCATTAATATTTGGGCCCCCTAGGTAAAGTTATTTTGGACCCTGCCACAAAATTCGAAAAATAGGCCCCTCCTTTCCATCTTTTCCTTACTCTTTGTGGGCCCTTCGAGCCTGTGGCTCCGTTCCATACATGACAAATTAATTAAGGGGACAATATTGACAAATCTCAAAGCCATACGAATAAATATTATTTATAGGGCCCTAATAGTAGACTTTTTCTTTACTGAAATGGGCCCACGACTCATTTTTGTTTTATTTACCTTTTGTGTTCTATTTTGTTTACGTAATGTAGTGAACCTGTTTGCTGCTTCATTTATAATTTCATGTTCGTATCGAATATGAAGTAAGAAAATTTTGTCTTAAGTGGGCCTCCTCGAACGACGGGGAGCTTCCCTAGGGGGCAGTTGCCCCTCCTTCCCCCCACAAGTTACGGCCCTGGTAAAACATAAACGGTTTCTTAGGTAAATTCATTGTGACTAGTAATAAGGTACTTGTATGCTACTATATGTGGGTTATTTTGTTAGTTTTCCTGTTACCCTTAAAAATAAATTCAAAGGGTATTGTTCTACCCGAAAGCACTAAGTTTGCTTTTATGTTTATCTAAAACAAGGTTGCTTCCATTAATGACTGAGTCGCTTGAATCAGACCTGCAGACCATATGTGCAAACTGTAGGTTTGTCGACTATCTTAACATCATGTAAACAGCATTGGACGTGTTTTTTGTTATATTATTTGACTTGGGCGGAACAATTCTTAAAAGATACCATATTATAGCGACACTGTACAACACTTAAAATATACCATATTATAGCGTATAACGCCAAACAAAATGAGTAAATTCCATTAAGTTGGAGGAACTGATATAGACAGCGGCGCAAATCTGTCTTCAACTTGAGGGGTACGGGTAAGACCGTTTCCATATATATATTGAGAGAGAGAGAGAGAGAACAACCCTGTGGAGGATCAGGGGAGCAGAGTTGTCTTCAACATTGGGAGGCGGGCAGATTTGAGGCTTATTCTGGGGACATCAATTTCATGTCACTTTCCTTTGTGGCAATCGGACACAAATCATCACATTTCTCCCCAAAAGCATATTTCAAATCGGATTATTGGGGAGACAGTCTCCCCCAGTTCCAAGATTGGAGTGGACAATTCCCCCTATTTCCCCCGGGATTTGCGAGGCGAGTGTAAATCTCATACATAGTTTTGGTGGCGATCGAGAAATTATTGTTATCAATAATAAATTATATCTTTTAAACCTTCTGTTGGAATATAGTGTTTTTATATACTATATACGTATTTAAAGATACACTGTTAAGTGGTAGATTGTTTGTGTCGTCTGTGTTCCTCCAATGGTGACACAATACTTCCACAGTGACATCTATACACCTAACAGTGATATTCATGCTACTTGTATTATAGAGGAAAAACATAATACGAGTATAAGCTTTCTTTTCCATTTTATAAATCGGCTCTTTGCAAAGCATAATGGTATATACAGTCTACAATTTTAGGGTAATATTTGGAAAACATTTTAATTTCATAGGCTTAATTATTTTCGAAATGTGGTGGGAAGGAAGTTAGTTAATTCTTTCGCAGGTATCAATATAGATAATTTCATAGTAAGGCTAAACTATTTGTGATAAAACGTGAGTTTCTCAGTATTATTTACAACATTAAAAGTTTTAAATTTATAAATGCTAGATTTTGTTAAAAATAAATGGTCTAATTTACATAATACGTATATGTAAACAATTGTTTATTAGAAAAATCTCTAGTGTGTTTTTATATCTGACAAATATTTACAAAAATTACCTTGAGCTATAACGAGAGTACAGTGCATTAGCCTATATATATATATATATATATATATATATATATATATATATATATACGAGGCCTGTCTAAAAAGTATCCGACCTTAATTTTTTCCACGCAAAGTAGTGATTCTCAGGGGGCGCTACCGTGCATGGTGGAAGAAGGAACCTTAATGCTTATGCTTGAATTTTTTCACCGCGTTCGCGTGTGCCAGTCGTGAGCTGGTGGTCGCGAAGTGAGGTGCTGTTGGTAGTGTTCGTCGGATTTAGTGTTTCTCGCAAGATGACTGAACGAATTGAGCAAAGATACTGCATCAAATTCTGTCAAAGGCTGGGTGATACTCAAAGCCAAACAATTCGTAAGATTCAGCAGGTGTTTGGAGAAGATGCGATGGGTGTAACACAAATTAAACAATGGTTCAACCGATTCAAAGATGGCCGCACATCAGTCGAGAGTGAGCAGCGTAGCGGCAGGCCCCAAACTGCTCGGAATGCAGCTGTTGTTGAGCGGGTGCGAAATTTGGCGATGGCAGATCGCCGTTTGACAGTGCGGGAGATTGCAGAAGATGTTGGAGTGAGTAAAGATTCTGCACATGCAATTTTGCGTGACGATTTGAACATGAAACGAGTGGCTGCTAAATTTGTACCCAAGTTGTTGTCTCAGGAACAAAAAGACACCCGTTTTGACGTTGCACAGGACCTTCTGGACACCACCAACACTGATCCTGGGTATCTGAATACCGTGATAACTGGAGATGAGTCATGGGTGTACGGGTACGACCCAGAAACAAAACAACAATCGTCTCAATGGAAGCATCCCGATTCTCCAAGGCCGAAGAAAGCGCGGCAGGTGCGAAGCAAAATCAAGGTGTTGCTGACTGTTTTCTTCGATGCCCGTGGAATTGTGCATCACGGGTACGCACCGGAAGGACAAACAGTGACAAAGGAGTACTATCAACATCTTCTGCAATCTCCCGCACTGTCAAACGGCGATCTGCCATCGCCAAATTTCGCACCCGCTCAACAACAGCTGCATTCCGAGCAGTTTGGGGCCTGCCGCTACGCTGCTCACTCTCGACTGATGTGCGGCCATCTTTGAATCGGTTGAACCATTATTTAATTTGTGTTACACCCATCGCATCTTCTCCAAACACCTGCTGAATCTTACGAATTGTTTGGCTTTGAGAATCACCCAGCCTTTGACAGTCATCTTGCGAGAAACACTAAATCCGACGAACACTACCAACAGCACCTCACTTCGCGACCACCAGCTCACGACTGGCACACGCGAACGCGGTGAAAAAATTCAAGCATGCACATTAAGGTTCCTCCTTCCACCGTGCACGGTGGCGCCGCCTGAGAGTCACTACTTTGCGTGGAAAAAATTAAGGTCGGATACTTTTTAGACAGGCCTCGTATATATATATTAGTTTAACGTCCCATATTTATGTACCAGGGCTAAAGGAGACGGTTATGATAACGATAAAGAATTCAATTCTGGAATGAAGAAAGTGGGAAGAAACAGGAAAACTCACTTGACGCTATCTGGGATCGAACCAAATACCCAACGGACCAGTTGTGAGCGCTCTACCACTGAGCCACCGCGATCCCGTTTGTTTTAAGAATACACTCTTTGTGCATTTCCATATCCTTTAAGACTAAATGCGAAGAATCAAAATTGTCGTCTCGAAATTTTTCATTTCACGCTTTTCCTTCAGATAAAATTTCTTTACAGTAAGATCTTACAAATAGTGTCTACATATCATCGTGACAAGGAATTAAATGAAATTTGTCAGTTTAACGTCCCACTATTACGTCCTTTGGAGTAAAGGAGACGAATGATTAAGGCAAGTAAATGATGATGGAAGAATTGGTGGAATGAGAATATGGGAGGAAACAGGAGTACCTTAGAAACCAAACGAACACGAGTTTTCTTCTTCAGTTCCATCTCGGCAGACCTTCTTCTTGTTGTTCGTTCTAATACCTCTTTTCCGATTTGATTACTCCAAATGTTAGCTAATTTGCAGGTACACATTCTTTGCAAATGATGGCCATGTTTTGTTATACGCTTCAATTTTCAGTTATCCGTAGGTGTTGTAGCACGTTTTCTTCCATTGCCTTTTCTACGGTCTGTACTTCCAGTCTCTTGCATTCCGCTGATCAATATTTGTGACAATTTTTGGATGAATAAGTAATATTCGACTAATTTCTTTCTTGGACACATGGTACTTGAATATTTGAAGTACATTTTCTTGTGTCCTTGGACTGAGATCGTTTACACATTGCTTTCTATCTATTTCGATGAACTTTCTGTGAGCAAAAATATTCTCTTGATTGAAACAAAAGGATTACTTTTGTAGAAGGAACCTTTACAACAAAGCTGTGCAACCGATTCCTAAACAATTGCAACAATTGAACTTGAAATCAAACAAAAAAAAGTAAATAAAACAGTAGGCCATGCAATAAAGAGGATAAAGCTTAACAATTTATTCAACTGATCGATTTCTTTTTTCATTATCTTCTTTGCTAGAGTCAGTCTAATAAAAAAATATTGTCACAAGTTAAAAGTACGTACAGCACAGTATCTAAAATTGCCAAATAATTCAAAAAAATGAAGATATACTCCTGTCAATTGTCTGCACTGTAGCACTGATGCGTTCTTTGAACTCGACTAAGGATTGCGGTATTGGGAGTACATAAATAAGATCCTTAACGTACCCCCACAGGAATAAGTACCAGGCCGTTAAATGAAGAGATCTGGGAGGTCAGGTGCTTTTTCCCTTTACAAAAGCAACCAGTGTTCTGAATTGCCGATAAAACTGCAAAATCTTTCTTTACATGGCAGTTCTTTTCCATACTCTTCTGAAAGCGCACAGACGAACATCTGGCATATTCAAGCACACATTTTTTTTACTTTCTCTCCATTTTCGTCCCCTTTTATATATATATATATATATATATATATATATATATATATATATATATACAGCCGGTCAAAAGTTTCCGGACAGGCGCTTCAACTTACATTTTAATTAACTAATTAATATATATTCGATAGGGAAAACTACCAATTCGAAATATTTTGTTTGTGTAAGTGTCTACAATGTCTCATGAGCATAATAGACGTCTTTCCTTTTTGTAACATGTTTACATATAATAAAAATGAAAGATTATTGATCTATTATTAAGTTGGCTATTATTTTAATTAAAAATAACGTGATCAAAATCATGAAATAACCTTGCTTGATCGAGGTACGGTTAAACGTTAGTAGTTAATTCCTTTTTATAGTTGCCTCTGGAATATAATTCCATAGTATACAGGCCTTATCAGACATAAATGATGTCCGAAGTCTACATTATTAGTGAACAATATTATAAGATACATTACAGTGACGTTTTAAACAGTGTTGCATGGATTTTTATGCCTCTTTTGAGTGTTTGTTGCCGTTATTGTTAGAGACCATGGACAGAAAAATGAAATGAAATCTTTGAGTTTTACGTCCCACGGTTATGCCGGTTAGGCTAAAGGAGACGGTGATTATGAGAAATGAATGAAATGGTGGAATGAAGAAAGTGGGAGGAAACGGGAGAACCCCGAGAAAACCCACGCACACGGTGTTTGTCCACCACAAAGTTCACTTGGCGGGAGCAGGGAGGCCATGGGCAGAGGTAAGATCTTAAGTGAAGGGGCACGCGTTGTAGTGATTGCGCGTCATAATGTGGGCTTTCCTATTCGTCAAATCGCTTTCAAACTGAAATAGACTTCATCAATTCTTGGTGATTCCATCAAGGGTTTCCAGTGACCTTTTTCCATAATTTATATGTTTGTTATGATTTTGTAATTGTTTCACTTTCCCTTACATATTCACGTCGCCACAGAAAATAACATTGCTACGTTACAAATTGGCGGTCTAAGTGTTTGGTGCTGATTGAATTTCTATCTTTCATTAAATGTTAATTAATTATACGTAAAAATATATAATCTTCATTTATTTAGATTCCAATAATATTGTGAGATCTGTCAGATAATACTGTTCTAGTCCAGGTTTATTCTTTAATACCAATCCTTTTGACGTTATGAAACAGGTAAAAATTGTATTTCCCTTTTTCAATTTCCGTTTCTGTTATTCAAAGATTTCCCTATATCGTAGAAATTTTCCCCTTAATTCACGGGGATGATGAAGGAAGGAAGGTGTTATTTATGTGGGTGAAGGAGAACGTGTATCTGTGTGTGTGTGTGTGTGTGTGAGAGAGAGAGAGAGAGAGAGAGAGATACAGGGAGTGAGGGAGGAGGGAGATGGATTATGGGAAAAAGAAGTCAAAGTGATGATGGAAGCAAGAAGTTGCTGAGATGGAATAAGATTTCTTAACGGTCAATTTCAAAATTCGTTTCAGCATCACCAACGCAAAAGCGACCTTTAAACCTTAATATCTTTCGATTTTTTTTTCTCAGCAGAAATTCTAAGAAGGGATTTTTTCACACTTGAAAGAAACATATTCTTCAAGATTTATCGTAATCTTCTCAAAATTCACTTCACTTTTTCTGTTTAACGAATGAAATCCAGTTTTCCGTATACAGTACATATACGTAAATACGCGCTACTGGAATATTGTTACCGTATCTTCAAATTGGAAAAAAAAAAGGAAAAGAAAGGGATTTTGAACAAGTGATTTTTACGAAATAGTTGTCATATACTATTCAGTACGTCTAACTTTCATTAGGAAGTCTTACGTAGGCTTGTCACACGTTCCCGGTTTGACCGAGCTAGTCCCGATTTCGAGCGGTCGTCCCGGCCGGTTTCGTGTTTAGTCCCGGTCAGACGGAGAAATTTAGTTCCTAGTCGCAAAGTTTATTTAACTACTTCTAGCGCTTTTTTTCCATAAAGAAGTTTAATCAAAAAGTCAACAGTGAGAGGACTAATATTCTGTAAAATGAAATTTACAATGACTTGCAGTAAATTCTTTGATAAAATAAAGCGCAAAAAGTGCTTTTTGAGAAAAGTTCATTCAAGTGAAAAGTATGTCACAAAAATGTATAGTAGTTCTTCCTTTGCTCCCCGTTTACGGATGTTAAACTAATTAGTTGCTGAATTTTGTCTCTGCTAATTTTTATACACAGCAGAAACAATTTTTGATAGAAATTGAACTGCTTGAGAAATTAGAACACCAAATTTGACCTACTGAACAGCAAATTTTCAGACTAAAATACCTCATACTGATTTCTGCATTATTATTATTATTATTTGGTGCTACAAATCAAAATACTATTTTTGTGCATACTAATATTTATGCAGTGTAAATTTATTGAATTATGAATGGTGTGTAAGAATAAATCTTATATTAGAATTTTTGTAAGCATGCACTATGAATTTTCAACGTTCATGTGTCTTGTTAAGTTGATAATTTTTCACGAGAATTTTTGATAAAATATTGGCATTAACAATATTCCGGATTGGAGCTTCAAACATCTGGCAAGTTTAGTCTTACCTGTATATACAGGGGGTTTCAAAATAACACTAACAACGTTTGGGAAGTGATTCCTGACACCAAGACAAGACAAATATATAGACCAACCTGGGTGCAGAAATCTCTCATTTCGGAATTACAGGCTGCCGAAAATATGTAAAAAAATGAACTTTAAAAGGCCATAGCTACGAGCTACTGTAGTCGGGTCAAGACTTCATCTATGTGCCCTATCCAAATATCCATGTTTTAGAATCCTGAGGTATTTCCGTAACAATTCTTATGAAGGTAGTTGGTGAGTATTTTAAATTATATGCCCATAGCAAAAATCCCTCTATAAAAATTGTTGCGTGAGTATCTTGGAATTCTGAAACATGTATTTTTGGATAGTGTACATATTAGTTCCTAAGAGAAGTCTTGACCTGACTACGAAAGGTTTCATAGTTTTGGAGCTATGGACCTCTAAATTTCATTTTATCATGTTTTCGGCAGCCTATAACTTTGAAACGAATAATTTCTGCACCCAAGTTGGTCTATGCTTTTTGTCTTGTCTTGGTGTCAGGAATCACTTCCCAAACGTTGTCGATATTTTGAAATAACCTGTCGATATTTTGAAATAACCTAGCGTAGTAATCATGTACAATACATGATATGTGTATGGTTTGCGGTATACAAATATCAATAGACCCTAGTAATTTTATACTGTTAACTTTATAATCTGAATACACAAGAACACGAATAAATAGGAATTCAAAGGAATCCGACCTCCAAGCACTTTCTTTGTATATGTTCTTCATGCGTGTAATTTCCCAGAAATACATTTACCTAAGGTACAAAGTGACTCGCTTTCCGAGTAAAAAAACTCGCTCATTGCTTTCCGCCGCATGTAGCTTCCACACGCGTCATCATTATTCTTTTTAAAGATAAATACAGGTATAAATGTTTTAGTTTTTTTTAAAATAGGTCATCGTGATTGGGAAAGTTAGTTGCTGACTTATTTTTTTAAACTGAAATCTTGTAATTAATGATAATTTAGCCAAATATGAAATAAATAAAAAAAATAAATGAATTTTGTAATTCTTGCTTCATATGTATGTTTTAGGATTAACCAATTCATATCGGACTTCCGAAGAGGAACATCAAAGCAAAGCAAATAACTATGAGTAATCTACTAAGTAATTACGGTACGGAATTACTGAAAATTTTCATTATGAATCAATGTACTTATTACGATGGACCAAAAGCGATGAATATAATCAAACACCAATACACTGTCCGTAAGTAAATTAGTTATACATGCTCACACACAACACACTAAATTACACATATGCATGCTATATCACACATGAACTAAGAAAGCAAATAATAATACATATCACTACACATGTTAAACTATATTATCATACCACTCGAATATACGTGAATCAAACAATCACTAGATTTCCCCATATTAACAATCGGCTCAGTAAACTGGGAAAAGGAACGGAATGAATCAGAGCCAAATGGCCCTTCTATTAACTAAATCATATTTGTCAATTTTAAGATTATTTCCAATGCCCCAGGAGGGACATATTAAAACTATTAACTAAAAAGGTCCCTTTCCTAAAGGTAAAAGAACCCCTATGAATTATTGACTTAGTCCATTATCGTTGGAAGTTGTGATCAACTCAGAATAAGTGAGAGAGTCCTAGTTCTAACTTACACTGACATTATGAAATTTAACTTAATTACAAAGAAACCTACACCTATAGCCATGTAAAAAAAAATCATATATGCTAGATACACAAACAGAAGCTATGTTAGGACAGGCCTATCGTAACCTAACAAGAAAATTTTGAGGATAACGGGAGTTATCAAGGGAAACACTAATCTTCAAACTGTTTTTGAAAGATCACAAACTACGATAAATCCTGTCCATCACTATTTACGTTTACGAACATGTACCTTGGGTGAAGTCCATATCTCTGATTTTCGATTTTCTGTCTGTTTTTACTATAGAATTTTACTGTTCAGGGCTCTCTTCTGCTTCCAACAAGTGTTTATTTAACTAATTGGTACATTATTACCTGATTTCTGGTCAGTTTTCCTGTCAAAAATGAAATTTCACAGGAGCGAAGATTAATGGTCCTACGTCAAACGTGTCCCAAGTAGAGAATGACAAGAATCGCGCCTTAATACTATCGTCGGAAATAGTTGCAATCAGAACAAAGAGTTTTGGCGGTGGAAAATATAAAGCGAATAGAAAATAGTAAAAACTGGATGAAATCGGTTTTGTGGGAGGATATAGGCATCTCAGAGGGACGAAGGGGGTCTAAATTATTCTGCCAAATATCAGATTGGTGGATAATTTCAGTAATTTCTATCCAATTGCGGGCCTCTTTTCGTATAGCATTAAAGTGTATAATTTCAATACTCATCCATTTGAAATGCCCGTATACACGGTTTACATTAAAATAATGTATGAATAAAGGTATTATTCCCCGAAATTTAATTCCTACTGGGTTATTCAAAGCTTCCACATTGATTTTGATTTAAGTAAAGAACAAATGAATTTACTACATGGACCGAAACATATATATTGAAAAATCTACGGTACACAGTACGTTCTAAAAAAATATTGGGCCCCAACTTTCTCAAACAAAAATTTCATTACCCCAACTGTAATGGTACATTACATTTTTTAATTTAAGTTTTTATTTAAATATTGCATTAGTATTATATGTTAATATGGTACAGTAGTTTACCTCAAAATCAAATGTATTTACCATTAAAATCATTTTAACAATTTGAATCGTTTTAAAGTAGAAACATGTCTTAGACCTTTATACAATTTGGAACGCGAACGTTGCTCTAGAACCCAAGTCTAGATAAAGTTCGGATTACAAGCTATCACTGTATTTTTTCACTCCTAATGTGGCAAACACACCCTATAAATACAGGCGTATTGTAAAACTAAAGAACAGGCTAGTTATATTAGGTAGAAAATTAAGATTAACAAGAAAATAATTGTATAATCACCAGTGGCGGATCTAGAATGTAAAGACTGGGGGGGGGGGGCAGTCAGAACTAGAGATGCAAAAAAGCCGGCGTTTTTGAATCAATGGTTTTTTTCACATAAAAAGCCGGCTTTTTTGGAAAAAAAACCGAGAATTTTGGAAATTTTGGCTTTTTTCATTTTCATGATTTTTCTATCCAAATAGCTTTCTTATAGTATATTCTATAGTTAGATAAGATTTCCACGACCTGAATGCCATATTTAGCTCTGTAATTCACCATCAAGATGGATGGAGCACATATTTTACGAATTAAAGCTAACATGAAGAATGTAGTATTTGGGGGCAATTTTACAGGTTATTTAACTTTATTTTAACTTTTGAGTTATCGATATTTTTTTCCTTCTCTAGATCATTTTAGTTTGTCATCCGTGTTTCATTTCTAAGAGCTTAGTACTCCAGCTTCGAGCACAAAAGTTAAACTTACGTTTTTCTATATATCCGTCAAAGCATACGTTTTACAATATGTCCGTCAAACCGTATTTTTCACATTTCTGTTATACTGTAGTTGTGCAATGATTTAACAATAATTTTCAAGATACAACCTTGAATACCAATTTATACAAATAATCAATAGCGGATTTAGAAAAGTACTTTGGGAAGGGTTTCTCTGATTGTTTCGTTTTCTAAAAAGTCCTAATTTTATTTGGGAGGTGCTAGAAGTTTATGACTACAGGCATAACTAATATTTCGTTTCGTTTATATGTTTAGCAATAATCTTCCGGATACAACCTTGAAGATCATTTTATACTGAGAATCAGTGGCGAATTTAAAAAAGTGTTTTGGGAGGGGTTTTCTTACTACTAATGTTTAGTTTTTCTAAACATTCGTAATTTTTATTTGACGGGAGCTTAAAGTTTATGAGTAAAGGCATAACTAATAGATATTTCGTTCGTTTTAGACATTCCACAACTTTCGAGAACAGGCTTCAGTCCGAAAGACCGATCCTCTAACCTTCGCAAAACCGTCACTGCTGGTAATTAGAAATAATAACGATTTAAAAACAATAAGAAAGGAAGTCGGCCAACTCCTACACTCCTAGTCGGCCAGTACACGCACTATTTCTACATTCTCAGATGGAATGAAGGAAGGCTTTGTCAGAATGGTCGAATGCTGGGTTGAATCCCGGACTTCCCGATAGAAGCGCAAAAGCCAACCACTCAGTCACGTTTGTTGTGCAGTTGTATTTAGCTTAACTTAAATATATTCCGTAGTCTTTTTTTTTTGTTCCGTAATGATATGTTGAATCCCTCTTGTTAAAAATTCAGAAAACTTGAGGACTGGGTAAACCGTGATGGTGGTCAAGGGCGCCCATGTTATGGTTTCCAAGGAGGGGAAGTATAAGCGACGTTTCAAAAATAGTTTCAAATTTTGCTGTAACTAATGTAAAAATCCTATTGGATTTTCAATATTCTGAAGTACATTTTCCTCTAGGGGGGGGGGCAAGCGCTCCCTTAACCCCCATGATGGGCGCCCTTGATGGTAGTTATAAAAAACTTGACTGTAGAATTTCAAGAATATACAGAACCATGTGCAGCCTTTAATTGTATCACACAAATCTAAGTATTTCTCTTATGTTTTATTTTAATTTTATTTTGTTTCAAAAAGAGGGTATGGAATATTTTGAAGTAAAAATACTACATACAATTTTGCTAGTTATTTGTGTATTTTTTGAAAGAAGTTTTTACTCTTAGGGTTGGCTCGTTTACACCAGCTGTTTTTTTTTTAAAAAATAACTGGTTTAAACTAAAAAAATAAAAGAACAAAAATGCGAATCGTGTGAACTTCATAGTGACGTTTCACATGCCAAACCATCTGCATTAGTCTTATTTCCTTTTCACCTTTTAATCAAGGTGTCCCATGTTCAATTGTCGGTTGAACCACAACCCTTCTTTCATGTGTAAACCAAGTACTCTTTCGGATGTCACTTTAAGCGAAAGTCTTCTCCTTGATAACCTCGGTATTACGTAAGGATGTTAAGCCTAAACATACAAAACGAAACCAAATTATATATTTCTGCATGCCTGTTGTTTTATAAAGAAGCGAAGGTTGCTTAAATATATTGATTAAAATTGGTAAAATTTATCGATTGTCTACTTAGCTTCCAACATTAGCTTGGATTGGACTTTCAATGATACCTACATACTAAATTTGTAATTTAATACCTCAGTTTTAGAAAAATAAACACACTGCTGAACAAGACTGCACTTATTTAATATAAAAACACATTTACACGTGACGTTTCGACCTTCTATCCAAGATCCTCATCAGACGTACACTCACGTCTGATGAGGATCTTGGATAGAAGATCGAAACGTCACGTGTAAATGTGTTTTTATATTAAATAAGTGCAGTCTTGTTCAGCAGTGTGTTTATTTTTCTGATTTTATTCGCAAGACGTTGACTATGATTGTGTGTCACTCAGTTTTAGCGTACTGATTATAATACGTTGACCTTTAAATTTTACATGCAAATTAAATTTTACATGATTTTCCCGTTATTGTTTTACATTTAAAAGAATGACTGGATTTTCCCGATGGCTAGGGCGGGAGTTTCTCAATTTAAGAAATTTACTGACCGGACTTCTTTAATCTTATGGGACCTCTTCCAGCATAACCCCGTTGTTGAATAATAACACCAAGGCAAAACAAACTTATTTCTGTGAATATGTAATACAAATACATAAAGCAAAATATCTAAATCAAAAAACCTGGTTTAAACCCCAAAAAAGCCTGGTTTAAACTGCCCCCCCAAAACGGGTTTTTGGCATTTTCAGAAACAACCATGGTTCTTGCCAACTCTGCTTACTTTTGTATATAGGAGGTTAAAATGTGTTTATTATATACATTGGTTAATCCTTTGGAATTCATAATGTAAAAATGTTGAAGTAAAATTGTTTAAAATATCTTTTCGAAATTCATGGTTTACTTTCGAGGTTTTATATTATTATCGGCATCAACCACTAATTAAATGACTTTCTGTGTTATAGAGAAGCGAAACAAAGTCTGCTTTATCGATTTAAAGCAGAATTTTGAAAAAAGCCCAAAATTTCCCAAGCAAAAAAGCAAAGCAGAAAAAACCGAGTTTTTTTCCAAAAAAGCCGGTTTTTTTCCGAGCCCTTGCATCTCTAGTCAGAACACAGACTATGATTGGTATATCATGAGTTTACGCAAATCATTTTGATTTTGAAATCCGTTTACTCACGTAGTTGACAGGAACTAGGAATATCTCATGTTTCAAAAACTTTTCCAATAAAAATAAAAGGCAATATTTACTATAAACATTCATATATATATATATATATATATATATATATATATATATATATATATATATATATATACAACTGACAAAGTCTGAAAGGTAGGAAAGGGAATAAAATTGTTAACACTGTCGATGTCTGTATTGAAGGAAAATGACTACAATTAACTATGCACAACAAAAGAAGATTCATAATTTATTGTCTGTTTCCTGGAGATTTCTGTTTTCTGGAGACAGTGGCGTATTTACGATTTTGTTTTGGGGAGGGCTTTGATAACTTTCGAGGTGGGGCTTTGCCTGAAAATGTGAAAATTCTGCAAGATATTTCATATACTTTACTATAGTAAGTAACATTTCGAGGGGGGGTGCTTAAGCCCGGAAGCCCCCCCTAAATACGCCACTGCCTGGAGACGAAAAAAGGAATATTGAAACGTTTGATTTTTTAGCACTTTAGCAATGATTAAACGAGTTTAGGAAGAAAAGAGTCTTATAAAGGGTTGCTACGCAGTAAAAACGGCAATCGGGCAACCTTATACTAGAGATATTACAAAGAATTTATCTCTAATTCTTTTCCTTTCAGTTAGCGTTCTTGCTTGTGACACTGAAAACTCAGAATTGAATCCCGGTTCAAGAGCATGGAATCAATACATTTTCAAAGTCATTTCAAGTCTAATTTAGCTTCTGCGTTGAAATATGGCTCCAAGGAAAGAAAACATCTTTTATGTTTGAGAAGCTTTGTTCACTAAAAGCTCCTTTTTATGTTTATTCTGTCCGTTCCGGAGACACGCGATCTTAAAAAAAAAACTACTTGAAGGATTAACAGTAATTTTGATCACGGTGCAAGAGAGGCATGTCAAACTTGCAACTCAATGTCATTTTTCTGAATCCTTAATTCATCCCGAAAAAAAAAAAACTATATAACTTACTTATTTATAAAATTCTATTTTTTTTATTTTCCCCATCTTCGATTAATGTTGAGAAAGTGCCAGACCATTTTTAGACGAGATTAATAAAAATTCAGTCTGTCTCAACTCTAAAGCAAAAGTTCAGTGAAGTGAGTATTCTCGAATTTTACTGCCCCAGAAATTTGTAGAAAAAAAAAAGAGAGAGAGAGATATTTCCATTGTACTATGGTAGTACTTATCAGTGTTGAACAATTTCACTCATTTATGAAAGAGAACGAATCCCCAGAGGAATCCAAGTTAACCGACATTCTGAAATGCGCTAGTGCGAGCAAGGTATCTCCTGGCATCCGAAAGTTGGTTGCAGGAGAAAGACGCCTGGACTGGAAAAAATAATAGATGTCTATCTACAGGGTGGCCCAAAAGTAGGTATACACCCAGCATTGCTCAAGTATAACATTCTAGTTTATAGGTTTATTTGCTTCAGCTCTTCCGAGCTTAAGATGTAAGTAAAAAACACATTAAGAACACGTAATAAGAAAAACGAAATCTACCTGATGGATAACAATAAGAAATGATATAAAATGTAATGAGCTTATCAGTACGATACTGTATATCTACTTTTGGACCACCCTATACTACAAGGGTTTCCTTATGTTCTTTCTAATTTTTGTCTAGTAGGCCTGAGCGACAGTACTAGATAACATTTATATATTTATTCGCTTTTGGAATACATCATTAAATATAAACATTGCATCTTTTTTTTTTTAAGTCCACACTCTTGGACGCTGATGAATATTTGATCCATTTGGAATACTATGTTTGACATGCTGACGTACAGGGTCAAAATTAGAAATCGAATTCGTTACTGGAGACGATCCATCGAGTTCATCCCAAGATACGGACAATCGAAAGCTGGTTCCCCACGCATTCATATGGGAATAATTACGAATATTATCTTTGCTTCATGAAATAAACGCGCACGGTGTCTCAGTGGTAGAGCGCTTACTTCTGGTGCTTGGAATCCCTGGTTCGATCCCCTCTCATGTAAGTTTGTGGTGGGCAACATTGTGTCCGTGGGTTTTCCCAGGATACTCCCACATTCTCATTCCACCAATTATTCAATCATCATTCACTTGCTTTAATTATTCGACTCCCTTAGCCTAAAGGACATAATCGTAAGACGTTAAACTGAAAGATTTCATTTCATTTCATGAACTACCCGCAATACTGCTGAGATTAGCGGGTTAGTATAATGATCAGGATGCGAAATATTAATATGTTTGTAAAATATTAAAAAGACCAAAATAAAACTAAATAAATTTTTAATCAAAAAATTTGAAGACAACTACTTTCTATTTTCAAATTTTTAATTACCTTTTAATAATCTATACTTAATTTATTTTGAAATAAAATGTTATATTTAAGTCTAAGCTTGGTAAAACTTACTTGTTAACGAGTTTGCTTTATGTTAAACCAGAATGGCAGAAAGTAGGAACGCTTTCGGAGTTTTAACTGGAAGACCAACCGGCAAACGGCCATTAGGAAGACCTAGTCCCAGATGGAAGGAAAATATTCTGCAGATGGATCTTGCAGAAATAGGAATACAAAGTTGAAACTGCATCCAGTTGGCTAAGGACAGAACTCAATGGAGATCTTTTGTGAACACGGCATTAAACCTCTGGATTCCATAGGCCATAGAGTTAGTTAGTTAGTTTATGTCAAAGCAAAGCAAACTCTTTCACATGACGTAGAATGTAGCACTACTACTTTAACCAATATTATCATTATTTCTTTGTCCAGTGGTACATATTTTTAAAGAAATCACCTTCTTGTTCTGTATTGAAGAATCGTTTTAACAATGATGAGTACTTATATTATTTTTGTTTTAGCGCATTCATTTATATGTAAAAAAATTTGTGTTTTCTTTGGAAAAGTACGAAAATTATAATAGTTTGATTTCGCTAATTTGCTAATATACATGAGCAGCTCGGGAGAAGAAAATGTTAAGCGCCACTTCCGGTGAAATTAAGTTATTAGCTGGAATGAGTTTATCACCACAGAACAGTTTGTAACAGAACAGAATTATGGTAGCAAAGAACAGTATGTAACAGAACAGAATTATGGTACCACAGAACAGTATGTAACAGAACAGAACAGTAACAGAACAGAATTATGGTACCACAAAACAGTATGTAACAGAACAGAACAGAATTATTGTACCACAAAACAGTATGTAGCAGAACAGAACGGTAACAGGACAGAATTATGGTAACACAGAACAGTATGTAATAGAACAGAATTATCGAACCACAGAACAGTATGTAATAGAACAGAACAGTAACAGAACAGTATATAATAGAACAGAACAGAATTATGGTACCACAGAACAGTATGTAACAGAACAGAACAGTAACAGAAAAGAATTATGGTACCACAGAACAGCACGTAACGGAACAGAACAGTAACAGAACAGAATTATGGTACCAGAAAACAGTATGTAACAAAACAGAATGGTAACGGAACAGAATTATGGTACCACAAAACAATATGTAACAGAACTGAACAGAATTATGGTAGCACAGAACAGTATGTAACAGAACAGAACAGAATTATGGAACCACTGAACAGTATGTAATAGAACAGAACAGTAACAGAACAGAATTATGGTACCACAGAAAAGTATGTAACAGAACATAAGAATAACAGAACAGAATTATGGTACCACAGAACAGTACGTAACCAGACAGAATCATGGCACCACAGAACAATATGTAACAGAACAGAACAGAATTATGGTACCACAGAACAGTATCTAACAGAACGGATCAGTAACAGAACAGAATTATGGTACCACAAAACAGTATGTAGCAGAACAGAACGGTAACAGGACAGAATTATGGTAACACAGAACAGTATCTAACAGAACAGAACAGAACGGTAACAGAACAGAATTATGGTACCACAAAACAGTATGTAGCAGAGCAGAACAGTAGCAGAACAGAACGGTAACAGGACAGAATTATGGTAACACAGAACAGTATGTAACAGAACAGAATTATGGAACCACAGAACAGTATGTAATAGAACAGAACAGTAACAGAACAGTAACAGAACAGAATTATGGTACCACAGAACAGTATGTAACAGAACATAAGAGTAACAGAACAGAATTATGGTACCACAGAACAGTACGTAACAAGACAGAATCATGGCACCACAGAACAGTATGTAACAGAACAGAACAGAATTATGGTACCACAGAACAATATGCAAATAGTTCAATTTCAGAAACATATCTGCAGATGGCAGGGGAAGTTTTATTAGTGTGTCATTGCATTGAATTGCAGAGGAATGATCAACTTTCCTTCCGTTTTACTCCAAAATTATAAAATACAGGGTTTTCCCTAGTCACGTGTACTTATACAAATGTATTGTTTTTGTAATTTACATTAAATGTATTCGAGCTTCAAGTTATAATGGAGATTGAAAACAATTAATTGCTATATCTCACACAGCACCTAAGAAATACGGATTCCACGCAGTACACATGTTATCCTACTATAATAAACTCAATTACAAAGTTTCATGACTTGGTTAGAGCAGTTCGATGCTATTCATTAGATGTGTAACAGATTGAATAGTTTGTTTGATTCTCATCCCTTGAAGGCATGTTAAAATTTGGTAGCAAAAATTCAAACTGCCAACCAAAAATTAGTTGTTTCCTTTAAAGTAAACAAACCGTTTCGGGTAGTAGGATGGGGAGAAGAGAGATGTTATATTATTACGACCGTACAGGGAGGATATGGACCTCCAGCTATCCTAGCTGCTTTGTCCAATAACGCAATTGTATATTTTTGTTTTGGTATGAGAAAGCAGATCATGCTTGATTTGTGAGTACTCTTTGTATGGAGAGTACTGGCCTAGGTGGGTGCTGCTGTGTGGAAAATATCTTTCTCAGTACGACCGCTTCTATGGTTCTGCGCTGTTGGTCTTCCTTTAACTTGTTGGTTCTTGCATTATTTTCTTGAATGCTGTCAGTAAACATTTCTTACTGTTCCTCTTCTTCAGTTGCTTGCTCCGATATAGACATTGGTTGTATGTATATTTAAATATTTTGTAGGTAGAGACAAATAACGGTCCGGGTGTGTTTTCTCCTTCACCAATTTTATTACAAAATTCTAAATACAAAATATCTTTGAATTACAAAGTTAAATCTACTGATATCGTCCTTCTAATTGACCTGGTTAAAGAAGAATGGTGTTTTGGAGGGAGCCCCTTCACTCAAATCAGTCTCCGAAGCACCTGCAGGGTATCGGTACAGGGTTTCCCGGATGTCTTTCACGTTCAGTGTTCAGGCTCTGTTGTAACTGTCGGTGAATTGCGGTGGTAGTTGTGAGCAGACTTGTTGTTCATTAGACACACTAATACAATGTTAATGAACTAAGGTTTGCACTATCTTCTCACTATTTTCTCACAAGGAAAGGACATGAACTTGTCAACGGGACTTCCAAATCAAACCTAGTCCATTCGATAACCATAACAAAGATATGTTCATGCACAAAAAATTAGGTGCCGTGGACAACGGAGTAAGTCCCTGGGGCCCATTTACCCTGTTAGTAATTTTAAAGAAAATCGTAGACTCGCAGTGAAATAGCTATTACATCAACACTGTTCATTGGAAAGTCAGTTTTTGTAATTCATTCTCTTCAACATGAAACAAGCTTGCTAGAGGTGCTATGCACTGGGGCTGATAACGTACATGAATAGGGAAACTTGGGAGAATGTTGGGAAAATTCCCTCCAGAAATCCCTCCCATCAACTTTGGACCCGTCTGGAGTAATCCAAGATAAAAGTACACAATCCAAATGTATCTCAGAAAATACTATAGGAAATAAGAAATGTTTGTACCAAGTTTTGCATTGCTAGACAGAATAATTATGAGAAGAAATCATGTATTGTTATACAAGCAATATTTATACCAATTTCCCTAGGAACGAGTTTCCCTAGGAAGTCTCGTTGACAGGTTCATGTCCTTTTCTTGTCAGCAGGAACTGGACTCAACTGCTTCACACTACACTTCCCACTATACTGTTTATGCATTTGGGATTGTATAGACTTCTTTGAAAAACTTGAGCTTAACTGCTGTATCACTTCACTATCTTCCTGATTTATCTTTCTGCTGCTCCCGGGACTGGGGAGCTACTACTGTGGTTTTCCTTTTGTGTATCATTTCCACTTTGTGGGCGGGAGCTTAAGTGCTACTCGTACTACCGCAGATGACCAGTTCTTTGTGATGTAGGAGCTCACTTGGTTGTCATTCCTACCAGGTCCTTGATGTGACTGTATGATTTACTCTGTCCTTTTTGATCTGTAAGGGCAAAATCAATATTAGATTATTGAGTTTTATTTCCTAGAAGGAAGGGGGGAAATAGATGAAAAATTCACAAAATTTACAAGTGAAATGCAATGGTAGAACCATTTCCAACTAACGTGGTAAGAGAAAAATAGTATGAAAGTATTTTTTTAGTATGAAAATATTCAATGTAAAACTTAATGTGTAATTGAAATGTAAATGCTGCCAGCTCACTCCATAACCTAACCTAACCTTTTAAGATTTCCAAGTCCTAACGTAACGTAACGCAACGTAATATGAATTGACCTAATCTTCTTTTGAGTGTCGAAACCAGATCTGATTAAAAAGTTAGATCAGAAGTTCAAAAGTAACAAAATTATCCAAGTTATGCATCAAAAGAAAACTTACAAAATTATGTAAATTTTTGTATGCGAATCAAAAGAAATACTGTTTATAATAATAATAATAATAATAATAATAATAATAATAATAATAATAATAATAATAATAATAATAATAACAACAATAATAACAATAATAATAATAATAATAATAATAATAATAATAATAATAATAATAATAATAATAATAATAATAATAATAATAATAATACCGAATTGTTTGTATTAAGTTTTACGTTCCAAGTATATGCTGGCAGGCTAAAAAAGACAGTGATGATGACAAATGAATGAAATGGTGGAATGGGAGGAAACGGGAGAACTTCGAGAAAACCCACGCACACGGTGTTTGTCCACCACACAGCTCACTTGGCACAAGCAATAATACTGAATTGGAAGAGGTTTGATAAAATGTATTTTTACCGAAACAAATCTATGCTAACTTCGCCTTTACTACTCGCAATGCCTCATGTATCCTCATCATTTTTATCTGGTGTCTTCTTTTATAAATTGAGTAAAATCTATTTTTTCCACTATTGGTATAGTATCATAAATATCCGTATCTCGCTATCTTTTGTGTAAGCGATGCCGAATTGGATTTTTGATAGATATAAATTGAATATAACTTAACGATCTCTCCCAGTAAATTATGCAGTATTGCTGACATCTCAGCCAAAACACCCAAGAAAGAAAAAATCTTTAGGCAAACCAATCTAATTAATAAAAAATAGCAAATTGTATATTTTGCAAAATTCATGTAATATTAAATTCTATTAATATTTGAGGTTTTTCACAGTCTGGTTCGAACTGAGTTACACTGGTCCGCAGAAATAAGTTACTGCTCATTTGTCAGTCTGTTTCTAATAGAACATTTTCAAAGTTACCCTATTCTTCTTTTCATATGTCAGATTAGAAATTAAGTCATGGGCTGGATAGAACCTTCCAGAGCACCGTACTTGGTCCACGAGCAGTAATTTCCGCATCACTGATTTAGAGTATACGATATACAGTACATATGAATAGTTGACAGATCAAAGCAATTTTGTTTGAAATCTGGTTCTGTTTTTACTTTTGTAATTAATATTTCAATATTCTTGGATTCCTTTTATTTGTTGTTATTTCATTAGAATGAACGCAAGTAGAATAATTCGATTATTCTGTAGATTAAATAACAGTATAGATACCATATAATCAATCAACTGAGCAGATTCTGCTTTGACATATCATTGTGTTATTTGTAATTTATTGTTGTAGGAAGAGATCACTAGAACTATTACAGTATATATATATATATATATATATATATATATATATATATATATATATATATATGTGTGTGTGTGTGTGTGTGTGTGTATGTATGTATGTATATATGGAGCTAGAGAGAGAGAAAAAGAGAATAGAATAGAGGGAGAGGACATTGAACAAATAGGAAAGCAGCAACACATAGAACCAGCAGTGCGTTCGAATATGTGATGTGCTAATTCATTTCGCCTCAAGAGTTGGAAACTGGAAATGTCATGACTTATTTTTGTATGTAACATACGCGCTTTTGTATATATATATGTATAATGTATCGTATGTATGTATGTATGTATGTATGTGCATATGTGTATCTTGATACCTACTGCTTGTGTGGTAATGTTTAGATATGTTTTGTATGCATGAATTTACATGTGCATGTAGTAGTAGTAGTAGTATCTGTGGTCATAATTAAGTTCACTATCATTATTATTATTATTATTATTATTATTATCACACAGTTTGCTTACAAAAAAAATCAAAGGATAGAGGACAAAACAGGAACTCAAAGCGATGAAACGACAAATGAAACAGTAGGCAATATTTTTATAGAATAGCAAATGTCAATAGCAGAATATTGTTTTTTTTTTTTTTCTCGCTCTTCAAATTGTTTCCTGAACTGATATTGAACCAGTCGAGCAGTATTGCCATGTTCATACGATTTTTCTTTCTAATATGGTGTGAGCTTTTGTGTTTTACATCTTTATGGAATACTCAGGTTATGAAGGACAGTCTCTACTATTGATGTCTCGAAACCACGACAGGAGCTTGAAGAAATGAAATGAAATCTCAGTTTAATGTCCCAGGGTTATGCCCTTTAGGTTAAGGGAGACGATCTTGTCGCCCGGGGCAAGAATTCGCCTTACCGCCCCCCTGACCAATCAAACCAAAACGCTCTCCCAAATATTTGTCCAATTTTGCTCCCTCTCAATCCGGCGCCCGGGGCATAAGCCCCGTTTGCGTTCCCCTAGTTACGTCACTAGAGATGATGATTAAAGTGAGTGAATGATGGAGGATGAATTGGTGGAATGAAAAAGTGGGAAGAAACGGGAGTACCCCAGGAAAACTCACAGACCTCATGTTGTCCACCACGAACTTATTTGGCCAGGGATTGACCCATGGATCTCAGCAGAGGTAAGGACTCTACCACTGATCCACCGTTCTCCCCTTGACAGGAACTTGAATTCGGTGCCGTTGGAGAGTGCATAGACTATCACAGAAGATAAATCCTCCGCACCACATTACATCGCATAGAATTGGACTACAGAGCCACACCACATGTCTCAGCTCTAATACTGTTTTGTCCTACATAGTTCAATTCTTGTACTAATTAGAACATGAAGGCGATGCAGTAACTCAATAGAAGAACGCTCATCACTATTGCGTAGGGTTTCTGTTTCGATCCCACCTCCTGACGAGTGGCCTTTGTGCTAAACAAACACCGTACTCATGGAGTTTTCTCGGGTTTATCTGTAGAGCTCATTCGTGGCTAAGCAGTTAGCGTACGCGCCTTTGGCTTGGAAGACCAGGGTTCGATTCCCGGCGAGAACACATGTGGTTCAGATTCCACGTTAATCAGTAGCTCCCGTCGCATGTAGCCTCGCTGCTGAAAAGGGATGTTAAACTCAACTTAACTCAACTCGAGTTCATCCGTTTCCTTCCACTTTCTTCATTCCATCAATTCGATCATTATTGTCATCACAATCTTCCTTAGGCTCGGAGCATATGGAGATGTTAAAAGGAAAAAGCAAGGAGTGAACATATGCAGATAAACGTTAAATATTCTCGATTCTCAACTGTGGTATCCCTATTGTGATGTTGAAGTCGGTCATCCTGACTAGAGATTTCTTAGGATGTTGCAATCATTCTGTAAAGAGATAGGAACATTAATCCAGCAGTATGTATTAGGTAATATTTGTAAAAATTAGGTAAGTTTTATAAAAGAATGATAAAACTAAGTTCTTACAGATGCTCTCGATGTACATTCCAGGTTCGCCACATTTCAAAGAAGGAAAGGAGATTTTTAACGATATACGACATTCAAGTGTACTTTCACATAGTAAAACGTGCCAGAGAAACATAAAATTTACGGGAAATTACTTAAGATCTGTGAACCATAATGCACTCTTTATTAATAGATATTCTTTAGGCTTTCTATACTTGGAACACACATTTATTTAACTGCTGATGTTTATATTATAAGTTTAAAGTTATGAAGACAATTGATATGGAATGTAACTTTCTTTCTCATGACAGCTAGTCTACACCTCATCACATAATTGGTTATAATAAATTTTTACCTTACGTTTAACCATTCACACTTCACATCCTGTACTGACGATGCGAAACATGTGACCTTATTATTCTCCAGAATGAGTCGTCTGTTGTTGTAAGGTCCGGGATTCGTTGGGGGCATTTCAATGGGAATGGAGATGTTGGAGAACGACGCCCAATTCAGCAGCCTAGAAACTGTTCATTAAGGAAATTACACACGTGAAGAGCAAAATGGGCCGGAGCCCCGTCATGCTGTACTCACACGCGATCCATGATTCTTTTCTCTAGCAGCTGAAGTATTAACAACGCTTGTAACACTAGTAAATAAGAATGTATATTGACATATTCGTTGAAAAAGAGTCCAAACAAGTATCGCAGTGTCAGAATGACCCAAGTGTGTTTGTTGACGATAATAAATTCCACGTTAACATGGAATCTTTACATGGCTAAAAACCTGACAGAAATCTACAGTGTTTTACTTGAAGTGAGCTAACAGTAAGCGTAGTACAGTTTCTCGTTGAGACACTCATTTTCCTAATAGCCTTGTCAGGTTAAGCAATGACACAAGGACTCATCCTCACTATGACCAGCAAAATATCGACGAGCTCTAGCAAAGATAAAACAAGTGATGATGTTTGCTTATGTTCTCAAGAAATCACATAATAGACAAAGTTCCGAATGGAAGAAGTCTCACAGCAGTATGTTATCGTGACTTCTTGCAAAACTTCCGCACAAAAATGCACAAAACCCAACCTAACCATTTGAGGCAGGACCACTCAATCCTCACGACAACGCTCGCCTGTACTTTGGGAATGTCGTAAGGGAAGAGCTTCGCGAATACGACTGGAGGTGTTGCTAGTCTCCTTACAGTACGTATGAGTTCACCAGACTTCGACCTATTAGTAAAGTTTAAACAACTTATGCATGGACATCGTTTTCCATCTCTAGAAGAGGTTTCTGCCCACTACTTTAGCCATTCGACAGCTGATAATGGAATGCTGAAGCTTCTTGGACGTTGGGACTTGGTCATTGAATAGTAGGGACATTGAATAGAAGGTCTGCAAATAGATAGGCTACTATAAAATATTAAGCATGTAAATAAACAGAAATTCGTGTGCATTGTTTTTCGAACGATCTTCGTATCTTATTTTATTGCTCTAATTTTGCGCAAGTAAATATTTAATTCTATTGGATATATAATATTTTATATTCTAATATTTAATTAATTCTGGGAGCTCCCAACTTTCTCGTATGATTATGTTTATATATTTTTATGAGCAAACATATAGTGAATTAAACTTGAACGTAAACCCGTGAATGTTATCCCGTTTGTTACGTACAAATTTGTGTATTTACATATAGTAAATACTTTGAATCATACGAACGTTAAAACTCTGGAAATACTTGTTAGTAACACATTTAGATGTGAACGTATCAACGTACTCCACTTGAGAATGTTCGTATATTTAATTAAAGCTTGATTACTGGTTGAGGTTTGCTGGAAGTTACGCAAAGAATATCTTTGCAAGTATTGCGTCTTTGGTCCCATATAATTAAAGGCAAGTCTCGAGAAAGGCAGCACGCAATGTTTGTACAAGGGCCAACAAAGCAAACATTTACTTCAGGGCTTCCTTGTATCGAAGCTGTCTTTGCTTGTACACAGTGCATCCTGGTTGTTTACATTGTTTGTCACCCAGCTGCCTATGATAGCTGCTGAACTCACACAAAATCTCTGCAAACACTCACACACACGAGGTTGTACGAAGTATCTGTATACACATATAAAGACTATGAGATACCAATATTTACGATTATTGGATTCTAAAGTTAGTTATACAAATACATTGAGTCACAGTCAATGTCGAAATATATTCCCCGATACGTGAATTGGAGGTTTTGGCAACTAAGTAGTTATGTATGATTTACAAAAGGTTTGAGGTTCATCTCCTCAGAAACAGGAGCAGGTCGCTGAATCCAAACCCGCAAGAAGTTAATCCAGTAATAAACTATTCATGGCATTAACATTACATATCTTACATGGCATTAATTTTTTATAGGTGGATTGTTGTTTGTAGAATTAACGGTTGCAAAATCATAGGCATTAGCGCACAACCAATCGTGTTCTCTGTAACGGAGTATTACATCAATATTTAGAAATTACTTGCAGAAAAGTACCTTTTATCGTTATATGGGCACTTATTGATTCATTAAACATTCATTTTTTACTAATTGCTGACTGAAATGCTCAGTTTTTGCACGTGAAGAACATGTTTATGGAGTTATTCTTTCAGAAACTCTCAGTGCTAGAGCGTTTACCTCTGGTATGTGAGGTCTCTGGTTCGATATTAGCTTGCGCCAACTGGGTTTTGTAGTGGACAAACACCGTGTTTATGGGTATTCTCGAAGTTCTCCCATTTCCTCCTTTATTAATTGTACCATTCCATTCATTTCTCGTTATCATCTTCTCCTTTAGCCTACCGGGCATGCGTAAAACTTAATGGTTTCATTTCATTTTTAAAGTTAAATTCCAATTAATCAATCAAGTGGTGATAGTAGACGTCTCTAATCACTTAAAGGCTGTGACAAACATCTTGGTATTTCAGCTAAACGAATAAAACGCAAGCTCTGACGCGACGTTGCCAACTAGTAAAGGGGTGTGATTATGGCTATGCAGACGAACTACAGCGCGATCAGGTAAAATAAAGAAATGAATGTAATAAATAACAGAAAGCAACGCATTCGGCGTTGTCCCTGATCACATTATTCTGTACTCTGCGGTCAGCGACCAAACTACGCTAGTCGTCGCTCGGGACAAGAACTCGCCTTAGCGCCCCCCTGACCAACCAAAACAAAAACGCTGCCCCAAATTTTTGCCCAATTTTGTACCCTTCCAATCAGGCGTCCGGGGCACAAGCACGTTTGTCTCCCTAGTTACGTCACTGTCTGCAGTTGTTTGTGTATGAATAGCGGTTTTTATAACATACATACTGTAATTGACAAAAGCCACGGGCATCCTATAGGTGATAAATATGTATATTCTTTTAATATAAGTGGCCCCGCGTAGCGTAGTCGCTAACGCTCTCATCTTCGGTGTGAGCGGTCCCGGGTTCGATTCGGGTTCGATTTCGACCCGCCTCGGTCGAAAAGGTGTAACAGCTTTTTCAGGCCAGCCACCTTGAATGAGTTTTCCCTGGGTTTTCCTCACTCACACAAGGCAAATACTGTGGTGGTACCTAACTTATAAGTCCCAGGCCGCTTCCTTCCTTCCCCAATCCTTTCTTCCTTTGGCCGCGGTGGCTCAGTGGTAGAGCGTTCACCTCTGGTGCTAGGGGTCTCGGGTTCAAACCCTGCTCCCGCCAAGTGAACTTTGTGGTGGACAAACACCGTGTACGTGGGTTTTCTCGGGGTTCTCCCGTTTCCTCCCACTTTCTTCATTCCACCATTTCATTCATCTCTCATCATCACCGTCTCCTTTAGCCTAACCGGCATAACCGTGGGACGTAAAACTCAAAGATTTCATTTCATTTTCATTTTCCTTTCTTCCTTCCCTGTCCCCGGATAGTATGCTCGCCGAGGGACGTCATCCCTCAAACGTGACGAGCTAAATAGCCATAAGACGCCGAGAGCCCAGAACTCTAAATCCTAAATCCTAAATCTTTTAATATAAAACGTATGGAATGGAAGAAATTGCTGGTACTCATTCTTGAAATCATTGGGGTAGCTAAGATTTTTTGTTAGCTAGGGAGCATATCGCCTTACTTCTGAGAATTGATAAACTTTCAAGGGATACAGCGGTATTTCAGGGAGACCAATAGTGTTAAAAGATGGGTCTGACTCCCCAGCAGAGGCGTACGCAGGAGGTGGGTTCTGGGGGTCCGGACCCCCCCCTCCGAAATCCCGACTTTTTTGTAAATGTAGTTTACTTTTAGGGGCAATTTTAGAAATTTTCATATAATTTAGCCTCAAATTGTATTTGGACCCCCCTCCCGAAATAAATTCCTGCGTACGTCCCTGATCCCCAGATACTTTCTAGCTAAACCTTATACATGAAACCCTACTATAGCACATTTATAAGTCCTATTGTGATATTGTTGCCTCCGTAAGGAAGTGAAAAATTCAAATTTTCGGCGGGGGGTGGGGTGTAATTTCAATGCACTGGGGATGAAACATAGTATTACGAAAACACTGCGAATCTACATTGAACATGATAGGATATATGATCCCGGAGAAATATTTCCCCTCGGTCATCCCCCCTTAAATCATCACAGTTAAAGAAAGAATTGAATTAATAAAGAAATTTCAAAGTAATGGGAGAACATAGAGAAAATCCAGACGAGATATTGTTCTCCGTACTCAAATGACTTGGAAATAAACCAGGAGCGCCATATATATAAAACGCAGGGGTAATTGTATCTTCCACACTCCTTAATAACACCTCTGAGATAAATCGGCTATCTCTTACAAGTTCTTCCAGGAATCACTGACAATTTCTGATTTTTTAATAAAGTGAAATTTATTCGGGAAAGCAGATGTCTACCTTAGCGCATTTAATATTCTTTGGCTTAGTGTTCACATATGTGAAATTTCGTGCTTACCTTTTACCTTTTATATATACTAAACTATGGTTTTGAGCATTATTGTTCTTACTAAGAGATTATAACAAATTCCTTCTATTTTCTTGCATCTTTATGTCAGTACTCCCTTATGCATACTTAAGAATATGCAATTAAATTTAAATATCAAGTGGAGGAATGATAACAGTATTAAATAGCATCAAAACTCCAAATGAAATAAAAGTGTCGGTTTTGAAGATCTAATGGACGTAGTAATACGTGCGCAGTGTTGCCAGAGCTACTGATTTTGCAGGAGATCTCTTGCTTTTTGTACGTTCTACTGATGTACTGTGAAAGAAAATGAAAAGTGAACAATCTCCTGCTTTTTCTCTACTTTGAGAAGTTAAAGAAATATATTATTATTAATATTGAATTTTCATTTTTTCTTACATAAAAAGAGGAAATTTCTCTCTATCCATACACAAAGCTCTGTAGCGCAAATAGTTATAGAGTTTTGATGTATATAATATAAATACAAGGATACAACTGTACGTCATCTTCTATATGCATCTTTGTGACTTACTGTAAGATTTACGAGGTTGTTTAGATTGGAACTTAGGTTGGAAGCAGGATAAAAGTGATGGGTATGCTGGGGGACGTCGTTACCCCACTTCCAAAAATATCTATGGCGTCCCCCACTTCCTAAAAAATTACAGTAAATTAACATAGGCAAGGAGGACGGCCTAACATGGGTCGCCCTACTATTTCTGAATCACTTTTACCCCTGGTTGGAAGAGTAGCTTAGATCACTTCTCCACGATCGTCAGCTCTTATGTTGAAGCAATTAAGATTCAAATTTATGTTTTGTATGCATTGTTTTATTTTGAAATTAAAGTAATAATGAATTCTGGACCTCTTGTTTTGACCGCTGTCCCCTTAATAATGGCAAATGTTTTGGTCTCCCTGGATTTGCACTCAAATGCCGCCAATTTATGTGTCTACTGCTTTCTCCTGTTTTTTATGTTCGAATTTTCTGCTTTTCCAACTGATCGGTCTGGCAACACTATACGTGCGTTCTTTCACTTAACAAAGCTTAATCAGCACATAAGTAAAGTAAATGACAATTTTTCACATCATCAACCGCGGTTTTAGAACCGAACCATGTTCAATGACTGCAAACTAATATCAGTGAATCCTTACCACAATTTGTATAGCATAAAGAGTTCGAACAACGTTTCTAATCTCGTGTCACGTTAAAATTTCCGCGAATACTATCTTAAATATTTCATGTAATTGCTATAATTTATGCGATGATTGCTGAGAAAACTGGCAAATAAAATATTTTATCAGAAACTGCACAGGTCGTTTCTAGAAATCATTTTCTCCTTTCTCCTTTAGGAAGGAGATTTTCTCCTTTAGGAAAAACATATCTATAGGAACTTAAAATTGGCGTTGAATGCTATTTTATTTTGTGTTAATTTGTGTTATTGAAACTTAAAATATATAAAACGATAATCATGCCTGTTTTTCTGTATGGTTGCGAAACATGGTCGCTTACTCTGAGGGAAGAACATAGACTGAAAGTATTTGAGAACAAAATCCTGAGACGAATATTCGAACCCAAGAGGAACGGGAATGGCGGAAACTTCATAACGAGGAACTACATAATTTATATGGTCTACCCAACATTGTTAGGGTCATCAAGTCTAGTAGGCTTAGGTGGGCGGGTCATGTAGCTAGAATGGAAGAAAGTAGAAACGCTTTCAAAGTCTTGACTGGAAGACCAATCGGAAAACGACCATTAGGAAGACCTAGGCGCAGATGGGAGGACAATATTAAGATGGATCTTGCAGAGATTGGAATACAAAGTAGAAACTGGATGCAGTTAGCTAAGGATATAAGTCAGTAGAGAGCTTTTGTGAACGCGGCATTGAACCTCCGGGTTCCATAGGCCATAGAGTTAGTTAGTTAGTTAGTTAATTTGGGAATTTTGTAGAAATTTTTCTCGGGGGTACGGTGTTTTCAATGATACCCTCCCCGCTTGTCTAGTGCCTAGCACGTGTGCCTTTTGTGTGCGAGGCCCTGGGTTCAATTCAGAGGGAAAGCCTTTAGAATTTTAATTTTTCATTTCCCCTAAATAGCAACATTCTTGAGACACTCTATTTTTGAACTCCCCTTCCCCTAGGATACGTATTTTAATAAAACTTACATAAAGTCAGGGGGAGGATAGGCACTAACTGTGTTCAAAGAAAACTTTTCCAACGGTTCAGCCGTTTCCTCGTGATGATAAGAGAGACAACCTATTAAGTAGGGGAGACGGGGGGCAATTGTAACAAATTTTACATTTTATTTTGCTCCAATAAGTCTGTAAATTACACAATATCTTAAGTGAAGCTTTGTTGCTGCATTCAATTTTTTCATACATGATAATTTCTAATATAGAAAGTTACGAAGCACCTTATGACAGCATCTGTCTTGTTACAAACGTCCCCATGCCCGGGTCAATTGTAACAGAGCTTTGGGACAATTGTAACATGATGCTTTTAATGAAAAGTACAATATATATGGCATGGCAAAACAACGTACATATGGTTAAATACTACTACTTCTAATAATAATAATACTGATAGGTTTAACAACAGATGGGAACAACAAACTAAGAGTATAGAATACATTCTCAAATTTAAATGTAGACCTATTTAAAAATATACAATTTCCACCCGTCAACGATGCATGAATGATAAGTTACTTGTTACCGGTACCGTGCCACATTAGCTCGAAATAACTTTTCTTCGGCCTAACTTAAACAGGCATAAGTAAGCCAAGATTAAAATATGACGTAACATAAAAATTCAAGTCAGTGAAGTAACAATGGTGTTTGGTGGCCCTAGGCAAAATCCGTAGTGGCGCCTCTATACCCCCCCTAATATGCCTGCCCAATCGTACTACGCCCCTAGACAATGCCTATTCTGTCTACCCTATTGTTATGCCACTGTTTCAAATCCTAATGATATTGTACTAATAGACATCCACACTGCATTTGTAACCCCTATACACATCCCGTACACAGCGACGAGAACAGAGAATGCGCTACTTTGCGAGAAAGATTAAGTAAAACAAGTGAAAAGTTACATTGATTATTTCAGATGAACCAGAAAGGAAGCCTTTTTGACAAATGAGTCTTTAAAAACTTAAAGGCTATTTGGAGACATTACAAGGAAGGAACACATTGAAACAGTAGCCTATTTTGATACAACATCGAAAAGCAGTGATCCACAGCCAGCCACAAACGTTTGTGAGGGTATATAAAAAGTTAGGGGCGGTCCCATAATGAAATATGGTGTGCAAATCTTTTCTTTCCCCTATAGTAACAATATTGATATATTGTACACTAAGGTCGCCAAAAATTTTGGAAGATCGAGTCCCCCCCCTGCGTACTTGTGGCCCCAAAAAAGCATACTTAATACGTACATTGTTTTATTAATCACATCAATTGTATTATCTTCGGTCATATCTAGTTTATTTCCATAATGGTTCAATACAACTGTGTCTGGGACGATTGTAACGTGTTACATTTGTTACACGCCATGTTACATTTGTACCCGTTCAACGATCAGTTGATAAATATCATAATTTCTCATAATTGCATTGAGTCAAAGCATTAAACACAATATCCACGTTGTTAAGGAAAGAACATAGATTACACACACACACACAGGGTATTTGTTTACAGTAAACGCATATCTATCAAGAGAAAATAGAAACAAATCAGTTAAAAATTTACTTATGTCTGTCAAAATCACGTTTCTTCTTGGGCAGTTTTCCACAATTTACTGACGACGCTCTTTTCTTTCTTCCCACATACACCTTGCATGAGTGACTCCAATGACATGTACAAATAATATTCCGAAACTCACTTCTACAAGTAATGGCCAATGTTACAATTGACGAGCGTTACAATTGTGCCCAGTCTCCCCTATTTACCTCCAAATATAATGAACAATGTTACTGATCAACGTAAGTTAAAAAGTTATTACATCAGTTAACTTCTGTAAGAATATTTTACAACGATAACGTTGTATATAATATTAGCAATCTGTGCCAATTTATAAAAAGGGATCAGAGGCGAATTATTTGAGCAATATTATGTATAAAGAAAAGAAAGACACACAGAGATTTCGAGACACTATTTTGTAATCGTTAACTAAAAAGAGAGTTGTTACTATAGCAACGTCGTAAATAAATGTACATGTACGTAGACATCTTGTCGAGTAAATAAGTGTCTGTATAAAGGTGTAGACATCTTGTTGTATATGCAGAAAGTTGATTATGTACGCTTCTCATGGTTAAGTATTAAAAACCAGCTAAGAAAGTGTTAAAACGTTTGAATTATTTTGAAGATTATTAAATATAAACCAGGAAACCCCCTTACAAATTGGTGCCTCACCACCGGGAGTTATATAGGCCTAAGTGTCGTTTTGAAGGATAGTAAAAACGGCAAGCTTTCAACGCGACCTTAGTGTTACCATATTGAGAAGTGGAAAAGTAATTCATCGAAATATGGCTATGAGTACAACAAGTAATAATATAACTGGTGATCAGAGTGTGTATCCGGAATTGAATCCTAGTGAAAATTTGACTGACATTTTAAAAGACTTGGCCCAACAAATAAGAAACCAGTCTGAACAAATAAGAAACCAGTCTGAACAAATGAGGAACCAGTCTGAACAAATTAAGGATCAAGTAAGAAAAGGTGATGAGTTAGCCCAACAAAAGAGGTACCAGTCAGAGCAAATTAGAAGCCAGTCTGAGCAAATGAGGAACCAGTCAGAGCAAATTCAACACTTTGAAGAAAAATTGGACCAGAAGATAACACAGCTAGCTAATGATTTTGATTAAAAAAAATAGCGAAGTTGGAACAATGCAATGCAAACAGATGGGATCTTGTTCAACGTCAGTTACATCAGATGAACCAACATGTAGTGGAAAAATTTGAGCAGTATGAAGAGAAAATGGAAAAAGTAGCACAAAGGAGCGCGGAAATTCAAGAGTCAATGGATGTTCTAGAATCAACGATTAATGCCCATGAAAATCACATCAAATTATTGCAAGACGAAGTAAATTTCATCAAGGAGAGATGTATTCCCGAAACTCCATTTCAGGATAATGGATACACGAATCATCCAACATCTACAGGTTGGGTACCTGATCGTCCTCCCAGACCAACTTTGGAACTTGATGGATATTCGAGTGGTGCAGAGAGTACTGAAAGAGAAGGAAGAGTGAGGCAAACATCGAGGCGCAAACACATCTCTAATAGAAGTATGAATACGTACACAGGTAAACAGTTGCGATTCAGTTAAGTTAAGTCGCTTACAAAATTTAGTGGCGTGCCAGAAGATATACCCGCTAGGGCATTTCTCGAAAAATTTCAGGATGAATGTGAGCTCATGGGTGTAGATGAGTCTCAGTTTTTAAAACTATTACCGCACATCTTATTACCACCCTGCTTAACATGGTTTAAAGCTATTAGAGGTAGTCTTCATACATATTCAGATTTTAAGAATGTTCTTCTATCAAATTATGAAAACGATTTTATGGTAGCGAATAGAGATGCCGTTTTGCGAACGAAGCACTACAATCCAAAATTACACCGGAGTATTACTGAATTTGTAGTATCTACATATCATGAGTTAAGATCACTAAATCAAAACCATCCGGAATCCCGAATTATAGCTTCTATTAGAATCTTATTGCCATTTAGACTACAACAGTTGTTAATGTCGGCACAGTGCATTAACTTCAACCATTTAATTATGCTCAATCAGAGTTATGAGAGTCAGTCTGCAATTCAGAATAACAATAAAATACAGGATAGAGGTCAGGGTAATTATGTACGTAATCAGACACAATATGCTTCTGTTCGTAATGTAAATATACAACATGAAAATGATTCTAATGTCCGTAATTATAATAATAGAATGAGTAGTTAGAATGGTACCGGAAATCAAACGCAACCTAATTATAGAAATGGAGCTAGGAATTTTAGAAATAACAACGGGAATTTCAGTAGGAGTAATAATTACCGCCGATCTTCACAAAATCAATTTGCAGATGGCAGTAATTCTGTAAATAGGAGTCAAAATATGGTATCATCCTATGAAAGACAAGAACGTACACAAGATTGTGCCATACAATGTTGCTTAAATGAACCCTTCGAACGTATAACTTGAACAGTCAAAAAGACGTCCGATGGATTTGTATTAAATTGACCTTTGCTTACGTCTATGGTTAATATGTTCTTCAGTCTATTTATTATTAAAATGTACGTTGAAAGCATATGTAATTATGAAATATCTTGTTAAATATGTAGAAAGCAAATCATTTACGGAATTTTGGCGAAGTTAATTTATGGCAGTTAACTGAAAAATATTATTGAATTTATTCCTTATCGTTTTGTTGCAATTTCCTTTTATAGCATTAATGTGAGGAATTGTTAATTTGAGTTTCATGCTAAGAAATTATTTAAAAGCTTTATTGTAATACAAGGATATACTGAGTTTGACAATTTATATTTTCTCCAAGAAACATATATTTAAGCTATTCTTGTCTTCGTGTTTTTATTCTATTCGAATTTAATGCGAGTATTATAAATATTTAAAGATAAAAGATTGTAATTTTAATGTAAACGTATGAAGGTAATGACAGACTTGTATAAAATAGATGCACCTTATTATATGGAAAGAATAAGAATAATGAATATCGAATCTCTTAATTTTTCAAAGTTTATTAATGTATTAAATGATAATCTTCAATGTGTTTATATGTTCTAATTTTGTTGCCTTCTAATCCTATCAATATTTAGTACTATAAAGATCTTTGTTTGTACATAATGTTGTTTGTGTATGAAGGAATAGTTAATTTTACCCTAGAAGGAAACTATCAGTTAGGTTTAATTTTTGAATAGCCTCATTCATGATAATTGTAAATCGTCGTTATTAGTATTGAGATATATTGATAAATATAAAAAGGTGTAATGTTATAATATATTATATATAAATGGAAAAGTAAAATATTTGTATTAAAGGTGATATTAAACATACGAGAGCTATTCAAAAGGTAGGTGATTCATGATATTTAACCCAGGGTTCTTTCCTTCATAGTAGAACTATTATGGAAGTCCCGTCCGAGCGACATCTACAACGATAACGTTGTATATAATATTAGCAATCTGTGCCAATTTAGAAAAAGGGATCAGAGGCGAATTATTTGAGCAATATTATGTATAAAGAAAAGAAAGACACATAGAGATTTCGAGACACTATTTTGTAATCGTTAACTAAAAAGAGAGTTGTTACTATAGCAACGTCGTAAATAAATGTACATGTACGTAGACATCTTGTCGAGTAAATAAGTGTCTGTATAAAGGTGTAGACATCTTGTTGTATATGCAGAAAGTTGATTATGTACGCTTCTCATGGTTAAGTATTAAAAACCAGCTAAGAAAGTGTTAGAACGTTTGAATTATTTTGAAGATTACTAAATACGAACCAGGAAACCCCCTTACAGTTTGCTAAACACTATTTAATGAAACATAATATATACTGTTACTAAAGAGCATGATGTATGTTTTAGTAGTTGTATAACTTTAAGTTTTTTTAGTATACTAAAAACAAAATGCTGTATTCTTCATTTACACATATTTACAATAAAAATATAGTAAAGTAAGTAGAAAACAATAAAAAAAATTGTGTAAAGTTTAATGCAAGAAACAGGAAGCAAGAAGCAAACTGATGTATTCAAAATCTACTGTTAAATTTCCAAGAGTTTGGTGGAAGAGGTCCCGGGTCGATTCCCGGTGAGGAAACTTGGTGACAGATTTGTAACAGTTTTTTTTTTTAGGCCAACTCTCATGAATGAGTTTTCTCTTGGGTTTTCTTCATTCACGCCAAACAAATACTGTGATAGTATCTAACTTACAGGTCCCAGGCCATTTCCTTCCTTCCCCATCCTTTCATTTCTTCTTCAATTCTTTCGATAATGTGTTCGCTGGGGGACCTCTCTCATACGTAACCAACTTAAGGCCATAAATGCCTGTAATGTCCAGATATTATGTATGAATAAATAAACAAATAAATAAATAACATTTTCAAACTATTCTATGTATATTTTGTAGAGTGACTCTGCCCGTTAAAAAATCAATGTCTATCTACGTAAAGAAAGAAAGTGACTATATTTTTGACTTAATAACACTTTAGCCACCCGACCGATCTCAATCAAATTTTCAGCAGATATGAAGTTTGGGCCTGGGATGTTTTTTTATCATTTCACTTGGAAGGCGCAACTTAGGGAGGGTTATATATATATATAAATGATCGATAATGGCCGATATTAGAGCCGAATCCATAGTTTTCGGGGTCGCTGTGATGAACAGCGACACTTCCGATGCTGTTTAAATCCAAATTAAGCCCCGCCATTTAGGGGAGGGAGAAGATATATAAAAATGATCGAAAATTACCGATATTATGTCGAATCAATAGTTTTCGGGGTCACTGAGAGTGACACTTGTGATGCCGTTTAAATCAAAATTCGGCCCACAATAGTAATATCTAATTTTTATTTATGTAGATTCCGTACTATTTTCTAATTTTTCATTAGATTTCCTTTGTTTTTATCGATTTAAGAACGGCTCACTAACAGTGAAAAAGTGACTGACTACAGAATGTATTATTAATTTTTATTATTTTAACCCAACAAAGCGATCAATTGACGCTTGTAAATAAATAAAAGTTTCTATGCATATCGAATAGAATAACTCTTTCTGTCTCAAAAATACAATGATAAATATGGATTAAGGTTAACAAGAATAGGTCATATCTATCTATTGAAATCGGAAGTGGTAGATTACATCTTTCCATAGTTTGTAAGGGTCACATTGTTTCACAGTGTAAAACGAATTCGCTTTCTTTGTAATAGGAAAAAAATATATGGGAACTTCTAATCGGCAGCTTTTCTTTCTATTTTTCAAACACACTGTAACATTCTCCCTCATAAACTCTCAGCATTTCTTCGCGGAACCAAAGTTACTTGAAGAATATGATTGACCCATCTGTGAACATAAAGGTCGGAACAGCCATGGCTGAAATTCGTGGAATCAGCATATGGCTCGAGTTCCTGTCTTTTTTTTCTTATTATTTTTTTATTATCCTCTATCAAAGAAAACGCATAGGCAAATAGATATTCCTTTTTATTACTGATGCTTCCGATTCACTTCTTCGCAACACGAAAGTTTGAATATGACTTTGCGTTCTTAAAAACAGTTTTCGTGCTAAGTTTTTTATTCTTGTGATTCATAGAGCAGTCTATAGATATTGAATTGTATGCTATTTTTACAGTCTTGCCTACCTCAAATTGCATTCCGTTTTGACCTAAATTTTGAAGAATTAAAATTGGGTTCTTAACTGAAGTGAGCTAATTTTAGACATAAAGTCTAATACCTGATATAGATTTTTTATTCCACTGCAATAATTGAACTGAACAAATACAGATTGTTATAAACTATTTTTATTTCTTTGAAAAAGTAATCCAAATATTACCTAATAGACTTTATAATTAGAGACAAGACTTGGGGTTAGACGAGAATTGAGAAGAGAAACGTCTCGTCTTGTCTCCATTCTCTTCTAAAAAACGAGACAAGAGACAAGATGAGACGAGAATTGAGACCAGAAACGTCTTGTTTCCATTCTCGTCTCGAAAACGAGACAAGACTTGAGGTTAGACGAGAATTGAGAAGAGAAACGCCTTGTCTTGTCTTCATTCTTGTCTCGAAAACGAGACAAAAGTCGAGGTGAGACGAGAATTGAGACCAAGAACGTCTTGTCTCCATTCTTGTCTCAAAAACGAGACAACAAGAGACGAGAATTGAGAAAAGAAACGTCTTGTCTCCATTCTCGTCTCGAAAACGAGACAATACTTTAGGTTAGACGTGAATTGAGAAGAGAAACGTCTCGTTCTGTCTCCATTCTCGTCTCGAAAACGAGACAAAAGTTGAGATGAGACAAGCATTGAGACCAGGAACGTCTTGTCTGCAAAACGAGGCAAAAGACGAGATGAGACAAGAATTGAGAAGAGAAGTGACTCGTCTCGTCTCCATTGTCGCCTCGAAAACAAGAGAAGAGTCGAAAATGAGGCGAGATTTTAGAAGAGAAAGGTCTCGTCTTGTCTCTATTCTCGTCTCGAGAACGAGATAAGATACGAGATGAGACGAGAATTGAGAAGAGAAGTATCTCGTCTCGTCTGCATTCTTGTCTGGAAAACGATACAAGAGTCGAGATGTGACGAGAAATTTAACAAATCTCTTGGGAACCACTAGTTCACCCAAGTCTTATTAGATCTCAAACACTATTTTAGTGTTACATGATTCGTGGAAAAAAAAACAACGAAAATTGATGAAGTGATTGTACGAACAACATGAAGAGTATTTATCAACGTTTAAAGATACCCAAGTCATTGCACAAGATACTTGAATAATAAATATGATTTAAATGTTATTATATCATACCATTCGTATATCTCTTTTGATGCAAAAGGATTCTGATAACTTATAGATGAATCAAGAGAAAAAAAATCAGGGGATAAATCTTGTACATAAATTTGCAAAACCCGAAGAGACAAAACGGGGTCGAGAGACGAGATTTTACATAAATTTTCCGAGACGAGAAAATCTTATGTTTAGTCTCACCTCGTCTCGTGGGTAACTCTATTTACTACAAGTTTCTTAACAGGTATACACATTAAAAAACAAGTACATACAATCAGAGATTTAAACTCATGTTTCAATGTCAATTATTTGTGACAAATTGATTTAAAATAGATTAATGTCAATAATTTGTGACAAATCGATTTAAACTAGATTAATGTCAATAATTTGTGACAAATCGATTTAAACTAGATTAATGTCAATAATTTGTGACAAATCGATTTAAAATAGATTAATATCAATAATTTGTGACAAATCGATTTAAACTAGATTAATGTCAATAATTTGTGAAAAATCGATTTAAAATATATTAATGTCAATAATTTGAGACATATCGATTTAAAATAGATTAAATAGGAAACAAACTGTAGTTAACATAATTATCTTGCAGTTATTTTTACAAATCTCCCTCATATGCTTTATCCTTTCTCTCAATCACTGACAAGAATGAACGATTCCAAAGACTTATCTTCTTGTTTTTATACGAAGGACACATACAGAAGTTAATTAGTGTTTAATGACTGATTGATTGATTCTTATTTATGTTCTTTGACAGCAACAAGGATATATAGGATGAAACGTACAGTTTAAAGTGGAATCGCAATTATTTTATTCCTGAGCGCTGACTTAGTGACTAGCGCATGCACGCCTTTCTTGCTCAGGATCTCGGGTTCGCCTCCTAATGGAAGAGTCTTGAATTTTGAGTCAGGCTAGGATTTCGTAAAGGGCGCGTTGCTCCGTGACTGAAATACTGTGGTCATCACACTGAGAAAAGTCCGTTTTCCGGACAGCGGTATATTGTACAAATATACGGAATCCTCCTGCTTAGTACAGAAATCAGTACGGAGCATACGTTATCGGTATGCTACATAGCCACTGCCCTTAGATGTTACATCATGCCGTTGCATGATGTTTGATATCTAACAGTTTCCTTTTATTGCATACGTGTATGTTACCTTCGTCAGCTATATGTTATATATGTTCATTAGTATGTGAGATTCTGACCGCCTATATTGTTTCATACGGAAAGTACGTACAGATGGAACACTATGAAGGAATCTCGAATAAAGGAATTTAAAAAAGTATTGAAAAAGATTTTACAGTATTTACGTTCCTCTATTTGTTATTCAAACACAGAAGTATAACAGTTTTCCTTTCATTACGACCTCAACTATTATATATAAAAAAATACGTATCCACTATTATAGGAAGTACATACGCACTATTATAAAAAGTACATATTCAATAATGTAATGTAAAATATTTTACAATATCTGTGTACCTTTCTCTGTTGAATCAAAGTTAACTTACTTTTCACATAACATTTTTGTTTTTATTATTCCGTCATCTACTGTCTGTTCCAAATCGCAGGTTAATGGATCAGTAGAAAACTGTTTCCGAAATTACATGTTTGATACTGCAGAGGAGCAATAACAAAAAATTATGATAAAAGTGTCCACATTATTACAGAACGACACTATGTTTTCGAAAGCTTGAAATTTCTCTGACTAGTAGCAGAAATTCTCAGTAACTTTTCTAGAAATTTCAAATTCCCTGACTTTTCCAGGATATCCAGTTCATTCGCCACCATGTATTGTATGTAATTCAATAATACTGTTACAATAATATCCATTTTTAACTTGAACCTCTCCCGTTTCCTCCACACAAATCTCCTCATAAGAAAGAGTAACCAAACGCTTGCTGTAGCTTTTTTATTTTCAACGTTGATTTTTATTTTTTTCTTTGTTTCTTTTTGTTTCATCCTTCCTTATTTTTTTTCATTTCTGGTCTCAAAAGGGGTACCCGGACTCCCCGGAGCTACCCTTAGCTACGTGCCTGTTTGAATGCATTACGGTGATTCAGTTTTCATCTTAAACTGTAAGTCAAAGACTCATATGACATCGGTGCTGAAAAGGGTTCTAGACTCCTATCAACCAACCGAAACATACTAGTATAGGCTCGATGCTCTTCCATCTTGAATCGAATCCTAAATTTCATACAAACAAGACGCACGCTATAGCCAGTGGACTAGAAGAAGGTCAAATGTAGAAATGTCTTAAAGTATAGATTTGGTTGGGAAGTGTTGCTGTTGCTCTATTATTAAGGCTACAATTTGAAATTCTGATATAAAAATATAATGTAGAATCTTCTGTTACACCTATAAATGTGAATATTCCCGACCCCACAGGGATCCTAGTACGTAGCGCACGACCTGTGATGCACGGAGTTACAGGCTCTCTTTCCCGTGAACAAGCATTGAAATTTGAACGCATCACGCTGGTCAAGTTTCCATTTTACACTGTGGGTTCATGTCTCACATTGACTGAATGGTGATGATGATCATTGTAAGTATTCTGCCATTATTGGCAGGTCAGTTTCCGCAACTGAGAAGCATCCGAGCTTCAAGGTCTTCAGCTAAACTCTTTTTCTTCATGTACACTCATGTCCAAAATTATTGTCGCATGTCTATAAATATGTTGTAGGAATATAATTTGATAACGAATTCGCCCGGTATTTTTTATAATGTTAGTATGTGTATAATCGGCAAAGACAGGTATGTGGCAAATTTCATGTCAAAACAGCAGTAAATAAGAACAATAAAACGAAAACAAAACTTTCTTGTCAATTTAGCAACATTTTGTTTTACTCATTCTAATTTTCTTATTTATAATTCTTTTCCTATGAAATTTACCACAAATATTCATTTCCCGATTATATACATAGTATCAGTATTAAAAATACCCTACAAAATCATTATGAAATTATATTCTTACAAGAAGGCAGTTATAGAAGTGCGACAATCATTTTGGACATGAGTGTACCTTCTTCTGTTTCGATACCGTCTATCAAATGTAGCCTCTTTCACCCCTTCTCACTCCTTCCCTCTCTTTTCTTTCGCATTGCAGACTCGAGATTTATTTTGTGATGAATTCCAGTTAACGTTGAATGAGCGTTAGCGAAATTTGTGCTTCCAGTCGAAGATTCTTTCGAGCAACCAGGTATGGTAGGCTTGTTAATTTATTAATGTACTGGCCTTTGAAAATGACTCACAAAGTTCGGCCATTTCAATTACAACAACCCTATAAGTATGGAATGGACAAATACAGTGGTTTGATGCTAGAATTTTTGGTGGGTACAAGCTAGACCGTTTTTTTTTAAAAAAAAAAACAAATATAGCGTATATACATCCCCATATAGCTCCTTTCTTCGTAAATTTAAAGAAGTATACACTAGAAAATATTAGATGAGTGTACTACCTATACTTCCCTACATGTCCCATTATATATGTCGATAAATGTAAAGAATTATTGAAAGAAGAGATCAAAATGTAGCTACATATATGTATCTTTTTTCTCTCCCTTTCAAATTGAATGTTACTAATTCTAGCTGGCAAATGCAGCTGACACAAGAAAAAGTTACTATTGTTGCGGCTATTTTTCTTATTTATATTCAATACTTTATTACTAGCAATATTATAAATAAAAGATGGCAAACCACCAAAATTAAATATTTTCTTAGTAACACTAACGTAAGTTCAACTGGAAATGAACACAGTGTTCAAGTAATTTACAATTCGTTTAGGTGAAACATTTTTGTTGCACACTTGTAGAAAATAATTTATACGGTACTTTCCTTTCATTATTGACTGGTCTTTTTTATTAATGAGGGAAAGTATATGTTCTTCTGTCTTATATACTTTTATGCAGTAACTCTATTTCAAAATTTAATTGATTCTCAGTCCAGTTAATAACATTGTCTTTCTGATTTAACGGAAACTTAACTACAACCAGCACTTTTGTAAAATATTAGTTTTTTCATCTGAATCAATATTTTTTTTATTAGATATACTAGAAGTTTCCGTTCTTTGCATGAGGAGATTTGGTTTATGGAAAGCATATTTGCCAACCATACGATAATTTATCGAGATATACGATAATTTAAGACAATAATTTAATACGATAATGCCTTTGCGGTATTAAAAAATATAGCATAATTTTAGAATGCACACTTTATCGCAGTTTTCGAATAAGCAAATAAATTGTAGATGTGTAGAACCTATTAAATAATTATAAAACACACTCACTTAGGTTTTTAATAGTCATAGCTACTAAAATAAATGAACAACGATTTGAGAAATGACAAATGACAATCCTGTATCCATTCTTTAAATTCAATTACGTTTACGAAGGGTTGGAAATATTGGTGATGTTCAGAATACTGTTACTGTGTATTTTTTTAAAATGCTGAGGACAATGATGCTGATTAGGAGTTCGAAATTGAAGATTATTAGATAAATTTATTATATATTATTGCTATTATTAGTACTATATACTTGTTCCTAAATTATCACGTGCATAATGAATATACAGGGTGTTTCAAAACAACACCGACAACGTTTGGAGATGATTCCTGACACCAAGATAAGACAAAAATTATAGACCAATCTTTGTGCACAAATTCCTTTCGGAGTTATAAACTACCGAAAGCATGAAAAAATGAACTTTAAAGGTCCATAGCTCCAAAACTATGTGACCTACCATAATCGGGTCAAGACTTCACTTAGGAATATTATATGCCCTACCCAAAAATACATGTTACAGAATCCTAAGGTACTCATGCAACAATTTTTATGGAGGGAGTTTGGCTACGGGCATTTAATTGGAAGTAGTAAACAGCTACCTCTATAAAAATTGTTGCGAAAGTACCGCAGTACTCCCATGCCGATTGGGGTTAACCTAGGACTTAAAACACATTTTTTTTTTTTTTGCTGTATATTGTAGAAATTTAAGTGAATAAAGAATTATAATTTCGTGTTTTGCCGCTTTCTGCAACACTGAAAAATTGACTTGGTCAGGAATACCAAATTTGTTTGATTAGAGCATTTGGTCACTTTATTTGGTTAGTTTAAGCAAAATTTCGTCATTTATACCAAACGTGTTGGGTCGTGAACACTATATTTTTTGATCAGAACATTTGGTAGATTAATTGGGTTATGCCAACCAAATCTTAAGTAATTTGGTAAAGATTTGGTTTTCATAACCAAAGTGTTTAGTTACAAGGTCGGTCATGTGTATCGATTTGAGTTCTAGGTAATTACGGAAGCTATCAGTGTTTTGAGCGTATGTAAGAGACAAATAAAACCGACTATTTAGCATCATAGAATGAATATTTGAAGTTTCTCATTAATTGTGTAAATCGAGGTAAGCCTACTTTATCGTATATATTACTTTACTGTATGATTATTTTAATGGTCGTAAATTTGGCATAACAAATAGACCTTTATATACAGATGAAGCGGGCAAGTTGTAGTGAGACGCTAGGACAAGGAGCAAAATTAGAGGGGCAGGAGTTAGAACATTCCCTATTGCCCCACTAGAAACTTCCGGAAAGAGATAAATAAAGTGACACTAACACCAGAGGTTTGCAAAATAAACGGGTGCATTCACAGTTTACAGACGCACAAAAATATATGCAATGTGTTTCAAACCAACAGCGACAATGTTTGGGAGGTGATTCCTGACACCAAGATAAGACAAAAAGTATAGACCAACCTGGGTGCACAAATGTTTCCTTTCGGAGTTATAGGCTGCTGAGAACATGAAAAAATGAACTTTAAAGGTCCATAGCTACAAAACTATTTGTCCTACCGTAACCGGGTCAAGACTTCACTTAGGAACTAATATGTGCGCTATCCAAAACTACATGTTTCAGAATCCTAAGTAACTCACACAACAATCTTTATGGAGACAGTTTGGCTACTAGCATATAATTTGAAGTACTCACAAACTACCTCTATAAAAATTGTTCAAGGGGGTCACACAGAAGTAATTGGTAAAAAATCACAATTCTTTCCGCCCAGGAAAGTTTGTGGTGGACATTATAATTTCCCTGAGTTTTCTCGAGGTTCTCCCGTTTCCTCACATGTTCACATTCCATCTGTGTACGTACTTTTTTTTTTTTTTACAATGATTCCCTTCCATTAATCACCCATCACCTTTGGCATAAAGACCACAAACATAGTACGTGAAACGAATTATTTTGTGGACAGGAGCTGCGGTGGTACAGTGGTAGAATTGCATGGGGTCCCTGGTTCGCTCCCAGGTCGCGTCAAACGAACTTTCTGGTAGGCAAACACCGTGTGCGTGGTTTCCTCTGGGTTATCCCGTTTCCTTCCACTCTCTTCATTCCACAATTTTATTGATTTCTCATCACTGTCTCCTTTAGCCTCCACGGCATAATCGTGGGACGTAAACCTGTAAGATTTCATTTTATTTTGTGGAAGTTCCGTTAGGGCTTTTGCCGATCGGAATCATTTATCGTAGATGGTTTGAGATAAGTGCAAATGTACCAAGAAGTGCACACGGTTGGTGAGATTTTGTTTTCAAGTTATCTTATTTGTACTTTAAAAAATGGTTTAAACCTTAAAAAGTTATTATGGGATGTGTATTTTTATCCAACCTACATGTAATATTTACAAACGTACTAAATTTCTATTTGCATGTTTAAGAATTTCTTGCTTTGTTACCATGTTTGTTAGAAAAAAGTTCCCATGACCTTTGCGATAGCCGTATTATTTTCAGTATAGTACCTATACCAACAGTATCAGGTAATTTCTACCAAATATTTTGGTCAAATTCACTAAATGCAGGTTTAGTATTTACAACCAAATTATTTAGTTTAAAGAACCAAATTTGGATCATTCTAACCACATTTTTGGTATTCTCAACCAAATCCTATTTATTTGGTCATTATTTCGTCAAACTTACCAAATGCATATTTAGTACTGGTAACCAAATACTAGGTTCCTGCAACCAAACAAATCGTAACAAAATGATTTCGTGCTGGTGACCAAACGTTTGGTTGGAGCTATATTGACCAAACGCTTTGACCAGCACCACCTATTTGTTGGTGAATCTGACCAAAGCTTTTTCCAGTGAATATGCAACTCTCTTCGGAAGTGTCAGTATTCATCTCAGCGCACATTCACTCCCAAAAACTATGGATTAGACACATTGGTCCATTACCCCGTCCTACCCTCACCCATATACATTCTCATCATCTATGTCGATGAAGGATAACCTTGGACTTAACGGCATCGGGAAAGTCACTATTCAACTCACTGACCCCGAAAATACACTAATATCAGTCCTTTATATTCATTTTTAAATATTCCCCGTTCCACCTCCAACCCTCCTCACTCCCTATCATCACATGCTGTTGGAACTGAACTTGAAGTTAAAACAATTCCGATATATATATATATATATATATATATATATATATATATATATATATATAGAGAGAGAGAGAGAGAGAGAGAGAGAGAGAGAGAGAGTGAGTGAGAGAGAGAGAGAGATAAATAGATAGATATAGATATAGATATTAGTTCATTGAAGAAATATCAGTAAATGTATAGTTTCGCGTTTGGCCCCTAACTTCACCCTCTGTTTGAAGAACAATATACAACGCTCTTACCCTGATAGAACATAAAAAAGATCGAAAATAATTAAAGTAAAAATCTCAAATTCTCTTTTTTCTTTAAGTTACGACAGTACTTTTCTGGAGGTGCGAATTGTTCTCTACAAGCTTGATATCTCATAAACGTTTTTTAAATGAAGTACCATTGACTATTCTTTCATACTTCCGTGTAGTTTCTTCGTGGCGTACAAGACCCGGATTCGATTCCCGTCGGGAGCTCATGTGGTTCGGATTCCATTATCCAGCAGGACTACTTCTCATATGTGGTATATATAGTAAATGAGCATGTTTCCATACGGCATTAGTGGTAACCTTTTTAACAGTCCGTGCCCAGCATAATAATTCAACATCCTACTATCACAACAACTATGTTGGTCTCTAGAAACTCACATGATCTGGGATCGAACCAGGAACCTTTCACACCACACTACTGAACCAAGCAGCATTCTCCATCGCCAGAAAAAAATAACAAGGCAAAATTAACCTTAGCAATAACATTTTAAAATTACAACCATAAAATTTAGGTAAATATGTATTCAACTATTTCATTTTAAGTGTTACAGAAACATGTATACATATCAGTGACAAATATAACGTTGAGAATTAAGTTATTTTGCTAGATAAACTACAATATAAAAGAACGACTGTTGCTTTGTATATATATATATATATATCAAGGTATGTTCTTTATATGTGTGCATTGTAGATCCAGTACTATTCTACGTATCTCGTTCTTCTTGTTTATGACGAACCGTTTAGACTCAATTTCGTGCTGCTGTAGCACAAACATACATAAGTCTTGGCTTTGAATATCTAATCATGACGGGGTTACAGCGATGCGTAACATGGTTCTCGTAGAACAAAAGCGATGGGAAGGGATGGTGGTAGAAAAACAAGCTTTTTTATAAATCCAATATTGTTTGCTCTCGTTACGTAAACAATTCTTTATTAAAGTAGTAAAAACGCCAGATGCCTTACATATAGGATATACTTTAGACGAATATTTAGACCGCAGCAAACATATAGTTATATCTCTCTTTGTTTCTTTTCTTAAATAAAATGCAGCGGCACGATAGCTCTACGCATCCTGTCCTAAGTAATAGGAACTTCTCGAATGCACATAAAAGCAGTGGAGTTTCCTTGACGTTTCACCCATGACCCATCTTGCAGCACAAAATTCTGCTTACATTTGTGCTGAGTTTTATGATCTCACGTTCATTATTACATGTAAGGGGCACGGTAGCTCAGTAATAAGTCTAGAGAGCTTACTTCTGGTGCGTAGGGACCCTAATCGATTCCCGTCGAAGTAAGTTCGCGAAGGACAACATCGTCTTTGTGGATTTTATCAGGACACTCCCGTTTCCTTCCACATTCCCACTCTACTGATTCTTTCACCATCATTTACTTAGCTTGATCATCCGTCTTCCTTACAATAAAGAACATTATCTTAGATCTCTTTACATTATATGTTTTAATCGAGAGTTTAGAGGGAGCCAAGCAAAAACATTTAGAATTTCAAATTCTTATAGGTAATCTCTAAAGCGTTTGCATGAAGATCAGGGGCGTCTTTTAGAGGGTAGAAAGAGTTAATATTCCCGTCCCTCTCAGGGAAACTCTACACGTATGAGAAGCACAGTGACTTAATGGTAGAGTGAACACCTTTGGTGCAAGAGATTCCTGGTTCGATTCCAAGTCATGCAATTTAGTAGTGGACAATGTAACCGCTTCCGGATCTGTTCCTTATGTCCCACGAGTGTTTTCAAGAGATCTGAACTTACATGGTTAAGACATTAAAGAACATTTCCAAAAAGGGATTACAGGACATTTCCCGGATCGCTCACAAGTCTCAATATTGAAATGAGCATAAAGTATCGAGAAATTCGGATGTCTCGTCTCGAAATCCTCACAGACATCTTGATGATCGCTCAGACTGCGACACACATGCAACGAAAACACATTAAAGAAAATAATACTATGCTTATTTATTAAATGCATTATGTGTAAAAAGTATATAGAAGAAAAATAATCACAATAATAAACACTGATATGGATGTAAACGCTTAACTATTTCAACAAACATAAAATTACACTTCACTTTTCATATAAAAAAAATCCCTTTTAAATTGCATCACGCACACACACACACACACACACACACACACACACATACATACATATATATATATATATATATATATATATATATATATATATATATATATATATATATATATATATATATATATATCCATATCCATGGAATGAATGTCTGTCGGCACGGTATAAAAATCGAAAAATTACTGGGAACCGTGAACTGATTAGAACAGGTTCAGAGGACCCGGGACTTCGCTAAATCGGGGTTAGTCGCTGTGCAAGTCCTTGAGTGTCTACTTGGCTTATGCCCCTTTGCTTAATTCTATAGGGAATTAAACAAACGTGTTGACTGTATCAACACACGGAGAACACTCCTAGGGTTGAGGTGCTCCAGGTACGAGCTGAGTTGACCAACCGGTCAATGTTGGCAGTTCATTTTAAAATGTGATCAGGTTAAACCACCTTTGTAAATATGCAAATTAGATGTTGAAAGAATTTGCGTTAATTCACAGTTCATGGCCACAATGAAGAAGAAGAGGACGATAGTTCGATCGTGAGAACTTCAAGACAAAACCTGGCTGAATAATATTGCTAAACTACAGTCTGGTTAAATCACACCTGTCATGCTAGTATTACCATAAGTATCCTAATTGAAGAAAATACTTAATTTAGTTCCAAGCAATCATATAACGTAGTCTTTGCATATTAATGAGTAAGGAAGAAACACTGAAGTATTGAAATAGACGAGGTACGTTTCCCACACATATATCTCACCAAATGAATGTGTCTTTGTTACTCACTAAAATCTTCTCACCATGAAAAAATGTTTCACATATATGTATTGGTGAACGATGAAAAACTCTAATTATTCTAATTCGTGGGAGACAAATCGGGTTATTAGTAGTTCCCAACGAAGAAAAGAAATTATTTACATCGCAAAAATAAAGTATAAATCGAAGAATAGTTTCTGTTTTTCCAAAACATACAGAATGCCCACAAAAATTACTTATATAACCTGGTGACTGTTATAACAACATCGTGTCGGGGTGACTGTTATAACAACATCGTGTCGGGGTTCTCCATTTTCCTCCCACATATTCATTCCACCCGTTCTCTCAAAATCGTTCACTTTCATTAGTCACTCGTATCCCTTAGTCTAAATGGCATAACTGTGAATTGTTAAACTAGAAATTTCATTTCATTTTTTCTACTTATATCGGTGAAGGATCTTCCTCCCACAGAAGCAAAATCTGAAGTGATGCTCTATTCATTGTTTTGAGCAGTTTTAGAACGAGTTCTTACAATCGAGCTATTTCAGAGAGAAAAAGTACTAATATTCAAACTGCTTTAAAGTCGTTTTTGAAGAATGTCAAAACATTGAAGGGAGCGTATTTCCCTTTGCTCATTAATAAATATCCTTCCTCCTAGTCTTTACTGCAAATTCTTATAAGGTCAAGTACTGCCATATTACCTTCACGTTTACAAATTTCATTAATGTGGTAATGTTTTATACCATTGCATCATTATTTTAAAATCTTCACTTAAAGTCCATACAATGTATTTCATCGGTATTTTAAATTGCATTTGTCGATTTAGCTGACACTTTAAACAGAACATCATTATAAAAAAAAAAAAAAAAAAATCTTTCAAATGTAGATTGCATTTTTATCACTAGAAACGATCCCCGATGGTCTAGTGGCTAGCGAGAACATCTTTTGTGCAGATGGTTACAGGTTAGATTCCCTATAATTTTCTTACAACTATAGGGGATCGGTCGCAAAACAAGGTGAGAATTGTAAATTGTCTAGTCTCGTGTCGAACTTAGAATGTGAACTTTCGTCTCGATTCTCGTATTTTCGAGGCGAGATGAGAAAGTTTTTGTTCTCATGTGCAACATTAATCATGAGTAGAACTAACAGCAACTAATTAAGGCAGATAAGTAATTTGTTCATTATGTTTAATATGCATTGTTATATGTATTAATTTCATTTATTTCTCTCTTTTTTTTAGGTAAGTGGAAGTAGTTAACAGAAAGTCGAGATATTATTGTAAGTGCAGCACCACAGTAAGTACAATTTGTCAATATGAGTTACGTTTGTTGTGTTTGGATATCAGTAGCGTAGCGTGATATTCCGAAAGGGGGATGCCAAAGATAGTCATTTGTGCGATATAGTACTACTGCAAGCAGCAATACATAGCTATTCCGAATGGAAATATAGGGTTATACAAAATTTAGGAGGAAGCCCCCCTAATTGGAGGTCTAGTGGGGCATAGAGAAGCGAATGCGTGGATTACGTTAGAATTTAATAAGCAATTGTCTCAGCTCCTTCTTGCCACTACCGTTGTGACGAGAAAACTAGGCCCCACTTTTGTATGAACATTGTTTCCAGTATCGTTCCCTTCATTTCTTTCTCGTGGGCGGCTTTTTTCTCCACATACCACACGTCAATCTCGTTCTTTCAAAAACAAAATATCGCCCCTAGAAATTTGTCATCTTGGGTCCGGAACTCAGACGCCCGTTCGTGAATATGGGCCTGAGTGTATATATCATTTGAAGATGTAAATACAAAGCACTTAAACCAACTCTGGGGGCCTGTTTCTGTATCCAGATACTGAAGTCAAGAGCGCAAATCTGTCTTCAACGTTCGTGAGATGGGTAAGACTGTTCCCATAATCCTTTCCTTTTTTTAACGATGTTCAAAATATTTATGAAGTTGAGAAACATGCTGTGGAGGATTAGGGGAGCAGAGTTGTCTATAACATCGGCAAGAGGGCACATTTTAAGGCTTATTGTGGGGGAGGGGAGAAGAGACTCATATTACAGTAGATGAATCAGATTTCTGAGGTAAACCTGTTGTACTCGTATACTATATACCAAATGATGTAGATGAAATAGTGGTACATATCATTATTACAACTCAGTGCCGTGAGCACATTCTGAAATTTGAATATATGCATAATAATAATGACATGTTTCTACTTACGCATCCACAATGATCCACATTAAAATTTTAGGACATTTGTTTTATAACAATACAAATAATGACTTCCCCAAAACTATGAAAGAAAATCAATCAGGCCTATATTTGGCGCAACAATACTCTTATCTGAGCTAAATTATGATTACTACAATAGCATTATAGGAATTGTTACAGGAATTAAACAAATAGTTAAAAATAGACTACTAATAATTAATGACAATGAAATATTAAAGAATACGGTTCTTTTTTAAAAATGAAACAAGTCAAAGGACATCAGTTTCCTTTGTGGCAGTCGGATAGAAATCATCATCATCACAATCTCAAATCGGACTATTCGGGGGGGTGGACAAGATTGTAGGGAACATGTTCCCCTTATGTCCCCGAGATTTGTGCCAGTGACTGAAGGGCCCTGGCACAATCTTTGCGAGTGACGGGGAGTGGTGGCTCTCTTGTCCTACCAGATCGGTGACCGTAATTCTACAGAATGCTTTAAATTTATGCCTGTGTCTGTGAGCTCCTTTACGATGAAGATTACAATTACGATGCATTTAGTTACGATTAAGGCATAACTATTTTAATACTATTATTTACATAACCGGTATGCTTCAAAAATGCGTTGAACTAACCATTTCCGTTTTGTTCTATTTCCTTTATATTAGGGCTCGTACGTTCTGTTCAGAAACTATAGCTTAGTTCAAAATATATACAGTTGGAAATACTTGAATATGCCAGCGTATATCTAAAGCAAATGTTGGGTTGCAAGAGATGAGGAGGAGTGAGAAGGGAAGTATTGCGCATGCGCATTCAACAGAAAGCAGACGAAAACCACGATGCTTTCAGTAGGCCTGGAAGCCCGAGGAAAATAGCGTACGACAGGAGGAAAGACAGAAAATGTGCATCTTAGCGACGCGCATGCGTAGGTTCCTTTTGTCAAAGTAAGTCGAGAGAGCGCGCCAGAAGATTGCAGTGGAAATAATTGTGATAATTACAAGCAAACAATTTATATATAATGAAATACGTACTTTTTCTTATTAACAGGGGATGCCGGGCATACTGGCGTTCCCTTACGCTACGCCGCTGTTGGATATACAATTTTAAATTGAAATTAGAATTCAAAGTTATAAAAGCTAGTTTTAGCAAAAACTTAAATTTCTGCGTAAACCAAAAACTTAAATTTCTGGGTAAACCAAAAACTTAAATTTCTGAGTAAACCAAATTATATACTTTTTTATTTATAAACTTCGACGAAACATATTTTACAGGATTGTTAAATAGATTACGCGGATGATTAGGTACTGAACTTCAATGAATTATGATTATTCGTGAAGCTACGTTATCAATGGTGTTTGTTTAAATAAAATTAGTTTCTTGTATTCTAGTTCTTGTTTTGTGCAAATAATCAAGCAAGAATTATTACTGCGTTAAGAGAAAAACAGTTTCCGTGAACAACTTTTACGTTCAGGTCTACTTCAGTATTACTGCATAACCTATTCTAAATGCTCAGTCAAAGCCAGAGTTTGTCGAAAACTTTTGACCAGTACTGCATATGATATAAAATGATTGATTGATTTCTATGATCATCTTTTATCATTGTCGAGGCTATATAGGTGGAGAGATTTACTGTTTAGAGTTAGATCTAAACCACTTTTTGATCGTTGGATGCTCTCTTATCTGGGAATGGAACTCAGAATCTCCTGTATTAAAGGTACGAAGGCCGTTCGGAAAGCAATGGCCTGCCACTTTTCTCTTCACCATGAATCTTTGTTCGTCCACTTTTACATGAACGAACACATTCACGAACAACTCCTTCACTCATAATTCTTGGTCCATGCACGGCATAAAGTTTCCGATGAATACCTGCGGCCGAATGTTGTTTTCCCGTAAGAAAACATATAACAGCTCGCACCTCGCACTTAGCGGGGTTTTCTATTGCAGTACACATTTTGAGACACTACAAAAGTGCAACTAGTGATCAGACAATCTTCACTCTACCACGGCTGGATACAGACTGATCCAAAGTTAATAGAGTTAATAAAGTTGGGCTATATCGGAAACGAGACGTTGATTGACCGGTGATATTACGTCACAATAGAAGCACAGCGAGAGAAGCCCACAGCTACCGAGAGCCGATGCTTAGCGTTTGCAGAAGAAATAATGGTATTAATCGTTGCGTACCGTACCTATCTTTTCTGGTTAATTAATTTTTTTGGGCTTCATTTTAATTGACGATATTTTCTTCTTTAGGCTAAAATTGATTTTTGAACGTTATTGTTCCTATTCATGTACTTCATTTGAATAAACATCCTAATTCTCACAGCGATGATTTATGCGCTTTAGGATATTTTTCACTTATTTTTCCGCTCTTTTATTTTTACATTTTCTACTGATTTTATACTATCATTTACAAAATTGAAAATCAAATTGAATCCTTTTGCTTTAATCGCTCATTTCTCCGATCAAAATTGGAGACCATAGTGGCTCCAATTTCGGTAGGAGTAGGGGAGTTCAGGTAAATGTGCATCATTATCATGTATCCAAGCGAAAATTCAAGCAAATACTGAATCTCCAAGTTCTGAATGTCCAATCAAACTTTGGCGGGGCGAGTTCGTGCAGGGCGCAGGATTGGTGCCCATGGAGACCGCCATGTGGCACAAAAACTCTGCTCAACTCTCAGATATCTTAGCTAAATGGAAGGAAATAAACTTGTAGATGATACCCATTAACGTGCCATATTTTCTTCCTCAATGAGCGATGCATCCAGCAAGATATGAATTCTTTTCATTGATATGCTACGTTGGAACACACAGTGAAAGTTGAAACGTTGAAGTGGTCATTCCTTCGACACTAGACGATCCATTTTCTAATGGTTCAGTGGTAAAGCTGTCACTTCTAGTGCAAGTGGTCCTGGCTCGATCCCGGGACATATAAGCTTGTGATGTGATGATTTTGAGTTTAGCGTCTCTTACGAGACGTGGACCTATAGTTTAACGCGGGATCCAAACCACATGAGCTCCCGAATCAAATCCAGGTCCCCCACACCAAAGGCGCGTACGCTAACCGTTTAGCCATGAGGGAGCAGCTCCCATATAAGTTTGTGTTAGACAACATAGTGTCTGTAAGTTTTCTCTTGGAATTCTCCCGTTTTCTCCCAGTTCTTTATTCTCATTCATAACCATTCATTTTTATCAATTATCCGTTACCTTAAGCCTATAGGTCATAACAGTGGAACGTTATGCGAAGGACTTTTGTGTGTGTGTGTGTGAAAATGGGTCTTTTTCAAAAGACTGGCATACTATGTTTGCACCGGAGCTCCCATGTGTCTATATGATTAGCATACCCCCTTTCGGCGCCGGGGATTACGATCCGATTCCCGGTGGGAGCTCATGTGGTTCGGATTTCACGTTAAGCAGTATGTCCACGCCTCATATAGTCTCGCTGCTGGAAGGGGCGCTAAACTATCTTACAACAACAACTACGTTTGAACTTTAATTTTTTCTGTACTTAGCACACCTGGCAGTGAGATATTCTTTTTATATCGACTTTTTACAGTGTACACTTACAACACAATACAATGCAACACACACACACACAACTTCTACTTAAATTCGACCTAAACACAGTATATAACAACAAACTAAAATACTATGACACTAACACTTAATCTCCGAAATTAGAAAATATTATTATTTTATTTTAATAAGAAGCACTTTAATAGCCCACACGAATTACGAAAACCAAGAACTTCCCCGCTCGTACTTGAAAAAAACTTTCTTATCAATAAGTTAGTTCTTTGCTCAGGAAGATTAAAGTTGATGAAAAGTATTTGAAACCGCTTCCTACCCCTTTGGATACATATTTTAATCGAGGACTAACGATAAGGGCTAACTACAATATTTTCAAAATTTTATTGCAAATAGTTTAGCCCTTTCCTTCTTTAGAAGTGATATTTTCGCAAACACTGAGGTAAATTGTTGACTTACTTCTTATTAGGAATTTGTATACCCAGTTTGAACATCCTAATTTGGAGTGATTGCGAGACACTGATATTTTTGGCATGAAATTTGAACCCTCTCTTTTCCGCCATAGAATAGATTTCATTATAAATGGTGCGATATAAACTCGCCTGGAACTGAATGCTAAATATGTTTTTAAAAAATCATTTCAATCGGTTTAACTATTTACTCGTGAAAAGGCGATACATAACGTCAATTTCATTTTTCTTAAAGATTATTCACCTACTCCTATCGTGACGTCATGCGCATAACAGGAATTTAAAATGGATCTGCGCTTCGGGTTAAGAGCTCCCCCTAGACTGATCTACCGCGCACGTCTGTGCTAAGATGGTATCGCTGCCCCCACTATTTCACACACAGTGACCCATCGGAGGTTAGTTTCCGAACGTGCCTTCTACATGTGCTAGCCACTAGACGAGCGAAGAAGAAGTGTTATAAAATCCATGCTATTACTTGATAGAGAAAAATATAGTACTCTTTCCCGAGCTCTTTTAAGCCAAAGCATAAGTATAGCTACGAGATGTACCGTATCAGATGGTGTCTGTGCAAACCTTGATTTGGGTTTTTCAATTCTTAAATTTCAAGTGCAATCTACTAGCGCAAAGAGAAGTGGCAGTGTGCATTCATGATATATAAAATATGCAATGAATGCACAATATCCTATGTTAAATTCCCACATTTGGATTTTTGACAAATTTTGATGAAAAGTTTGTTGTTGTTGTTTCGTGAAAAACAAATATAAAGAACTGTAATAAACATGTATTACGTACAACATGACTAATGTTTTTGTTTGAAATTTAGTTCTAAACAATAAATTGATATCCAATAACTTTAAAAAAATCCCGAAATACAATTAATATCTTTCTTAGATAAACCGAAGATATCAATTTGCCTTTGGATGAATTGCTTTGTGGAAGATCATTATTTCTACCCTCATTGTAATGACCTCTTTGGAAAGAAACTGTTTTTAGGAATGCGCAAGAAACAAAACACGCTATGTACAATTCTAGAGGTCTTGACACGTTTTTAATATAGTATTACCTTTCGCCTAGTTCGTCACATAAGCCAATCATATAGATTCTATTATAATTGAGTTGAAGAATATTATTCTTTCAGAATGGAGAATATATCGACACCAATTTATTCATTAAGTGTGTGTTCTACGTACTACATAATTACATAGGTAGATTTTAGGATTAATTATTACTTTGGCATCAAAAGGTCAAATGTGAACACCTCCTGCCACCACTACAATGTAAATACTGTTAAGAGGAACGTAGTTAAAGGGAGAATGTCTATTGGATCTAAACCCCTCTCCCCCGAAAATTAAAAAAAAAAAACGAAACAAACATACTACTTTCGAAGGCTAAATAGCAATTTTCACACAAACTTCCTTCTTTTAAAAAAGGCAACAATTGGATCCCTCGAAATGAAGTAGCTGCATATTCGCCTGGCTGCTAAAAATATAACTTTTGTCAAGATTCGTGTGGGTACAAGATTTCTACAAGTTTAAAAAAAGTGAAAAATGTTTTAGTTTTTAATGTCCCACGTTTATGTCCTTTAGGCTAAGGGAAATGAATGATTAAGGCAAGTGAATGATGATGGAAGAAACGATGGAATGAGAATGTGGAAGAGAACGGGTGTACCCTGAGACAATCACGGATACGATTGTCCACTATAAACTTACCTTTGCCGGGGATCGAAGCACACGGACCCCACGTACCAGAGGTAAACGCTCTACCACTGAGCCACCACGCCTCCCTCTACAAGTTTAAAATGGGTTTACCTTTTTTCTTAAAGTAAATATTTGTCGGCAATATGAAAGTAAAGATGTCAATCAGTGCGATATTGATAAAGCACGATGCACGGGACACTCTTGCTGAATATGTCATTCTTGGTTCAATGGCGCTTTGTTCTTTGACACAACATGAATTTTCATCTCCGAAGTGCGTTATTTGTTTCATTTAAAATTTATAAGAGAATATGTATATGGAATAATGCTATGTTTTGTGTTAAGGAGGATGGGTTGTAATTTTGCAATGAAAATTCAGTAAATTAGTGCCCAATACTTTTTGGCACAATATGGCGCCACCGCAGTGCATTTTATGCGCTCGTGGTATACTTTCTATGCCATGAGCGCACACACTTTCTTATTTGTGCTCTCCCTGCCTACAGCGAAAATTTCATGCATGCTAAAATTTTTATCTGTTATTTTTCCATTCCTCGACTAATCATGCTTGTTGTTCTGTATGGTTGTGAAAGTACATAGTCTGAGAGAAGAACGTAGACTGAAAGTGCTTGAGAACAAGATAATGAGATGAATATTCGGACCCAAGAGGAACGGGAATAGGGAATGGTGGAAACTTCATAACAAGGAACTTTGGTCAGTGTCTCTTTTGTTAAAACAAGGAACTACTTATTTTATACCGTTTCCCAAACATTGTTAGGGTCATCAAGTCTAGGAGGGTCAGGTGGGCAGGGCAGGTAGCCATAATGGAAGGAATTAGGAACATTTTCAAAGTTTTAACTGGAAGCCCAATCGGAAAACAACCATTAGGAAGACCAAGGCGCAGATGGGAAGATAATATTAAGATAGATCTCACAGAAATAGGAATACAAATTAAAAACTGCATCCAGTTGGCTATGGGGATCTTTTGTGAACGAGACATTGAACCTTCGGGTTCCATAGGCCATAGAGTTAGTTAGTTAGTTTTCAATTCATTGAAATAACATTATATCTCATTTTCAATATATTTAAAACCCAATAGCATAAGCACGTGAGAATGTTATAGTGAGAGAGTTGGTGAGGTTTAATTACATTTGTGCACATCTTAATGAAAAGTTTTGCCTATGCCATTCACCAATCCATGGATACGTCAATTTGTGGTATAGAATTCTATGATATATTTAGGATAAGATTATAGTACTGAAATTGCTTTCATCTTTCACAAAAAAATTAATATTTATATCATAAAAGCTTACATGAAAAATACATTTGGGATAGAGTTATACAAGAACCTTTAACAGTTGGTTTGTATTAAACTATTGTGAAATATATTTCAAAGATTGTAATGTTGTTAGCTTGAATAGCTTTTTATCTCAAATATTTAAAAAAAACAATAAACAAATTAGCTTTTTTAGCAAAATATTTGTGTTAAACAACAAGTATATTACGAATGTTATTAATATTTTTTTTTAAAAAAAAGAAAGCATCCGAGGGTGAGAGTATATAAAAGGATTTTTTTGTTTTTATAGAAGAAACGACTAGAGCAGAGTTTTGCGTCAGAAGCCTTTTTTTTTTTTTTTTTGCTTTTTTTCTCCTTCTCTCGCCTTCTGTTTGATCAAACGAAAAGAGGAAATCGATTTTGAGTTGTTTAACTTGCTGTAACAACTAAAGTTGGTACAAAAGATATGCTTCTTTCGTTATTCTTTTCTGCTCTTATATACCTGTATATAACGAAACTACAAAAAATAAACAAAGACTTATTTCAGCTTTGCTTTCGTCTGATCACGTTTTTTTTTTTTTTAAAGTATTGAGTCCTTTTTCTGCGAAGCACTATGGTAGTTATACAGACACAAAAGCTATTCTCTCTTGAGACTCGAATTGTGTAGTTCAATATATACCAAAAACAATGATTTTTAAACATTCAAGTAAATTTAATATAATTCGTTCGTTTGTAGTAATATAAGATGCTGAATCACTTGAATAACTTGTAAGACCAGTAAAGATCTGAGTCGTTATGTGCTTCCATTTATTTATTTATTTATTTATTACTAGCGTCAATTATTCACTTCGTTGGGTTAAAATAAGAAAAAATATCGGGTAATTCGGATTTAAACGGCATCAGAAGTTTCATTGTTCATCTCGGCGATCCCGAAAACTATGGATTCCAATATCAGCCATTTTCGATCATTTTTTATATATTTTCTCCTCCCCCTCCCCAAGTTCGTTGTTGAATTTGAATTTAAACGGCATCGGAAGTGTCAATGTTCGTCTCAGTAACCCCGAAAACCATGGATTCGACAGTAATATTGATCCTTTTCGATCATTTTTATATATATCTCCACCCCCTCTTTTAAGTTGCATCAACAAAGTAACATGATAAAAAACATCCCAGACCCGAATCTCAACTATGTTGAAAATTTGATCGAGATCGGTTAGGTGCTTCAAGAGTTAGTAAATTTTATTTATTTTTATATATCTCCTCCCCTCCCCCTCCTCCATCTTGTACCGTCAAACTGAAATGAATATTTTGTTCATTATTATTAAAAGAAAAAAAAAAGTAACTTCTCGATATTTTGAAAAAGAAAGAAAAGTTTCAATATATATATAATAAAGCTTATTGATCAATCGTGAATCTGTGCAAAGAGAAATTTAGCCTCTGATAACCTTTGATTGAAAGGAGCGCATTACTGTGTATGCTTAATAGAAAGAAGAAACAAAGTAGCGAAAGAACAGAGAGAAGGATAGCTAATTTTATGAAATTTTTCCGAAAAGCGAAATTGCCCGAGAAGTTCTTTGTACGAGAAGATTGGCTATCTACGGGTAATTGCTGATGATAGCTTTTTCAACATAATTGAAATATTGCTTTCTAAGCGTTTTTACTAATGGATTAATTTGGCTCAAGAGCCTGTGAGTGTATTGATTTTGCTTTAGTTCTCACAGAGAAATAATATTGTTTTTTAAAACAGTCTCCGCTTTTCCATCACGGTTTCACCTCTGTGTTTTATATTTGCAAAACTCTATCTCGTATAGTCAAAAATTTTAACTATGAATCTATACATTCATGTGTTTTGAATTATTTGTATTGAAGTGTCACGGAATACTTCACAGTGGCGTACGCAGAATTTCACCAAGTGGGGTTCAAGTTTACGAGTTCATATCGTTTCATAACTTTTGTGTACGATTTTATACAAAGAGAACACTTATTTTTCGTAACATCTTGTTCAAACGAGGGATTAAAATACGAGAATTCCCTTTAGTACGCCTCTGAAGATTGTGCTTTGCGTCAAACTGTCGAGGATTGAATATTCTACTGTCTTTGGTCACAGGGATGTACGCAAGAATTTATTTCCTGGGGTCCAAAGCCTTTCGGGAGGGGCTCCAATTTAAATCTGAGGATAAATTATAACTGTATTAAATTTTATAAACTTACCCGTAAAATTAAATAAAATTTACAGAATAGTCGGGATTTCAGTGGTAAGTCCGGAACCCCTCCTTGCGCACATGCCTGCTTTGGTCAACATTGCTTTTACAACCTTTTCCTATATCAAGGGAATTGAATTTGTACATAAAATTTTATATACCATTCTCCAAACATGATATGATATATTGCTCTTTCTGTGCGCTGATTTTCGTGCATTTAAGAGCAAGATAACACTTCGGAAATATTCGTATTACAAAACAAGCGTTGTTAAGGAACAACTAACAGAATATAGCTGATATTAAATTAAATAGTGTTCTGTTGTCAGTATTATTGATTTTTAAACTAATTTAACTTTGTCCAATTATTTAATTGGCCGTTTTGTTCGATTGAAATTCATCAATAACTTTACTTTAAAATATTCTATTAGAATTTAAAGCTGTTAAAATTTCGCAAAAACTCAATTCGTTCGATGGAAGTAACGGCTTTTCCATTTCTTGATTTGTCCAAATGCTGAAAGTACTTGGAAGACGAAGATTTTCTCTCGATTCGTGTAACGGCACCCAAGGGTGAAATTTTCAGTCTCCACACATAAAACTCAAAAGAAAATCGAAAACAGATTTGGAAAGTCGTTCTAGGACTTCAAATAACATGAAGTACTTTTTTTCTCTGGTATTTTCTGTTCCCTCACAAGATGTCTCAAATTATCAAACTTAAACGTTACTTGTAGTAGTTCTCTAAGGACCACTCTCTTTTGGCTCTAGTTTACTTTCAGTTGCTATTTTAACTTTATCTTTCTTTCCTGCATTTTTGCACAGCGCAATTGGAACGTTTAAAAGAAAGTAAATTCACAATTTTCTTAATAGTTGTTGCTGTAATCGATTTTCAGTAATTATGCCATTTTCAAATTTTTAATTACATGAATTTCATGCTTTCTTACGAAATTGTGGTTGGATGTTTATATGCATAACTTATGAAAATACTAAATCATTACAGGGTGTTTCAAAAAGAATGACTTGAATTTAAAAAGTCCATATGTATTGATAAAAACTTACAACAAAAATGGGATGGATTGCAAAATACTAGCAAAATCTTGAAGTTTTAGCTGTGCTATTAAAAGTGTTCAATCTGTCCACCAGCAGGAACACCACGATTTCATCGAAAGTGTGAGGCCGACCTGGACTCTTTAAGTTTGTATAAGCATCCTGTCTCTTCAAATTGGCGATACCAACGATGAATGTTTTTGTGTGCAGGTAGATCAATGCCAAAATGACGACGAAAATCATGCTGGACCGAAATCACTGACTCAGTCTTTGCAGACTCCAGCACACGAAACGCATTCTGTTGAGCGGACGCAATCTTACTTCTGACTGCAAACTTAGATGTATTGACTGACATCTAACGGCGATTTTCTCAAACTCTAGGCTACACCATTCAAAGAATACTCATTTCCGGCACGTCCCATGTTCCGTAATTATTACCGTCCAAAATCAGGTCATTTTTTTAAAACACGGTGTATTTTCTGTACATGAAATGTCAGAATACATATCAAATGCAAATTATGATAAAAGCTTTATATGCTTTTTGTACGTTACATCACTAACTTACTCTAATATTGGCCCATACATAATTAAAAACTACGTATCATTCGTATTACGCATTACTTATAATTAAACAACAATATTGTCAAAACATAATTCAGTGTGTTCCACTCAGTATCCATATGTACCAGAATCAAAATTGGAAGGTAATTGGTCTGTATATATTTGTAAGTAAGCACTAGCAAAGAATCATTGTAAATGAAAGTATACATTAAACTGTACTTGTTCCGTTGATATTAATTTGCTGTGACTATCTGTACAATAATGAGCAATGTTCTACAAAACAAAACTGGTTTGAAGAATTTTGTCGTTACTATGAATTTAAAGTCATTGAATTAAAAGCCAAAATTACACTTTTGTTCATCAAAACTTCTACCAATAAAGTAGTCTGAACTGTAACAATAAAAGCTTTCAAAAAGGTTAGATTTAGCTTTACTTTAATTTAAATAATTCTCTAACCAAAATAGGAGTTCAGCTTACGTTAATGCTCACGATTTGCTAATAACCAAGATGATAAAGTATGTTAATTCGGTGAAGAATTTAGAGGCACTTTCTCACCTAAGATATTTTCCAAATTGATTCTTCCTACAAATTCAGTCAAATACTTATTTTGTGCTTTATTAGATTTACTTCAATTGTTAAAAATACTGTACTTCTGAAAGAATTTGCAAACCACGACTACCTTCCTTGTACACTACGCGGCAAAAATATTGCGACTCTGGAAAATTTTTAGTGGAAGATTTCCAAGCTCGTGGTTACATTCATTCCTGATTTTACTTTTAGTACGTTAAGGGGTCCCACACCTTGTCTTTCTAAAAAGCAAAATCAGGAATGAATGTAACTACGAGCTTGGGAATCGTCCACTGAAAATTTTCAAGAGTCGCATTTTTTTGCCGCGTGATGTACCATCACCATCAACTAATTAATATCAACCTCAGATGTTCCCCAAATCAGAGGTTTACACGTCAATTCCCTTGGCAACATTCACATTAAAACATATCGAAATCTAAACATATACAAGACTATGAATACAAATCCAACTGTTTTTAATAATCATCTGATTTTCTGCTTGAATAATTTTGAAAATATTTATTTCAGTTAATGAAATCGAATATTTAGATTACAATAACACTAAAAATGATGTAAATTCACATAACTTAGATGAATTTTGCTAAATATGTGTATTTCAAAGAGTAACCAAATTCATTATTAGTATTACTATGTCCATATGTAAGTTAATCAAATCAAGACATGACTAACTAATTGACGTAAACAAAAAATGAAAAGATTGAATAATATTACACAGCAAAAAACGAGGTGTTCAAAAAACACAAAATGACTATCACTTTAGCGTGTTACTTCTGTTGTTTCTGCTGCCATCCGTTTTCCTTATCTGCCATTCTTATGTCTTAGCACGTAAGAACAGAAGATGGCAGAACTGCTACTCTTGAAACTGTTCTCTGACAATTCACAAGTTTACAAAACTATTTATTTATTTACTTTCCATTGGCTCCAAGGGGCAGTAATATAGCTTATTCCTATTGTTGTGGCCGATTACAGAAAACATAGAACGTTATTAGTTGTTTGGTATAGGCTAAATGCCAAATATACTGTATAAAGCTTTGATTATACCAAACAGTAAAAACTAATTCAAATTCTCACAGCCAGTAATTAGTTATTTCTGATATGTTCGGAAGGCGACATCCTTGGTGTTAAGTTAATACAAAGTTACACGCTAAAGTGGTAGTAATTTTGAGTTGTTTCAACATCTCATTTTTTGGCGTGTATTAATGCACAAAATATGCAACAAATTTTGACAGTATTATTGAAAAATTAATATTGTAGAAAAGATTTTAAAATGATATTCCTACAAAATGGGGATTACCTCACCTTTTTTTGAAAAATGTTTGTCCTCATGCTCCTAGATTAGTTCATCTCCTTGCACTAGGATTATAAAAGAGATATTATTACGTAATGTTTTATGAAATTTTGAGAAAAGCTTTTCTTGAGTTCGATTCCAAACTGCACTACAGAATTGTACGTATGTGCTATTCCCTTGTCATGAAGGGTGAAATGTTGGTTCAGCACTAGAGCGCTTATCTCGGGTACGAGGTCTCCTGGTTCAATCACAGGTCATTGGATTTTGAGGTGGATAACATCGTGTTCGCAGATTTTCTCGAGGTTCTAATGTTTTCTTTCACATTTTTATCCCAGTTATTCGTTCATAATCATTCACTTTCGTTTATTACTTGTCTCCTGCGAACAACAAGGCATATGGAAGGGAAAATAAAATCTTTCAGTTTAACGTCCCACTATTATGCTCTTTAGGATAAGGGAGACAATAATTAAGAGAAGTGAATGCTAATGGAAGAACTGGTGGAATGAAGATGCGGGAGTAAACGGAAGTATACCGAGAAAATCTAAGGACACGATGTCCACTACAGTCTTACTTGACCGGGAATCAAACCAAGACCTCCACGCTCTATCACAGAACCATCGTGCCCTTTACGACAAAGCATAAACTGAGACCTAAAACAAGAAAGATTTTTATTTAATTTTCTCAGGAGACGGATTACAACGAATCATTGCTAAATACGTTCCAATATTGATAAATTATTCCTCAACGTAAGCGAGAGAAGGTACCATGGTGGTTCAGTGATACAACATTCACCTTTGATGCATGGGGTCCTTGGTTCGATCTCAGATTACGCCAAGTAGACATTGTGGTGGACAAACACCGTGTGCTTGAGTTGTCTCGGAATTCCTTCCACGTTCTTCATTACACCACTTCATATAACTTCATTCTCATCTTATCATCTTTAGTGTACACGGCATAACGGTTGGACTTGAAACGGAGAGATTTCATTTCATTTTTTAAAAGAGAAAACAGACTGCAATATACATTTTTAAATTGATATTAAAAGTACTTAAATAATTGGTAGCTATGTAGTCATTCTATCTAACTGAAGTCACAATATGATTGATAACGATCAACATTAATGAAAATTTACTTTATTTATTTTAATATCCGTTCACCTCTGGTGCTTGGGGTCCCGGGTTCGATCCCAGCCCCCGCCAAGTGAACTTTGTGGTGGACAAGCACCGTGTGCGTGGGTTTCCTCGGGGTTCTCCCGTTTCCTCCCACTTTCTTCATTCCACCATTTCATTCATTATTCATCATCACCGTCTCCCTTAGCCTCATTGAAATAACCGTGGGACGTAAAACTCAAAGATTTCATTTTTTTTATTTTAATATCAGTGTAGTCATTATACGTGCTCGTTGTAAAGTCAGAATGTTAAATTGACAACATCCTTGCCAGTAGTTTGATGTAATTTTACTGAACATTCTAGGTCAATATATGAGCTCACAATATATTTTTTATTAAAGGGAAAGTTAATAATCATGTCCTGAAATTTCAGATCTGTTAGAACTTCTTAGCATTTTTCAGTACTTATGTTTGTACGTGTGAAGCTATCAGTTTTCACTACTTTACGTATCAAATATCTGGATGCCATCATAACAAAAAACAATTTTTCATGTTGTTTTTCTTTCAAAGTTACCTTTCCTTAGGACGACTTCCTGGAATTTGTTTCGATATAAACTTCTTTGCTTGTCTTGAAGATCGTCAATTTTTCCTTTATTACTCCATTTTATTTATATTCCCTTCGACGAGTGACATGACGTTGTCTTCACCTGATGACGTCAATTTCCTCATTCTTCCGGTGCGCGAACACTGTCTGATGGAGTGGGGAAGGGAAAGAGAGAGGCTTAGGTAGCAACGAGGGAAGAGAAAAGTAATTTCGTTTTCAAAGTTAAATCAAACCAGGAGAGAGAAAGAGAGAAAGAAGGTAACCCTACACCATCCTCTGCTAGTTTACAAGACAGGCTGATGCTCTAGTGTGATGTACTCCGAGGCGATGTTATTTCCGGAACGGCGACGCAAAATTTGCACATCCTTCAGTACACAACAGAATGCATAACCAAATAGCTTACTCTATATATCGATAGCGTGAATTGTATACCAATAATGTATAACAATGCATAGGCACTGAATCTCTAATCTGTTTCTCTCAGAGAGATCGGATATTACTGTTTTCTCCCATTCCCTCATTCCACCAATTCTTTAATCGTTATTCACTTGCCTTAATCATGGTCTCCCGTAGCCTGAAAGGCATAATCGTGGGACGTTAAACTGAAAGACTGGGAAGACTAGTGATGTAAAAAAAAAGTCGGGTAAATACCCAGTTGGTAGGTAAATATAAAAGCCAGTATTTATCCCGGTAATAACCCTTTCTCTATTTACCCACCCAAAAGTGAGTATTTTATGAAAAGTTAATATTTATAAAGTTGTTTATTTGTTTGTCATACCAATATACGGTAAAAAAAAAAATCGTTGTGCTATTTCAACGACATGCCTATGTGTTAACACTATTGTGTTAAAATATAACACAAATCGGTGGTTATAATAACTCACTCTCCATTTGGAGTTGTGTATCTCAATTGCCTGTAGTTGAAATGACACACAGCCTGTGTGTTAAATTAAAATAAGTGTAGAATTTTCGGGGTTGTTTTCTGTGTGATTGCCAAATATGTTGGGCATCTAATTGCAGACTTTATGTACTGAAGCTACAGACCAACATAGTAGAAAAAAAAATACTTAAACAATTCCAGGTATTCGCAAAATTTCAACATGCAAATCGCGCGATGTGTTCTCAATTGTTTTACATAATGTTTCTGAAGAAATATGTCAACAACGAGAAACAACACCATATTACTGTCTCACTTCTACACTGAACTACAGCACACCAGTCAACATCGGGGACTGTGTTTCAAAGATAGCGGAAAACAACTAGAAACACGATTAAGAGGCAAACATATTATAAGGGTATAGGTAAGAGTTTCCTATTATTCTTGAACGAGATATTGGTGAAGGTTGTGTTTCGCACCAAGAAATACTTTACAATAAATGTTGGAGAGGACGACAAACATTTTTATGAAGATTTTCTAAATGAAGTTTTCTGTAGTTTACTATTCTTATTTTAAAATTAGAATCTTCTGTAAGCGTAAGCATGCGCATCACAAGCTTTTCAACACATGGTTACATCAACACAGAAATAGGTGTCGTAGTAACACAGAGGTGAAGTAGAACTAACACCAAAAACAGTGTTAATCTGGTGGTCTGATCTTGCACTTTAACGCACGGAGTGTTGAATTAACACCGAAACGGTGTTACTAATACGGCTTTGACCTTGAATTATGACACAGATTATGTGTTGAAATAACATAGAGACTGTGGTATATTGATACTTGACACAGTGTAAGGTTAACATAAAATAATTAACACAATACACACTGTGTTACTTTTTTCATGTTGGTGCAACATCGCCACGAGTAACACTCAACACTTTTCCCCACACTACCGACCCTGACATGGTGTCAAATCAACACCGAAAACACTAACACAGATCCAAATTTAACACCACTCAACATCGGTTGTGTGTTAAAACGTAACATACCCCTTGTGTTAAAAACTTCGTGGACCTGTCGTGACACGGAACAATTCTTATAATTTCTAGAGAAAATTAAGAAAAAAAATTAAAGCATAAGGTTTATATATAAAGAATGTCCCATAAAGAACGCTACTTTTGAAATGCCCGTCATTTCTGCTCTAGTAAGTTGGCAACACTGAACGTTACACGATCTTCATCTGTTGTCTTTTAGGTTAGTGGTTATTTAGCGACGAATAGCGCGTGATCGTCATCTGTTTTGTGTATGGGTATCAATGAAGCGCTTCACAACGGAACAGCGTCGAATGTTGTGCAGAGATTGTTCGTAAACTCTGTGAAATATTTGGTCAACGTAAAGCACCGAATAATTCGACTGTGATTCGACTGATCGCTAAATTTGAAGAAACTGGTTCGGTTGTAAACATGTCACACATCGATTGTAACAATAGACTTGTTACGAGAGAGAGATTCCCTGGCCGGGTAATTTCTCATAACGGTGACGTGAATTGGCCAACCTGATCTCATGATTTGAACACAATGTGTTTACTTTCTGTAAAGACATTTGAAATCTCGTTGTTACGTCAACAAACAATGATACTTCCAGAGCTCACAGCCGAAATTCAGCGTGTAATTTCAAAACTAGAGGTACAATTATGCCGAATTGTTACGAAAAATTCCATCGAAAGAACGAGAATGTGCCTGCAGAGTCGTGAAGAGCATTTGAGTAATATATTTCATACATAACCACAAGTAGCATACACTCCAAAATACGTATATGTGTAAAATTGTATGTTATTATATACTCAAAAGTCTGGTTCTTTATGTGACACCCTTTACATATACAACATGAGATTTTCGACAATCGAGAATTTTACAAAATTTACAAGATCAAATGAGAAAACTTTATTTATTTATTTTGTCTCATGACTATACTATATAACCGATATCAGTGGCTTATTTAGGATTTTGTTTCAGAGGGAAGCTATGCACGGAGAAGCAAGGGGAAATTGCCCACAAAAGTTTGAGAATTCAATATATTTTTAATTTATGCATAAATTGAAGTTTTAATGGCAAGAATCGCAGACTGGTGAATCTTATGTGATAAGATACACACAAACATTTTAGCAGTGAATCTAATCTTTTATTCTATTTATAGAAAAATAAGGAAGCGTCCTCTTGGCCTACCTAGTTATCCAAGCTACTTATTTTTCTCTCTTGATTTTGTTTAATTCAAACATTTACCTATCTGTATAACTAAACAATGTAAATATTCCTTTGCTATAACAACTACAATCCCGTTATGTTGATATCCATGCAAGTTGGAGTTTAACGCCAGTTTCACTTATCAGCTCCTCTTAGTTTTGGTGTTACGGACGACGGCTGACTTGAATTACAAACTAACAACGATCGGAAGTATGATAGGAGAAACGAAAGGAAGTAACAACTAAGAAAAAGAAACAGAAGAGTAGAATGGGCGAAAGAAAGAAAAAACAAGAACGCAGTTCTTACATGTAATAAAATTTGACAAATATACTATTATAAGAAAGTATAGAAATGGTAAGAAGGATTATTGTTGTACCTGGAATGGGAAAACTAACATTTTTTAAGAGGGGGGCTTCTGACCGATCCCCTAATTACGCCATTAACTATTTTGTGATTTATGCTACCAAGTTGCACCGCAGAATCCATAATTAACACTCAGAGAATTTATTCACAAATCAAAACATGGAGCATTTCAAGTAACGTGAGAAACGTTTAAATGTATGTACCGTATGTATGTATATCGGTAAACTAAAGAAAAAAATATAGTAAAAAAAAAGCACAGTAACTGTGAATGCAATTGAATTATATAGTGTTCAGAAACTGCAACAAACGCGATGTTTGGTAAATATATCGTATTTATTTTGTAAAACAACAATATTTTTGTAGCTCACAATTGCGGAGATGTTGGTTGATATAACTTTTTTGTGGTGGTGGTGGTTGTTGATTTTTCTTATTTAACAGTGAATAATATCTACCAGGAATTCAAATGTGAAAATGGGGTTTGTTTTCCTTGTGTTCATTTTGTCCTCGCTCGTTAGTTTTCAAAGTTTTTTTTTTCATCCCATCTGATTTATCAACTGTCCAGTAGCTAGTTAGCTTGAAGTATGCTGAGTACTTACACCATAGCAATAGAAAAATTGTAACACACATACACATATGTATGCACCCATGTATGCATGTAGACCCTATGTATATACAGGGTATTCATTTATTATGTAGCCAAAATCCACTGGTGAAATCCTCACACCTAATAAAAAATTCCATATAAATATAAGTCCATATGAAAAACGCATTGTTTCATAGTTACGAGATGCAAAAATCGAGAATCGTGACTTTGAGGCTGCCTATCTCGAAAACTATGAGAGATATCAAATGCGATTAAAGAAATATTAGAGAAACTAGTACACAGTAAAAAATGGTTGTGTTACTTCAACTCAATTTTAACACAGGGCAGAGGTTCCAGCGTGACTACCACTATGCTTTGTTAGTTCAACACATACCCCACGGTGTTGGCGTTTAACACAGTGGGTGTGTTACGTCTTTAACACACAACCGGTGTTGAGCCGTAAGCGTTAATAAACCGCAAAATTACTCCCCCAAAATATGTTAAATCGCCTATATGCGTAATGTGTTTACATTATGCTGAGTCTAGAAAAACACTTTAAACAAGTAAAAGAAAAGGGGCACGAACCATCAACCTTTCAATTATTAGCCGCGCGCTCATCCGACTTGACCACGGAGACGATGAAGAAAACGTCACTTGTAGAGGGATAAATTGTTGAGGTCTATTGAATTTGGCTAATCAGAGTGTTCTTTATGTCGCGTATATTCGATGATAACCGTTCGGGATAAGATAAAATCTGCTCGCCATGTAGATTTAATTTTATAACAAAATGACGGCTGTCTATTTACTTTATTTTATAGTTCTTCCATATTCACTTTCAAATGATCGGCGCCAGTTGCCATCTAATAAAGTTGATGTGTTTTTTGCTTCTAGTACACAATTGCTTAGAAAAAGAAGCAATAAATGCATCAAATGTGGGAGATGAATTTAGAAAACCTAAATGGCACATGCCTAGCACATCTTGTGCTGCTAGGATTTCTTCAGAAGCATTATGTAAAACAATTGAGAACACACCACGCGGTTTGCATTTTGAAATTTTGCGTATACCTGGATTTGTTTAAGTATTTCTTTCTACTGTGTTTGTCTGTAGCTCCAATTTAAAAGCCTTTATAATTAGATGCCCAACATATTTGGCAATCACGCAGAAAACAACACCGAAGATTCTACACTTGTGTTTAATTTAACACACAGGCTGTGTGTCATTTCAGTACCGGCATTTGACACACAACTCCAAATGGAGAGTGAGTTGTTCTAACCACTTGTTTGTGTTATATTTTAACACAATCGTGTTAGCACATATGCATGTCGTTGAAATAATACAACGATTTTTTAAAGTGTACACTTTGTCTCTATAAATAACCATGTTTCAGAGTTGGGCTGTACCTGCGCACATGGTTTTAGAGAGAGAGGTGGAACAGCGGAACCTGTACCGCAGGTCCCTCTATAAAATCCGTTGCGGCGATACGTCCGAACTATAGCCTCCCTTGACGCTCAGGTATGCACTGGATAAAACGGGCTTCAATCCTATTTATTTACACAGGATAAAGCCGCTCCCCTGATCATATCCTGAATCCGCGGCTGTATCTATCTATATCTATCTATCTTCCTCCCTCCCTCCCTCCCTCCCTCTCTCTCTCTCTCTCTCTCTCTCTCTCTCTCTATATATATATATATATATATATATATATATATATATATATATATATTTATATATATATATATATAGATATATAGATATATATATATATATATATATATATATATATATATATATATATATATATATATATATATATATATATATATATATATATGTGTGTGTGTGTTTCACTTCTTTTGACTTGTAGAATAGTGCTGTGTAGCCCGAAGGTGTCAGTTTTAGAATACCTGACATATATGAAGGTGTATCAGAAAGTAACAACAAATGCACAGTATTACACAAAAGTATTACAGTTTGCACAGTATTACAGGTTTGTAGTCAGATGCCATGAAACCTTGTTAACAGATACTTGCAGAGAACGTTTTTATTTTAAAAAAGTATTTCGGTGTTCTCCTTCAGTGTTAAAGGTAATAAATTTTATAGGTTTTGACCCCAAGAATTTGAGATGATAGAAAATCCCCCAACATCAAAATTGAATAATTTGATGAAACCCAAAGACAAGACTTACTTTCTTCTTATATTATTTAAATAAGGAAACTTTGAAGCACGGTTTAACGTCCCGCTTTGACCATTTATCATTGACCGATTTCAACAGAAACCAATGGGAGTAATTTGGATATCCCAAATCAAATATGAACTCCTTTGTGGCTAAGCGTTTAGCGTACTCGCTTTTGACGTAGGAGACCCAGGTTCGATTCCCGGTGGGAGCTCATGTGGTTCGGATTCCATGTAAATCAGTAGATTCACGTCTCATATAGCCTCGCTACTGAACAGGACGTTAAACTAAAAATCAACTGAATCAACTCAAAGAAAATATACAGCATGTGGCATCAAAATCGAATGCCTTTTGTGTAGTTTATACTACATAATTCTTTTGAATATATATGTGACAACATATGTAATATGGAGTGGATTTAAACCTTTTACTCCGTCGCTTTTGAAGGATGTCAACTTCAAACAATAGGATTATTTCGGAAGATTTGAAGAGGATACATACCGGGTTTAATTAAAATAGGGTAAGTATTACGAGTATTTCCGTGGTACAGACAGTCGAACGGGTAGACCAACGCACAAATATCGATTTAATCAAATGACAGATGGAAAACTATAGTTAAAATTTATACTTCCGTTAAGCGTATGGTACATACACAATCTTATAAAGCGCTATGGCTCTTATTGTCTATTACCATAATGACTATACTGAAAAAACTGGTGGTGTTAATAAAATTCAATTTTAACACAGGCCAATGGCGTCACCATGACTATCACTTTAACGTGTTGTTTCAACACCCAGCGTCTGGTGTTGCGGTTAACACAGGATCGGTGTGACCGGTTTGACAAAAGCCGGTGTTGAACAGTATTAAACGACGGTGAAGTGTATGGATTTTCTAAGAAAATTTATAATAGCAGTAATGCTATAATCCGTTTCATTGTTCTTACGATTCTTCTCGTTGTAATTTAAATCATAAAGACTTTTCAAAATGGGAGTAAGCCAAAAGCATTTGAGGCCGCGTTTGATTATTCTGCTGGTCATTTTCCAATGATATTCTTGCATTCATGAAGCGTACTAGACATATCTCCACATTAACATCTACGATGTTTCTCTTCCTTACCAATTACATTCTATTCCTCATAATCACTTATAAAAATTAATCAGTGGCGTATTTACGATTTTATTTCGGGAGGGGCTTTGCTAACTTTCGGGGGGGGCTTTGCCTAGAAATGTGAAAATTCTGCAAGATATTTCATTTACTTTACTATACTAAGTAAGATTTCGGAGGGGGCTTAAGCCCGGAAGCCACCCCCCTAAATACGCCACTGAAATTAATTGTAATTTCATATTTTGCACTTACCTTCATTATTATCCTTTGTTATAAGTATTTCTATATAATAAAAAGATACATTATTTTTGTAAACGTGGTTCTTTGGCAACTGTAGACAAAAAATACAAATGATGTGTTACTACAGTAATCATTCCAAGTAATTGATTTAACCGCTGAAGTAACATCAAACTTGTGTGAAAGTTTAACACAACTCGAGGAACACAGAGCCTTTATGATGGATGAACACAGTAATGTTTTACTGTCTATAAAGTTACGGAATATTCAGCTCTATTTTTGCCATATTAACGCAGTCTTCAATGTCGGAACACTTTATGCTTTCCCCACGTAGGGAGTGCTAAGAAGCTGATTAAAACACAGTTATATAACTTGTTCTCTGGGATCTTAATTCCATTTTTAGAATAAAATATAAGCTTAAATTGCGTATGTATTATAAGAGAAAGATCAGACAAAAATATCACCATTCATTATATGAAAATGGGTCAAGACAAGAGTTTTATATGCATGCATCATATACGCAATAAACATTATTTAAAGGTGTATTTCCTTATGGTGGTTATTATGCATTATTCTAGAGATTACATGAATGTCAACAACTCAGAATGGTTTTTCCCTTAAGCGAAGACCACCTGTCACGTAACATATTGCAGATATGAGTTCATTATGGAGTCTTTCTTCTACAAAATAATCCACTTTCCTGTGCTAAAGCTCTGTAGAATAATTTAAGGCGTTGCCTATGACACAGTACAATATATGCGGTTCATTAATTGTGTTCCATCATGCATACAGAGAACTATTAAAAACAGCAGCCCTGGGAGAAGAGAAAATTTCCATTATTAAAATCTTCTATATACCCTGTCACCCTGATTTTGTTTTACGTTACGTTACGTAACGTCCGCTTGACACTAATTTCTTCTTTCTTTCGTTTTACGTTATCAAAAAAAAATCTAATCCTTAGTAAGCTTCAACGGGAAATGATAAAATGAAAATTGTCTTCCCTGTCATTAAGACAGGAAAGAGCTGGAAAAGGCAGATTGTATCCCCCAGGCCTAGCTGCATGTAATTGCTTTAAATTTGCATCTAAAATGTCTTTGAAAATTCATGCTGAGAAATCAAATTCTTTTTCTTATACTGTATTATAGTGCAATTGAAAGGTGCTTCTTCTTCTATTCGATTCAACAGGCATTTCGTCTGTCTGTTTCAAAATAACTATCACAAAATGTATCCAATTTTGGCAAAACTTGGTATATACCTTTGTTCAAAATCCACAAATAATCCTGTTCTTTGGCATTGATATCCGTTAATAATAAGGGCACAAAAGTGACAATGAATACCCTATGTTGCAAGTGTGAATAATTGTAAGGAAATAAATTTAACCCTTATTATTATTTCTATCAACTACTCTTGATAACTCCTATTAAGGATTAATAATGTCTAAATATTTTCGCCTAGTGATTATGCAACCCGTGGCTCTTTGATGTTTTAAGGGTTACATATAAGTATTATAAAACACTATTTTTTTAAAGGAATGAATAGTATATATGTAGCAACCGTTAAAATTATCATTACCAGTGAAAATATTAAAGATTTGACTCCGTTAACGAACTTGCTTAGTTGTCTATTGCAAAAAAATAGAATTTAAAAATTCTCTTTTGTTCAAGAGTAATCGTGTGTAGTAACGGACGTATAGGCTAATATTACAATCTTATAAGGCCCACTAGCATGATTCTAAGTCTTGCAATACTGGAACAAGTTGAATTTTATACTTCATCTGGTTTATCCATTCCATGGATCGTTACATTCTGAATAAGTGGTTTGTAGATATCCGTTCATTTGATTGTTTTCAGTGTAAACTCAGTGCAATTTGTCCAACAAATTAAGATCACAATGACTACCAAGTTAAAAGGAAAAAAATATCCTTCCAGCCGCACATACTCCTTGGTTTCTTTGGGCAGCCCAATAGATGTGCATACTTAAAGATATTTTTCTTTCTTTCATATGTGTCAATGAATTCAAAAGGTTGTCTTATAGATTTATCTTTCTTTGATTTGAGTAAATTAATACGAATTGTTGTCCTTTAGATTTTCTTTCTTTAATTTGACTCGATGAATTCCAGCTTGTCTTATAGACGTATCTTCTTTTGATTTGAGTAAATGATTTTTTATGATTGTATTATAGATTTTACTTTATTTAATTTGAGTCAATAAATTCGCATGATTGTCTTATAGATTTTCCTTTCTTTGTTTTGCGTAAATGAATTGGAATGTTTGACTTATAGATTTTTCTTCCTTTGATTTGAGTAAATGAATTGGAATGGTTGACTTATAGATTTTTCTTCCTTTGATTTGAGTAAATGATTGGAATGGTTGACTTATAGAATTTTCTTCCTTTGATTTGAGTAAATGAACTAGAATGGTTGACTTATAGAGTTTTCTTCCTTTGATTTGAGTAAATGATTTGGAATGCTTGCCTTATAGATTTTTATTGCTTTGATTTGAGTAAATGATTTGGAATGGTTTTCTTATAGATCTTACTTTATTTAATTTGAGTCAATGAATTCTCATGATTGTCTTATATATATTTTCTTTCTTTGAATTTAGTTAACAAATTTGAATGGTTCTCCGGAAGACCAAGTGAAACTACTTAATTCATCGAATGTAGAATACAGCCGACAATATGTGTTGCATTTAACTGTTGCAGCTTTTTGGTCGAGTTCACATGTTTGGGATAAGCACAGCTGCGTGGCGCTCTGAAACTTAGATCATGTTGAAAGAATGTATATAGGTGGTTTGTTTAAATTATTATCGGGACACTTCCAAAATTAAAGTACAATGGCATTCTTGAATATTTTTTGCTGTGAAGAAGAAGTTAGGCTAAAATCTTACGAATAACACTTCGTTCTATCTCCGGGAAATATTATGGCACATGCAGTTACTGTAACTAAAATAACGATGTATGTATTTCAATTAGGAAAACCTTCATGATGAATGTTTCCATCTACATTATGCCTGAAAGTTGAGAGGAGTCTGCTCCAAATGGTTCTTATTTTTTACGCACCAAGTAAGGTTAGTGTAAGAAGAGTGAATTTCCTGATTACGGAAATAAAATCATCCTTTATTGATTCTAATTACAAGGTGTATAAAATGTTTGGGAGGACGTACTGGTGACAGTAAGAAAGACAGTAATATATTATGAATTTAGAAACATTTCCTCCCAAAATTGTATATACTGCTCCAGTAATGGTTGAAGTATAGGTTTATTTAATGTAACTTCCATTAGCTTCAGTAACGACTTCAATGGAAAACCGGAAGCGGTTTCGTGCACGAGTAAGATGGTCTTTATTGAAATGGGGCTTTATTTGACTAATGAGAGATTTTAGAGAATGAGCTTTTACAGGTTTTAAAGATACTTTATTAGTGTCCTGTTCAATAATGCCATGTAGTGATAGTTTAGAGGATTTAGATCTGGTCAGTTTGATGGCCAGAAGTTCTATGTGATCGTTCGGATTGGTTGCCATCCAATCCTGGTTCATCGCAGCTTCTTGCGCAATAGAGTCTTGCTGAAACTCATGCAACCTTCCATTGCATATGCTGTCTATCCAATACTTCAGAACTATTTTCAGAACGTAGCTTTCACTCTAAGCCCTATGGAAAGAAGTGTGATGATATGACTTGGGTTTCGCTACTCATCGTTGCTAAAAGAATTGCAGTTGCCTGAAACTTAGTGCAATAACACGGTGGGTCAGAAGGATCTACACTTAACCACATGTTATTTCTGCCGCTTATCTACTGATCTCGATCGATTATTTGCTGACGATGCGAAAATCTTCCAGATTTTTAACCTTGTTTAGTATTCACTTTGCTCAAAAAAGACGAATGACATAATTTGTCCTTTTCTCATTGCGTACGACCTGGAGTAACCCTCTGACAACACCAGATCTCCGGGCCTCACATCGACAAAATTTTGCCCCTGCTTGTATGAAATGCAGTGTCCTCACATAGGGGTGTTCGATAAGGCTGAAGAGCTATCGAACTTCGGGAGTGAAAATTTATCGAGTTGTTATCGGTTACTCGAAACCGTTCGAGTATTTGAAATTATCGAAGTTTCGGGTATTATCGAAATTTCGAGAATTATCGAAGTTTCGGGTATTATCGACATTTCGAGTATTATCGAAGTTTCGGGTATTATCAACATTTCGAGTATTATCAAAGTTTCGGGTATTATCGACATTTCGAGTATTATCGAAGTTTCGGATATTATCAAAAGTAGTGATGAACAGTTCGGTTCCTTCACCTCTCCAATGATTTCTTCTTACAGCCAAACTAGCCAAACAACTTTTTTCATCTGATAAGTTATTGCAAAGTTGTATTTGTCGAAATCATATTTGTGGGGGGAAAACTTTTCCTTCAATACATTGCTAAGGAGAGAAGTTTTAAAATGAACACTCTGCATATATGTAATACATATTATATACAACTATGATAACCTCGAATACATAGTTTCTTTCGAACACTCCAATAATCCCGAACTTCTCTAAATATTCAAGCGACTCGACAAATGCGATCATATTGATATATTTCTGTATTTGCTGCTTTCAAACAATTCGAGATTCTCGTACAGTTCGAGTGTCTCGAAGTTGTCTAATATTTCTTACATTTCGAGTGCCTCGAACACTTCGAGAGTCCCGAACATTTCGGAAGGCTCGATCATTTCGAGAGTCTCGAACATTTCGGGAGTCTCGAACATTTCGGGAGTCTCGATCATTTCGAGAGTCTCGAACATTTCGAGAGTCTCAAACATTTCGGGAGTCTCGAAAGTTCGATAATTCGATAAAATTAAAATTCTTTATCGATGAAACGGTTTTGAAATTTTATCGAATTGTTATCGATTACTCGATTATCGGAACAGGCCTATCCTCACATTGTCGGAATGAAGCAGTGTTTACTTTTCTCGCTTAGCTACAGGTAGCGCATTCCCAATATTGCAACAATCACAGTGTCTTATCATTTGTTTCAGCTGTCGGTCTGCCATTGCTACCCTGTAAAGGTAAAACAACAATTAATACGCATATAACTGCAAACTACCAATTATATATATCCCAATAGTTTACATACCATGTATGATAAGTACACACTTCATTAACTTGTAAGTAGGTAAACGTCAGTTGGAAGGTGTTGGATGTAGATGAACATTCCTACGTAAACTATATTATTACTATCATACTATTATTGCTAGTGGACCTTATAAGATTGTATTTCTAGTAAGTCCGTTTTACCACCTGTTACTCCACACGACATCTCTTGAACGAAAGCGTTTTTTAGATTTTTTAAGTAGACAGCTAGAGCGATTACTTCGCGAAACACATATATTAATTCTTTTTCTGCGAAATGCAACTTTAGTTGAACTGATAATGTTAGCCTTTGGCTACAAAATTCGACTTCAGTTCGCAACGTCTATTTTTGTTTATACTGCCATACGAGTTTCATCTTCAGTTGCTCATCATATACGGAATATTTGGTAGTATTTCACGTAAATTACTACGAATTTCCACTTATGTGAACTTTATGGTTTTTCTGACAAGAATTACATGAGAAGAAGCAGGTGTTTTCGATGTTGTTAGTGGTGCTGAGCACAAAAGAGATTTTTGAATTTTACAAAAGCGAAACAGGGTTTTAGAAACTTTCAAAAGAACGGTTATCTCAAAACGAGTTCAATTTTCTATCAAGTAACTGCTCCGGTTTAGGAACGTGTTAGGAATTTCTATCAAACCAGTTTTGTTTTACGACTGATTCAGTATTCTATCAAAAACCTTTTGCTTCTTCGTTAACTTGTTCCAAAGTGAGTACTACAAGAATAAGAACACATACCGGCTTCGACAAACATTACACTGATTTCAGTAAAACCCAAGATTTCTTTTGAGAAAACGGAAATCGGTTTCGATGAAAACTTGAACAAGTTCTTAAACAAACTAGGCTGGTAAAACTGGTTTCGGTGAAAAATCTAACCGGGTTTTGGAGAAATCTAAAATGTTAGTTTATCGATTTTCTACAAACACGTTTCCTCTTTTTATAAATATGATTCTTCTCATTCCTAGTTCTAACACTTGTTGTAAGTATATTTCAGCCAATAATGACCATATCAGATAGTTGATCAAACGGCTACCATTTTAACAATTCACTCCAAAATCCAATAGAGCTGAAGTAGCACCAGACATGTGTCAAAATTTAACTTAAGTAGGGTAACACGGAACTATTGTGTTGAAATTGACACTGACTTCTTTTCACTGTGTATCGAGCCTAGAAAATATTTTACAATAATAAATGGTAATACTATAACCATTGATTTCACAGTTGATTTGAATTTTAATTATCTTTTGCGGATTGTAATATATTTTCTTAATGGTGAACGGAAAACCAAAACTCAATTTGCTTACGAAATAAGCAGAGAAGTTATTAGGAAAGAAATGATTTATTTGGTTGAACAGAAAAAGACAAGATGAAGAGAAAGGTGATTTGATAAAGTTAATTTTTGTTGACAATATTTTCATTGAATAATTGAGCGAACAGTCTTTTTTCTTTTTAAAAAAATATTACTATCAGATGGGGTATCTCTCATTTTATTTAATATACGTGCCTTTTTCAATTGAATCAACGAGGTTAAAAACTTAAGTAGAATTTAAGACAAATTGGAAATTGCTTTTGTCAGTTTATACTCTGTGTCTGGCAGAAAACTGATGAACTTTTCAGTCACATCTCTCACAGGAAAGTAAGAAGAAAATTTATCTTTCAGTTTGATGAGAGACGCCCAATTACGTAACCATGGATTCGCGTGTGTTGTAATGATTCAGATCAAGAATATGGAAATGAATGGCACAAGTTCTTTAGAAATTCATTTCCATGTGGTACATTTTTTTGGTGTAAATATTATCCTAATGTCTCATGGGGACTACGGTAGCTCAGAGGTTAGGTCGTTTTAGGGTGTACGTGGGTTTTCTCGGGGTTCTCCCGTTACCTCCCACTCTTCATCCCGCCATTTCATTCATTTCTCATCATCACCGTCTCCTTTAGCCCATCAGGTATAACTGTTGGACGTAAAACCCAAAGATTTTCTAATATATTATTTTGTTGACACATACCCACTAATTACATACAGAAATGGAATATGCTTGCAAACTAATAATTATAAGTCGTGAAAAAAACTAGTATTGGTGTGAAAAATAACTTGTGCTAGTCTGTGTTAGGTGGCAGTGGTTGAATATCAAATTCAGGACCATATCAGATGTTGTAACGGTCAAAACCAACAATCTTCGTATGAAATACCTAGTTCTTAATTTTCAAGGGGAGTTACACAAGGTTTTCTTTGATCACTAATTCGCCTTTCATTAAAATAAAACGCAATAACTCAGCTCCCTTGTATCCTCTCTTCTAGAATTGCGGGGCTTGCAGGAGCAGTAGTTTCGCCACTGTTCAGTGATCACAACAAACAAGTTGGTTATCATTCTTCAAAGCAGGGCGATTCAGGGAAGGTAGCACGGAGTAGATGCGTTAGCGACGGAGGGTATGCGTGTAAACGAAGATGTGATTGTAATGTTATTATCTGCGTAAGAGTACCAACGTACAATGCAAATGTAACACTTGAAACACTATATTCCATGAAAACTATATTTCGAGCGTCTACTTTTTACTTTCGGAAGGTGTCACTACAATCACATGGTCGTGAAACACACATTTCAATGCTGTATTTATGCTGATCCTGATATATGATTTACGCATTAATTTACGCGAAAATAAAAGCAGTACACTCACTGTATATATTAACGTACAACTTACCTTGGATTTTATTCTTCATTCTTTCTTGAAGTATCGTGATGTAGGAACTCTTCAGTAGTTTAATCACTTTGATACATGAGTTACACATTTACCATCTACTGAGTTTCTTAAATATTATTCTCCCTTTGCGAATTAACAAATTTAACCCATAAAACCAAGGATGTTATAAATAGAGGATCTGCCCTTATGTATCTTCGTCCTATTAAATCGGTGAAGCCAAAAAGCAACCGAGCATCGGCACGTCTGATTGGCTACTCTCGTTTCTACCATCGTCTGATTGGCTACTTTCGTTTCCGCCATGATTTTTGGCTCAAAACATTGCGATCCTATTGGGCGGAGTGGGCAGAGTAGGGGTGGCGAAACTGTGACGTATGGCTTCAAGATTTTGTTGTAAGGGCAGATCCTCTATTTTATAAGATCCTTGCATAAAACATGCCCTCATTTTTGTAACACTGTCGTGTCCGTGAAACACACATTGTCTCAAATGTTGTGACGGGAGGAAACAGATAAAATATGTATATGTGCTTGTTTTACCAATATTAGTAGAAATTGTATGTTGTATTTTGTTGAGTTAATTCAAAATGAAGGGTGTGAGGCAAGAACTTGGTAACCCACAATTTTACTATTTTTAGAAATTAGAGGTTTTCTGCTGCATAGTTCATTTCGAAAGTCGGAAAGCTGATTGTTCACATAAAACTATACACGAAAGATTAAACGGACAAGGCAAAACTAAGCGGTATGCGTTGCTCTCTATCGGGTGCTACAAAACGCAGTAATTGCAAAATAGTAGGTTACCATGTTCTTGCCTCACAACACCCTTCAAATTATGAATCTATGAATACACAGAAGTTGTATGAGCAAAATACGTTATTTCCAAAATTAACTGAAAGAATATGGGTAAATTTTACCAAAGTATTTCTCATACCAAAAGAGGTTTAAATGTTGCACTTTGGTGTATGACGTATAGTTCGAAATCATGTTCACGCTAACTTACGTATATGGAACAGATAACTAACCGAAATATGGTGAACACGATTGTCACACAACCATATAACCATAACTATGCATCTCTCGGTAAAATAAAAAATAAACGTTTCTCTTTTTTTAGATGTATGTAGGCCTATGTAAAGTTTGGCGATTTACTTCTTGGAACAAGATGTATCGATATATTGATACATCTTGTTCCATGAAGAAAATCACCAAACTTTATAGGTCTATACACGATATATATACAACACCCTGGAACTGCTATACTGCTTCATTTTGTACAAATAAAAACCTGGTTACCCCTTATTTTTAACCGTTTAGAGACGAAGTGAGTTATAAACACACACTCGATTGTTCCGTTGATGACGGATGTGGTATGTAAACACTACATTGGATGGAGAGGGTATTGTGGTGTATAAACCACGTTGTGTTTATTTTTTAAAAAATGAGTCAATCAGCACCCAATTATAGGTCTGAGTGGCTTTTAGTGCATCTATTTTTTTTCGGAATAGGGTCTCAAAGTTGATAACCGTCTTTAAAGTTCTAAAAGATAGTACTTTCACAAACTTGCAGAGAACTTAGTATTTTGACTTGAAATATGATATTAAACTACTGAAGATTCAGGATTGTTTTCTTCATTAGCGGATATGAGTACAGGACTTTTTAGAAAGAGATGGGGGTTATTTTTTTTAAAACAAGACTATGCATGTAAGAAATTATGTTTAAAGTAGCTATCTATCTGCTTTCCTTTAACTTACCCGTCATATACTGAAAGATTTCAGGATTTACATTGAAAAAGAACTGGCGTAAGTACATTGTTGTGGTAATATAGAAAGCCAGAAATATCTTTGTGAGTCAATAAAGTGACTACGTATTGCCCTAACTAAAACCCTTTTGCCGGTCTTAAATCCAGGTATTTTTAGGACGAGATATACGATGCGAAAGAGTCTATTCTATGCGAAGTGTCTTGTATGATGGAGCGCTGATCTGTGCAATCGGCAATCGCACCGGATTCAAGGTAATACAAAGTGGCCCAAAAGTAGGTATACACACCAGCATCGATCAAGTATGACATTTTAATTCATTAAGATAATGAATTTATTTGCTTTGGTTTGTTCCGAGCTTAAGGTATAGGTGAAAATAAATTAAGAACAGATAAGGAAGAAACTATGTCAATACCTGTATGGAGAACAATAAGTAAATTATATAAAATATCATGACCGATCAGTACGGGACTATATACTTACTTTTGGGCCATTCTGTATTAATTAAGCATAATATTTTATCACTTTAATATTGCATAAGAATGAAGAAAATTAAATCAAATTATTACGAGTACAGACCAGGATTTTTTTTATCTTCACCATGTTAGAGATAACGTAGTAATGTAAAAATTTGCATAATGATACATTGGCATCTCACAAGTAAACCTTACGTTTGGGTGAATCGAGTTGCTGACTGAGACACATATTAGAAAGTAGTACTAAATGTGGTTAGTATTCCAGTGAAGTTGTAGGTGCAAAGCTCCAGGGGTTTAGGAGATACAGCTACCGGAACATCACATGAAAGTACAGAATAGTCTTCATACAGTTGGAGGTAAAAGCTCTGTAATACCTCTTGTAACGACAAAACGGTGAATAACAAATATATGGGTACATACTAGGACTAGGCGGAAGTCATATAGTAAGGGTATACCTGACGGCGGCCATCTTGAAATCCGCCATTTTGAATTAAGGTTAAGTTTTTAAAATAGGAATAGGGTCATGTGATACACGATTTAAGGCGCAAATTTAATCAGAAGAACAATGGTGACGTTAATTTTGATTTACGCGCAATTGGTAAAAAGTTATAGGGAAATTAAATATTGTTGCAGCATATGTATTAGTCCTTTACCCTACCTTGTAAATTTTGTGTTAATGATAATAATTAAATAAAAAGCAGGTGGATAAATATTAGGTCTATAGTAAGAGTTGCTTTGATGACAGCCATGTTGAAATTCGCCATTTTGAATCAGACAAAAGTTTTAAAGAAAACGTAAAAAATGGCTATACCGTTGGATTTATGATAAAATTTACTATTAATAAGGTGTCACTCTTATGCGTTTTGTTTAAAACTTTTGTCTGATTCAAAATGGCGGATTTGAACATGGCCGCCATCAAGGCAACTCTTACTATAGACCTAATATTTATCCACCTGCTTTTTATTTAATTATTATCATTAACACAAAATTTACAAGGTAGGGTAAAGGACTAATACATATGCTGCAACAACATTTAATTTCCCTGTAACTTTTTACCAACTACGCGTAAATCAAAATTAACGTCACCATTGTTCTTCTGATTAAATTTGCGCCTTAAATCATGTATCACATGACCCTATTCCTATTTTAAAAACTTAACCTTAATTCAAAATGGCGGATTTCAAGATGGCCGCCGTCAGGTATACCTTTACTATATGACTTCCGCCTAGTCCTAATATGTACCCATATATTTGTTATTCACCTTTTGTCGTTACAAGAGGTCTTACAGAGCTTTTACCTCCAACTGTATGAAGACTATTCTGTACTTCCATATGATGTTCTGGTTGCTGTATCTCCTAAACCCCTGGAGCTTCGCACCTACAACTTCACTGAAATACTGACCACATTTAGTACTACTTTCTCATATGTGTCTCAGTCAGCAACTCGATTCACCCAAACGTAAGGTTAACTTGTCAGTAAGATATGTGCTGATTTGTGTCTTGACAATACCTGTTGAATGGACGTAAGATTTGAAACTAGGCGGAGGCAGAATGTTGGACAAAATGGAACATTGAGCTCTGATTAGGTTACCTCCATCTTAAAAAAAAAAAAAAAAAAAATCAGCACGAACAATACGTAATTATATGACTGCTGACTGCTGCGTACGGTGAGAAATACCCATGTTATGACATAGAGAAATTATAGAAGAGAGATTTAAAATGTGGTTCCACAAGTCTACAGGATGAGCTAAGAACAAATCATTGCTCAACGGCTACAGTCCCAAGTGTGTTGGGAAAAATTAGGCTGCCAAGACAGACGTCTGACTATTAGTTGTTTAGCTAGAGAGCCGTTGAACATTAATAGGGACTCCGTTCACACTATATTATATGACTCTGCATATGATTAATGTGGCAGCAAGTTGGATTTTCCGATTGTTGACACTTTTTCAAAAACAGCAATCTGTGCAATGTGCACGAAACATCTTGGACCTACACCACAGGGACAAGAATGCTTTCCTAAACATGTTAGTGACTATGGATGAATCTATTAGATCTGAAACCAAAGAAATTACTCAAACATGGAAACATATCTCCGCCCCCACCCACAGAAACGCTTGGGTCATGTTGTTTGTGTTGTCGGACTATAAAGGTATGAACTTCACTGATTTCTTACTGAACAGGGCTGCAATCACAGGAACCTACTGCGAAAATTACTGGATGCTATCAAAGCAAAGAAACAGCGTTTGTTCGAAAAAAAGATGTGTTGACTGGCAAAGGACAATGTACAGGCGAGCCAAGCAACAGAAACGCTCAGTTTTGTGAGCCAATGTGGCTATGAACGTTTGTCTGAACATCATGTTCACCAGATCTGGCTCCATCCGACTACTTCCTCTTCCGAAATTTGTGAGATAAGCGTGTTGTAGTTGATGTGGCCATTATTGTGATGTAAATCTAGTTTTCCTCCAGCATGCAGATGATATTAACAAGTTTCCTCATAGATGTGGGAAATACGTGGCGAATGTGTAGAGAAGGGCACGATTGCAAATTCCTGGCTCATCTCTATCATTGTAAGGGTAAAAATTCTATAGTTTCTCCTCGTATAAAGATATCTCAGCAATTATAATCGAAGTACTTAACTGCGGTAGAATCTTGAAATTATTATTATTATTATTATTTTTATTATTATTATTATTATTATTATTATTATTATTATTATTATTATTATTATTATTATTATTATTATTATTATTATTATTATTATTATTATTATTATTATTATTATTATTATTATTATTATTATTATTATTATTATTATTATTATTATTATTATTATTATTACAAGTATTGTAAGCTCGCATACTTATATGTTTTCAAATAAAACACACTTTACAAAATGCCCATATTATTTGAGTGCACACATAATACTCAAATGGAAACGAAAATATTCGCCACACGTTCCTGTGACCTATTTTTGTCATCCCTATTAGATTCATTAGATTGGTACTCTCATTAGAACGTTTTTTTTTTAGGACATCACTCTTTTCTATCACGGAATTAGTTGTTCATGACTATGTGGGAAACCAAATCTCAACCTCATAATGAAAGCTTTTACATTTCCTTTCAGTTGGACCCATACCTACGGAGCGGAGTAAGATCGGATTTGTGTCTGTTTGTATACGTGATGTTGAAGCAGTAGTAATACTAATAGCAGAAATAGTAGTACTAAAACTATACCAGCAGTGTTGTTTGTAGAGATGCGAACTTGATGGTCATTTCTGTTACCTCTACTACTAAAACGTGAATGTCTCACTGTGTGTGTGTGTGTTGGAGAAAGATAGAAGAGAGGAGGGAATGTAATCCATTCTGTCTCCGTTGACACTAGTCCCGTTGTCGATTCTCTTTTCTATCATCGCCCCCCGACTAACACTGAGGTGATGATGGCGTGTGGATTTCTGCCTCTGAAAATGTAATTGCATCGTAACGTCTCTGCCTTTAATCCCTTTCCCCTGAACAGGCAGCCTCCAGAGCACGTAAGAGTTTATGGCACTCTTTTTTTGTTTTATTTCTATCTTTCTTTCTTAACGTTTCTCTTCTTATGCTTTACACCCACCCACCCACACACACACAGCCAAATTGTATGAGAAAGAAACGTAATAGCTCTCCCCCTCTCCTTCTCGTCCTTTTACACAGATAAAACAAAATGAAAAGAGAGGAGAAAAGGGCTCAAAAGAAAGTCTCACATTTCCTTCCTATCTATTCTCTCATTTTTGTGGAATCTCAAACTGTTAACGACCATTCTGCCATCTCGCCCTCCGTTTTAACTCTTCAAAAGGATTATCTCAGAGACTGTTTTGCCATTTCTAACTGCTGACATTTGCTCTTTCTCCTTTTTATAGGGATGAATTTTGAGAACTCAAATACGGTTCCTCCCAACAGTCAGAGAAGCTTAAGTGTGATTTGCATAATGAAATAACTAAATGTTTAGCATTTGTAGCTAAAGTATTAATTAACCCATTATCTTGACAGTGAAGAATAAAAATACCATAAGCAATCTCTTGAAGTAAATCCTAAATACAGAATATAACATTCAAGACACGACTTTACTTTTTTTTTCCCCTTAAGAAGTTTGTTTATGCGTTTAAAATAATTTCGTATGCCAAACATGTTTTAATACAACAGTTTACGAAATGTCACACAGAGTCTCGCTAGCGTAGACGGTAAGGTCCTCAAAATTCATCCCTATCTTCCAACTTAACAGCCCGGGTTCGATTAGTGGTAGGGCTGAGAATTTTTCTTTCTCTGAGACAGGGGCGTACCCACGGGGGAAAGGGTTCACCGGGTCCAGACCGCCCCCAAAACTTCCTAATTCAAATATATTTGTACATTTATTCAATAAATCTATACTTCTTTAACAAGGAAATGACTGATGTAACATGAAAATTTGATATTACAATGTATCTATACTCTTTCTCTTATAAAAATAATATATCATTTTCTTAAACACACACTAATTACAACTTTCTTACAAGGCTGCCTATAAAGTTTATTATAAATTAACTAGAAATGTTACAGTTTTGGAAGTATATCACTTCCTTCTTCAGACTACTACTCCAACTGAAGTCATAAATAACATTACATCATTTGTTATCTCTACTAATCAGGAATCACTTTTAATTAAAATTCAGTATATATGTCCATTGTTGTGACAATTTTAAAGTCTTAACAGATACAATACATTGTTAACAAATCTTTATGTTTCTTTTAACATATTTCTTTTACCATATATTACCATATATGTGAGAAGTTAAAATTGTCACAACAATGGACATATATATTGAATTTTAATGAAAAGTGATTCCTGATTGGTAGAGATAACAAATGATGTAATATTATTTATGATTTCAGTTGGAGTAGTAGTCTGAAGAAGGAATTGATATACTTCCGAAACAGTAACATTTCTAGTTAATTTATAATAAAGATTATAGACAGCTTTGTAAGAAAGTGGTAATTAGAGTGTGTTTAAGATGGACACAAGGCATTTTTATCATAATATCATTTTTTTCTGAACATTATAGGCGGAAGTATTTTAAAGTAACTTATTCTCTTTTCGGGTGCAGAATAATACCCGTTCAATACCACATAGACATAATACTTAGTATTGTAGTATTGGTGTATTTTCTGTAGCTTGCAGTATTCGTCCCCTTTCAAAGCTTGGACTTCTCCCAACAAAAAATTCTGGGTGTGCGCCTTCTATGAAATTCATCCAACATCTTTAAAATGGGCAATCTGAATAAATAAAGGGGTTGGAGCATGGTTCCTTACTAGATGAACTCGTCTAAAATGGGGTGATCTCCACATGTTACTTTTTTCTTTAACGGAATGTTGAAAGGCTTCTATACAATGAATTGTAGTTAATTCAGGGGATCAAAGGAGTTGAGTGATAAAGCGTTTTATCTTCGGTGCGAAGGGTCCCTGTTTCGATCCCCGGCTACGTAGTTTTACAGTTGACAACAGAATGTCCGTGGCATTTATCAATTGCTAATAAAACTCGAACTGACCAAAGCAGTATATACGAGGGGAATTCAAAAAGTAAAGGCACATTTGAGAAAAGTGTAACACTTATTCTAATGATAGAAAAATGAAGCATACCTTATTTTTCTACGTAACCTCCCTGGATTTCAATGCACTTTTCCCAACGTTTCACAAGTTTTTTTTTTGATTCCGTCAAAAAAAAAAGTTTTTCGGTTGATTCTGTTACTAATTATGTACCACATCAATGACTAGCTGATGGTTGATGTTTAAATTTCTTAACTTCTGATGATGATGGGTGTTTGCAAACCATGCTCGCAGCCTTATTTTCCGGTTCGGGATGATGTACCCAATTTCCTCAGTCAGTCGTTGAGGTCGATGGCCTGCCGGATCTTTCATCGTCACATAAAGAAGTTCTTCCCTGTTGGAAACGCTCTATCCCAGCGTTTCTCAACCTTTCTCAACTTGCGGCACACTACGGGTGTAACTTCAATTCTCGCGGCACATTCATAGATATTATTATTATTATTATTATTATTATTATTATTATTATTATTATTATTATTATTATTATTACTATATTTCTAAATATAAAATGTCGTTGTATTTTCTTTCTGTGATTACCAATCTTCTCACAGAGAAGAAAGTTCGATCACTGGTTTTGCCCCGTGGTAAATCAATATGCTTATTTTTCACTCTAGTTTAAAAATAGAAAAAAATGCACTAAAATGTAGGACTCAAGTCACTATACTGGATTCCACCTTTTCATCAGAGCACTTCGTGCCTCGATGCCGCTCCTCTTCACCGAATCGGCAACTTGCTGCGTTGTCACTTCGTCATAAACGCAGAATTAGACAATTCGTGTAGCTGCTCGTGCGAGGGAGAGAGAGCGATCTGGCTGAGGCTCTGCCGTGCATAGAATGATCGAGTTCGATTCAACTGTAATTTATTGAGCGGAATGATTTAAGACCCACTTTATAGAAAAGTGCAGGTACTTTTCTTATGAAATGCTATGTAATGCTCGATAAGAAATTTAATTCAGTTACGCAAAATAAGACGCTATAAGGAGAATTAATTTTTGTTCTGAGAGCAAGAACGAACGAATAAATAAAGCACCTTTTTGGGTATACCCGCACAAAAGCCAATTTATAATATGTAAAGTGTATATGGCAATCAGACCATTACAGTCAGCGTATATGGGATCAGACACTGGGCGGAAAGAGCGGTGTCCAGAAGGAATGGGGTAGACTCGTAGCGGGTCATGAGTAATTGAAAAGGGCATAAATATTTCATCTGATTTAATTTTCCGCCTAAAGTTATATATATATATATATATATATATATATATATATATATATATATTGCACGTTCATATTACAGTAACTGGTAAGAATAATGCAGCTGAACTACCTCAGCCATTACCATAGCGAGTGATTACAAATATTCAGAAAGATAATGTTTGATATTTGAGGGGATGGCTCCAGGTGTGTAATAATATCAAGAAGTTAAGATAACGCTGTTGTTAAATTTTAAGACAGCGATCTAAATAAAGATGTGTTATGCTACTCTCTTTCTCTCCAAATAATAATAACAATAATAATAATAATAATAATAATAATAATAATAATAATAATAATAATAATAATAATAATAATAGCTAATAATAATAATAA